>NW_006159759.1:1170703-1203315 GCF_000334495.1 Tupaia belangeri chinensis
AAAAAAAAACAACAAAAAAACCCCCCAAAAAAACCCCCAAAAAACTCTCCAAAAACAGGCCCTGGCCGATGAACTACAGGTTGACTCCTGCTTTAGATCATATAGATTTTATTAAACATTTAAATTGTGATGATCAATTTTAAGTGTCAACTTGACAAATAACAGTATGCTCAGCTTAAACAGTATTTCTTAGAGCAGGTGGGTAGTTCTCTATGGCTGATAGTAAAATGTGAGAAGAGAAAAATGACTGAATTTTTTTGTTAATGATTTGTGTTTGTTAAGCAGAAGCAGAACTTAAAGATTTGGAAAATGCGCAGGCTCTCCATATTGCAAAACATGAGCACAACTAAGAATATAGCCAAATTACTCTTTGAAAAGGAGATTGATATAGATCGGTCATCTCAACAGATGCCAGGAACTGTTCTTGGATAGTGGAAAAATGACTCCAATGGCAATTCAGAAGTATTCATGGCTGTCACTGCTGTAATAGGCCCAGAAGACATAAGTACCAAAGATATAGCTGCCTTCACTTAGGTTTCAAAAGATGGGGCTGCTTGGAGTCACAGAGCTGCAAACCCAGCCAGGGAGAGAGCCTTTAGGGAGGCAGGGCCATAGCAGAGTGTTGTGGCATGGGCAGGGTCGCCACAGAGACACAGGGTTTAGGCAACATTCCACTGATCCATGGGTGTGACACTATTTTCCCAGTGGGTCTGGAGGGTGGAACACGGCACTGAAGAGGACTATCAACCCATAAAGTTTAATGTTGTTTGCTTATAGTTTTCTATCACTTGAGACCTGTTACTTCTTTGTTTGCTCGTTTTCCCCATTTTCCCCTTTTGAAATGGAAATGTTTACACTATGCCTGGCCCACCATGTGATTTGGAAGCATATAACTCATTTGGTTTTATAGGTACACAGCTGGAGTGTACCTAAGGGTGAGTGAGTCATACAGTAGTGTCACCCATGTCTGATGTAGATGATATTTAGTTGAGATTTTGGACTTTAGAGTTGCTGCTAGAATAAACATATTTTGCATGTGACAATGACGTGAAGTTGGGGGGGACCAGGATACTGTGTTATAGAAAGCAATGTCTACCCTAAATTTATATGATAAAATGGGATTAGTGCTCTTTTTTTTTTTTTTTTTCTATAGAAGAGACCTCAGAGTACTCATTCCTTCTGCCATATGAGGTTACAATGAGAAAATGGTCATCCGGTGCTGGCAGGTGGCATGGTGGTTAAGGGTGCTGGACTCCAAAATGGCTGATCACAGTTCAAGTCCTGGACCTGGCGGCTTGCTTTCTCACCTTTCTTCCCCCCTCACTCTGCCCCTCTCTGGTCAAATAAAAATAAATAAATAAAGTTTTTTTTTTTTTTTTTAAGAGAAAGAAAACGGCCATGTATGAACTAGAAAGCAGGACCTCACCAGACATCAAACTGCCAGTGGCTTGATTTTGGACTCCCTGGTCTCCAGATTATGAGAAATCAATGTTTGTTGTCTTAGCCACCCAGTCTACGATTGTTTGTTACAGCAGCCTGAATAGCCTAAGACAAAAATTAATTCTCAATACATACTGGGTTGTCAGAAAAGTCATAATGCATCTTGACATGTAAAAAACACAGAAAAAGTACGTCATGACTTTTCCGACAACCCAATATATTATCATGTGCTGGCTTCATTTTTCCTCTTGGAGTAATTTTAAATGATATGCAAAATAGAAAATAATACATCTCTACTACTGTTTACATTTTTTTTTTTTTTTTTGCTATAGGGCTTGTGCACTCACCAGAAAGACAGAGAGAGACAGAGAGACAGAAAGCGAGAAATCACTCCCCCCCCCCAGAGGGGGGATGGCCATACCACAGTCCCTTCTCCTCCATTCTCCTCTCAGGATCTTGGGCATACACGCACACATGCCCGGTGAGAGTTTAAGCCACTGGGTCCGGGACTCGAACCACGGTCTACTACGTGGGAGTTCAGCGACATAGCCATTACGCTAACTGCTGCCCCCACTACTGCTTACTTTTTAAAAAGGTCCCTTATGGGGTCAGCAGGTGGCATGGTGGTTAAAGTGTTGAACTCCCACAGGGCTGACTGCTAATTAAATCAAGGACCTGGAGGCTTGCTTTCTCACTTTCCCTCTCTCTCCCTGGTAAACTGAATAAATAACCAAAAAGTTAAATTAAGAATTAGAAAGTCCTTATTACTTCATTTTCTGCTAGATTTTTTTCAGTTCTCCTTTCATTCTTTGTTCAGCCAGGAACAAAAATTCGAGGGAAGCCAGCTCTAGCCTGAATAAGGTAATGGAAGTGGGAAAAAAAAAATAAGGAACAATACATCTCAAAACCATAAAAAACTGAGGGAGATTTTATTCCAGATTTGATTTTATAGCAGAGAACACTAAGACCTAGGCGAGGGTAAGCAGTTTGCCTTGGTAAGATAGAGGTATCTATCAGTTCCTCCTGATTTGAGTCCTTTCATTGTACTTAATTTATTCTGTTTATATTCTCATTCATTATGTTTTTGTTTTTGTAAGAGGTATTTTAGCTATAGGGCACATGTGTTCACCAGAGAGACAGAGAAAGAAACAGAGACAGAAAGTAAGAAATCACCCCCTGTGGGGATGGTTATGCCATAATTCCTTCTCCTCAGGTTTTGGGCATATATGCACATGCACCCAGCATGAGTTTTAAGCCACCAGGTCCAGGACTCAAACTACAGTTGACTACATGGGAATTCAACAATGTAACCACTATGTCGTCTGCTGGTTTCAATGTCTTTGTTTTTGTAAATGGGATTGACCTGGTGCAAACTGGAGAAAGAGCATTCCTATAAATGGTGATGCACAACTCGAGAACTGTCCATGCACGACTGTCCATGGCTGGAAAACAGCATTTTTCTGTGATGATAGCTGATGTGGCCTTCCCTGATGCAACTGCGTCTGTGGTTCGTGCTACGCTGGCCTCCATTGCAATATAAAGCTCATTTGTCCCTGACTTCCAAAGTGCAGTGACTCAAAGTCCGGAAGGATGAAAATATTTATTTTAGCATTGCCTTATAAATAGAAACTAATCTCATTCTTTTTTTTTTTTGATGTTTAAAAGTATTACATTTCATTCCATGCTAATTATAAAATATTTAGCCACAAAATATAACTATTTAAAAATAACAAATTTAATAATAAGGTCATAGAATTTTGAAGTAGAAGGGACTCCACAGATTATTTTTATTAGTGGTTCTTATCCTTTTTTGGATTATATCCCACTGTTCATAACTTAGAATTTTGGAGTTTCTTCTCCAGGAGAACATATGTGCATTTTTAACATGTGTGTGTATGGAAGTATATAGGTATGTGTATAGTACATGTAGAATGCTTTTACTTAAACTCACCTCACAGACAGATAACCTTCATTCATAGAATCTCCTCATTTGGATCCCAAGAATATCTGACGAGTTTTTCTAATTTTGGAAAAAAGAAAAGCCTATAGAAAATAGTATGCGAAAGACCTGTAAGAAGTAATTCATTACAGGTGGGACTGTACTTATTAATCTGTTCAAATGTATTTCACCTTTCTTAGCCAATGTGGTCTAAGAGAAAATACGTAAGAATAAAATAATCAATTAAATGTGTAAATAAATTTCATTAAACATACAAACAGAACTCAGAGCTGGCCCCACAGGCTAGTAGTTAAGAGAACAACATCCCACATGGCCAACTGCAGCTTGAATACCAGGCCTGGCTCCTTGAAAAACATGTATGCACAACAGGAGCATGTGTGTGGATGCCCACGGTCTTGATAAGATGTCGAAATGGAGGAGAGGGATTGCGGTGTGTCCGTGACCTATTGGGAGTATGCTTTCTCCCTCTCCGTCTGTTTTTCTCTGGCAAGTTCACACACTGGCAATTAGAGAAAAAACAAGTGCTATGACTATTGTAGGTGCCAAATGACAATATCAGTTTCTGCATTTTTCTACTTGAGAAATGAGAGTAACTATGTTTCGTCTGATCTGATGCTCATGAAAATAAATGATGTGAATGGATTGTGAAAACTTTAAAGAGCTTCACAAAAACTTGTGATATTGATAATAACTGGCTGAGATCAAACACTCAATAAGTATCTAAACATATAGATCCGGAACATTTCAGAAGTAGTATTTAAAAAAAAGTCAAATCGAAGACATATATTCATCTGATTACTCTAAAGTGAGGATTAAATTTAACTACATACTAACATAAAAATAATCTATACTCAAATATCAAACATGAGTCACTAATAAACTTCAAAAATAGATGAAAAGCCGTTTATGTTTGTAGGCACTTTATAACAGTTCACTTAGGTTTTGATTTCTTGTTAGGAAGTTGTCTTTCATTGCTTACGTGAACAGAAAGAAAATTCCATTTCCAATAATGAGTCTTTATAAATAGCTTTATAATTGTTTCCAGGATATGTTTTTTAAAAAAGAGTCCACTGTAATAATGAGAATCACTTGTATAGTGTTTTTCATGTCTTTGGATTTTTGTACAAAATGAAGAATGTTTAATGAGCAGAAAGGAGTGCATAGATTAAAATGAGAAAGACAAAGAATCTAATGCTTTAGAGATGATCTTTTTCAAACATCTCTGAAGATTCTGAGAACCTAGGATTGAGTAATTACACCCCAACTACAAAGCAATTAATCGAAAGTTTGGAGCTAGAACATAGATAGTAGCATCCAGTTCAGAGGCAGACTTTTAAATCAAGAAAATCCACCACTCTTATAATAGTTTGAGAACGATCAGAGGTTGGCATGTGTAATGGTCAGGGTCGATGCTAGCCATTCACACTTGAGCATGAAGGAAGAAATGCCACAATTCAGAAATACCTCTGTGTTCCTGAGCAAGTTGTAGTTTCTACTCTATCAACAATTGTGCTAGCTTTACCTTAATTCAGAAAACTTTAGGACACTGCAACTAAAGGAAATTAAGTTTATGTTCTTTGATGTGTGGCTATTGGAATATTTGCCTTCTCACATAATCATTACCTTTTTATTTTTTTTAAGAATTATTTTATTTTACTTTTTCTTTCTTTCTTTTTCTTCCTTTCTCTTTCTCTCTCCCCTTCCTTCCTTCCTTCCTTCCTTTCTTCCTTCCTTCCTTTTAATTTGACCAGAGAGGGACAGAGAAAGAGAGAGAGAGAGAGAGAGAGAGAGAGAGAGCGAGAGCGAGAGCAAGCGCGGCTAGGTCTGGGACTTGAACCATGGTCATCCATATGGGAATCCTGCACCCTTAACCACCACGCTACCTGCTGGCCCTGAAGCATTATTTTATTATTATTATTTTTAAAATAATTTTATTTATTCATTCTTTTTTTTTTTTGGAGAGGTTTTTGCTATAGGGCGCGTGTGCTCGCCAGAAAGAGAGAGACAGAGAGACAGAAAGACAGAAAGCGAGAAATCACCCAACAGGGGGGATGGCCACACCGCAATCCCTTCTCCTCCATTTTCCTCTCGGGATCTTGGGCACGCATACACGCCCAGCGTGAGTTTAAGTCGCTGGGTCCGGGACTCGAACTGTGGTCAACAATATGGGAGTCCAGCGACATAGCCATTACGCTAACTGCTGGTCCCTCATCCATTTATTTTAATTTGACCAAAGAGAGATACAGAGAGAGAGGGAAAGTGAGAAAAGAAGCCACCAGGGCCAGGACTCAAACCTTGTTTGGCCATGTTGGGGTGTCCAGCACCTTAACCATCATGCCGCCTACTGGCCCCAACATTATCTGTTAACACCAAATAAAAACAAAGTCCTACACATATTTTGTTCTTTTATTTTTTAGTAAGAAATTAAACTTGGTAGTATGCTAATAGCCAAGGGGTTTCTTTCAATAAAATGGTGTGTTCTCTTTAAAGACTGTTAAGTTCTCATTTACATTAAGATATTTTCATAGAAAAAAGTGATTTGTAAGATGAAGCTAAAACTCTTTTGTTGAATATTTCTACTGAAAATTTTTTTCTTAATAGTTTCAGACTGAGTGAACTCTTATCCTAACATTACCTTGCTCAATCAAGTTATCTATACATAAACATAGTTTTTTTATAAAGTTCTGAAGTGACTTCATTCTCTTTTAAGAGATAAAAATTATCTTCATAACTACTTAAAATATTAAACTAAGTTAAATGTTTTTCTTATTATAAAACTTATGCATGTTTATTATAAAAGATCTGGGCTAGATAAAAGGAGTTGCTTATTTGGTCAACATGGTAGTGCAGTGGTTATGCATTGCTCAAAGTTTGATCCATATGGAATATTGTGTGTCCTTTTCTCTGGATGATCTGTTTACAATGGGTGGGTATGCCTATGCTCCTGTCTTGCTGGGAAGGCTGACTGGGGTTAGGGGAATTACTGCGTAAGACCCTATGAGGATGCTTGTCTCTTTTTCTTTCATGAAGAAAAACAAAACAAACTAAAAAACCAAAACATAAAAACAAAACAAACTAAAAAAACCAAAAAACCAACCAACAAACAAAAAACCCTAAATCGGATAATTATTGGCCTCTAGAGAGTGAAGTTACTGGCTAATATCTAGATGTATACTTAGGGTCTTTCACATATTCATATATACATTTTTCAGAACAATCATTTAAAACATACTGTTTTAGACTTGTTTTTCTAAATGTAATATTACATCCTGGATATCTTTCTATACCAGTTAATTTTTTCCTGTAGTATTTAAATGGCTTGCTTTAGTGTGCTGCAGATTTGAAAATATTACTTTATTGGACATTTAGGTTTTTACAATGTTTTAAAAACAAATCCTGGTCTGAAGAATATCCATGTTGCTAAATGTTTGAAGATACAGTCACACTGATTTCTTTCAGAATGAATTCCAAGAAATAAATTTGCTGGGTCAAAGAGAATACACTTTTCAGAAACTTTTAACTTATAGAGCCAAATTGCCCTCCAGAAATGTTATGAGTTGTCTTTAAATAAAACCATATGAAATACACCACTGTTATGTGGCCTTGATGGTGGTCTCATTTAATAGAAATACCAACAAGGAAGTTTCCACTGTTAGGAAGTGGGAAGGAAGAAAGGGAAAGATGAATGGGCTCAGTGTAAGACTGGAAAAGTTATTTTTTAATATCAAGCCCAGATTTACTCTTAGTTTGGAAAAAACTTTCCTTAGTGCACTGGGCACATTGTCATGATAACAAACCATGAGTAAGGCTTTGTTTTGCCCTTTCAAAGTCTAGTTTCCTTATTGTACTCTTTCCTTCTCACTTGTCTTCAATTTGTTCTCCCACGCTCTCCTATTCAGCTATTTTCCCCTCCAGAGATGGTACCAGTGACATTTGGGTTGCTGTTCTCCGAGGGTCTTTCCAGCATGAAGTCCATGGCTAGTTTAGTTTAAAGACAGTGAAAGCTGACCCGATACCTTGAGACAGTACCATGAACTTCACCACTGTCCTATCAGCTGACCAGTTCTTCTGACTTTGTCAAGGTGTAGGATCCTGACATTGCCTTGTATTTTTGAAAGAACTATTAGTATTTTCTAAATCATCTCATACAGATTTTTCTTACTGTATCAGGATATAATAGGAACTGTTGCTCTTCTCCGTTTAACCACTAAATTTTCCATAAAAAATACACTGATATTGAGAATGATGCTATAAGTGCAGTAGCCTACTTAAGAATTCCATGATTCTCTAAGTATGGTCCATGGATTGGTAGTATCAGCAACACGAGAATGTGTTACGAATGGAAATTCTCAGGCCGCATCCACTCCTATCATGTCAGACGCTCTGGGTATATGGCCCAATATTCTGGTTTGTTTACTTGCTTACTTTTTGTTTTTGCTATAAGGTAAGTGTGCTTGTCACAGAGACACAGAGAGAGGGAAAGTGAGAAATCACCCTCGAGGGGATGGCCACATTCCCTTCTCCTTCATTCTCCTCTTAGGGTTCTGGGCATGCACACACTCCTGTCCGGCATGATTTTCAAGTTGCCACTTCCAGGACTTGACCCCTAGTTTGCCATCTGGGAATCCAGTGCCTTAACCGCCACGCCACCTGCTGACCTCATCAACATTCGGTTTTTAAAAGCCCACCTTGTGGTTCTGGTATGTGCTAAAATTGATAAACCACTGACCTAAGACAACATTTTGAAGTTTTTAGGAGCCTTTGTTGAAAAAGGATGATTTTGGAAGAATGGGGTGTAGGAAGGACTTCTCATCTCTCCGTTTACTTGAATTAGCTGTGCTATACAAAATCTCATGCATAACTTAAAAAACATCATCTTCTTGGAAAATAATAGGAACATTGTTACTTCTATTAATAAAATTATTGAGGATGGAAAGTCATGCTTCTTAGGAATGTTTTGATGAGTACAGCTGAGTACTCATTTAGCTGAGTACAGCTGAAAGGATGTTTCCTATTACTCCTCTTTATTTTTCCCAGGGGTTAGATGTACCCTCCCCACCAAATTTCTGGCTGCTATGAGTAAAAGCTTTGACGTCATCATTCATTCAACTGTTTTCAGTTGCAAAAACATAACGGCTCATGAGAAAAAGTAATACCATTAGCTTTTTTCTCATAAGTATTATCTAATTAAGGCAGTGAAATGATTTTTCAATTCGTGAGAAAGTACTTGCTTGGGTTATGAAACAAGACTATCTATACTTGGAAAAGTAAAGTATGTGCAAACATTAACATGGTTCTATGTAGCTTACAGATTACAAAGATGATAAAAGTGAATAGGCCCAGCTTCAGTAGTGCATATGGTAGGGTGCCAATACATGGTATTGGAGCCACACAGGAGGCCCAGGTTCAGATCCCAGGTTGACCTGAACACATCAAGTGTACCTACATGTGCCCATGATCTTTGCTGGCTAGGCGGCTGGTGGGAGAATTACCACATGACAAGACCCTGTCCAGGCAGGGTATCTCTTTCTCATTAAATAAATAAATATGATTAATAAAAGTGAGACATAGCATGTATTTGGTTGCTGCTCATTACTCATGAATCAGGTAAAAGGGGTCCAGCGAAAACCAATGCTCCACTAAGAACTAGTCCCTCTCATCAGTAAACTTTCCTAACCAGGACATTTCTAAAGATGACTACAGAAGCAAATATGGGAAGACACAGACCCTGGCCAGCAATCGCATGAAAGCCAATTAAGTGAGGCAGGCCAGAGAGATTTTGTTGTTTGGGTCCTGGACTATTCTGAAAAACTGCTCTTGTACTTTTCAGCTTGTCTGGGTATGGTCAGCGCTGTCTCCTCTCTTCACTTATTTACTAAGGGCAGAAGAGTCTATGGTTTCCAGGGGGAAAGGGAGTGAAAAAGGAAAGGAAAATTGAGAGATGTAGAAAATATGTTTTATTGCTAAAACTTCCTCTTAATCTTTTGTTTCTCTGTTGCTTATAAATAAGATTGTTAATTACAGGTGAATACAATAGAAGTACAAAATGATTCTATTCAATTTATCATGTTATCATTTGATTTTTCTCATGAGTTAGTACACTTTCTTTTCAGAAACATACACAGTATTCTCAACCTAAATTCATCCATAATCTGTGCAAAAATATCTGAGAGTAAGAACTGGTTTAAAATGCGCAAAGAATAAATTAAATTATATTTAATTGTATTATTGAGGTCTCTGAGTTATAAAAAATGTGCTAAATTTAAGTAAGAAAAACAAGATTCTAATAAACGTCTATGGAGAGGAAGTACGGAATGAATGGAGTTGTATTCAAGACACACTGTGAAGTTGATTCTAGTTGAAAACAAATGCCTAGATAAAAATTAGTATCTATTCTATTAAAAAATTGCCTGCAAAAGTGAGCTTTTGGGAAATAACTTAAAACAAAAAAACCCACTCTTTGCACTATGTTTTGTATTTCATTTATCATAGTCATGGTGGATTCTATTATTTGGGGCTGATTTTTACAACTAGATCATAGTGTGAAGTCATGTAGTCACCAAAACATAACATATGTGGACATGCAGAAAGAAAGAAGGGAATTTAAAATTGAGAATCTTTTATAATATTTCATTGCTTTACTGAGAAAAAGAGGAAGTTTTACTATTTCCATAATTTATGAACCTCACACTTTTGAGTCAATTTCACCAGTCAAGAAGAGGCTGAAACCAAATGATAAAAGTCACTTATGCAGCAGTAAAGCACTAACTTCAGTAAGGTGTCTTGGGTAACGTTTGTTCAGGAAGAGCAGTAGGTCTGTGTAATAGCACTTTGCTTGTAGACAGCATTGAATCCTAAACAAGTGGCTTAAAGAACAATCAGACACCTGCGTATGTGTGCCCCAAATCTAGAAAGGAGGGAGAAATAGAGAAAGGATTATGGTGTGGTCATCCTACATGGGAGATGCTTTCTTACTTTCCCTCTCTCTCTTTCTCTGGTGAGTAGATTTAAAAAGTGAGTGGATTGGGAACTAGCAGTTAGCGTAATGGCTATGTTGTTGGATTCCCACGTAGTCGACCGTGGTTCGCGTCCCGGACCCGGTGGCTTGGAACTCACGCCGGACGCGTGTGCGTACGTGCCCAAGATCCCGAGAAGAGAATGGAGGAGAAGGGATTGCGGCGTGACCATCCCCCCTGGGGGGTGATTTCTCGCTTTCTGTCTCTATGTCTCTCTCTGTCTGTCTGGTGAGTGCACGCGCCCTATAGCGAAAACCTCTCAAAAAAAAAAAAAAAGTGAGTGGATTAAAAAATTTTCAAGTACAGGTACTTAAAGGCACAGTTACATGGTGAATTTCTGACTTGGCTCAGTAACCTTGGGATACTGTTTAAAGAGTCTAATTTGAAGTTCCTTATAAAAGGTTCCAGCAAAGCCAACTAAATTAATTAGCATTCTAATGGGGCTTTGTGTAAATAACAGACCACACTGAGACTAAACTTATTTTTTTGCAAATAAGTTAGTTTATATTTCTCTTTGTTAAAAGGAGGAATGGAGAGAGAAAAAAAATGTTTCAGAAGAAAATTACAGTGCACTTGTTACTAGATTTTAGATCTGTTCATATCTGGTTTTTGAGTTTTTAGTATCTACTTACGGTTCGAACAGAATCCTAGACTTTTTCCTAGTTTTAAGTCTTAAACAAGTTTGTTGTGTGTGTTTTTTTTTTTAATCTCTAAAAGAGACTTTATTTTACAACATCCATACACTAATAGTGTAAAACTGCTTACAAAAGCAAACACTGATCTGGGGTCAGCAGTTAGCGTGATGGCTATGTTGCTGGACTCCCACGTAGTCGACTGCGGTTCAAGTCCCGGGCCCGGTGGCTTAAACTCATGCCGGGCGCGTGTGCATGCGTGCCCAAGATCCCGAGAGGAGAATGGAGAAGGGATTGCGGTGTGACCATCCCCTCTGGGGGTGATTTCTCGCTTTCTATCTCTCTGTCTCTGTCTGTCTGTTTGGCGAGCACACGTGCCCTATAGCAAAGACCTCTAAAAACAAAACACTGATCTAGAGCAAAACCGTCTTTTTAGTAAACAAGTTTTTATTAACTTTTTAAATTTTGATTGATTCAAGCTTAAACTGCTTTTCTTGAAATTAAAAAAAAGTAAATACATACTAAAAAAACGCCCAACTAACCAAACAAAAGTATTTACTTAATGACTCCAGTAAGTTGTATAGCCTCAGTTAGTTGCTACTTTATCCTATGTTCATTTTACTTACTTTTGCTGCCAAAATGAGTGTTATGCCTAAAGTCAGACATGTGTTCATAGATACGCTTATATCAGCTGCACTTGCTATTGAAGGTATTTAGTTTAATTAAGATCTTTTGTGAATCAATAAAGTGTGAATATTAAAAAAAAATCCACACCAAAAAATGTTTACCATACAAAGGATAAAGTTTTCTGTTGATGATAATGGATATGGTAATATCTATGACTTGATTGATACATACTGTATTCATGCTGGAGAAAACCGTTTTGTATGTTGTTAAGATGTACAGTAATTAAGTGTAAATTTAAAAAATGAGTGGATTAAAACATTAAATGAGGGCCAACCTTGTAGCTTTAGTGGTTAAGGGAGCTGGATCCCACATGGCTAACCAAAGGTTCAAATTCCTGCCCTGGTGGCTTTTAAAACACATTGGATACATGTGGGTATGTGTCCAAAATCTCAGCGGGATGTAGAAATGGAGGGGAAGGGATTGTGGAATGAGCTTGCTCCACTGGGGGTGCTTTTTTCTTCTCTCTCTCTCTCTGGTGAAGGCATGTGTCATCTAGCAAATTAAAAAAACAAAAAAAGAAATGCCTCCCCCACCCTCCACCCCCACAATGAAATGAGATGATATATTTAAGGAAGCACTGCAAAAAGGTGGTATAAAACCTCACCTCACTGGTCTCTGTTATTGTTCTTATCCTTCTTAGGTTGAGACAAGACAAGACTTTAACTTTTAATTTTTAATTTTTTTTCAGAGATTTTTGCTATAGGGTGTATGCACTCGCCAGAGAGACAGAGAGATGAAAAGTGAGAAATTAACCCATGGGGTGGGGTTGCCACTTCACAATCCCTTCTACTCCATTCTCCTCTTTGGATTTTGGGCACGCATGCACATGCACCTGGTGTGTTTTAAGTCACCAGGTCCAGGACTTGAACTGTGGCCGACTATATGGGAGTCCAGTGATGTAACCATATGCCATCTGCTGGTCCCTTAATTCTTAATTCTTGATGTTTATGCTGAATGCGTATTATTGAAAATCACAGGAACCTTGTGGAAAAATACGGGTAATTCTGATATTTTCAAGAAAATTTGTATCATTGTTATCCTTTATTTTCAATTTAAGTAGGTGATATATTTTAAACATATTATATTAAAGTTCTTCAGACAAACAGAACTATCTATCCCCCTGCCTCACTCAGAGAGAAACATATTACAAAGAATTGACTTCAAATGACCATAGAGGCTGAAAAGTCTCAACATATGCAATTGGCAAGCTGGAGACCCAGTTCCAGTCTGAGTCCATAGGCCTGGGAACTAGGAGAACCAATGTTAGAAATTCTAGTTCAAGTTCAAAGGCCTACGAACAAGGAGAGCTGATAGTATAAGCTACAGTCCTAGGGCAGTAGATAATGGATGTCCTAGCTCAGGGAATCAAACAGGCAAAGTTCTCTTTTTGTTCTATTCAGATCTGCAGTTGCTCAGTCTACTGATTGAAATGCTAATGTCATCCCCAAACACCCTCACAGGCACACCTAGGATAATGTTTGACCCAAGTGTGAGCACCTAGATAAATTGACACAAACAATTACAATAACAGTTTTTCTTTTTTTTTGTATTTTTCTTTTAGGTTTTTGCCATAGGGCACATGTGTTCCCATGGAGAGAAACAGAGAAAGGCAGAGAAAGGAGAATTTACCAACTCCAAACCAGGTCTTCAAGAAATTCTGAAAGGAGTAATATACCAAGGAAACTAAAGACAGACAGACAGCAATAAGAGAACAAAAAACAACCAAGAATATGGCCAACTTAATGGAAGGGACAAGTCTGGAAATACTATTAATAATGATGAATGTTAATGGATTAAAATCTCTGATCAAGAGACACAGACTGGCTGGGACTAGCAGTTAGCGTTAAGGCTATGTCGCTGGACTCCCACGTAGTTGACCGTGTTTCGCATCCCAGACCTGGTGGCTTAAAACTCACGCTGGGCACATGTGCGTGTGTGCTCAAGATCCTGAGAGGAGAACGGAGAAGGGATTGCGGCGTGGCCATCCTCCCTGGGTGGTGATTTCTCACTTTCTGTCTCTCTGTCTATCTGGCGATCGCACGTGCCCTATAGCAAAAAAACTCTCCAAAAAAAAAAAAAAGAGACACAGACTGTCTGAATGGATTAAAAAATCAGAAACCCACCATCTGCTGCCTATGAGAAACCCATCTCATGAATAAAGACATACATAGATTAAAAGTGAAGAACTGGAAAAAGGTATTCCATGCAAATGGGAACCAAAAAAGTGAGAGTCGCAATACTGATTTCAGGCAAAATAGGCTTTAAGACAAAAACCATAAGAAGAGACAAAGAAGGGCATTATATAGTAGTAAAAGGGCTAATTCATAAAGAAGATATAATGCTTATAAATATCTATGCACCCAACTCAGGAGCACCCAAATATGTAAAGACTGCTAGATCTAAAAGGAGAGATTGACTTTTAACACTCTAATTATAGGAGATCTCAATACTCCATTATCTCCTTTAGACAAATCAAGAAGACAAAAAATAAGCAGAGATTCAGGACCTCAATGATACCATAAATCAGATGGACTTGACAGACATCTATAGAACTTTCCACCCCCAAAACACAAAATATACATTTTTCTCAGCCCTGCATGGTTCCTTCCCAAAGAGTGACCACATGATAGGCCACAAAACCTGCCTTTACAGATTCAAAGGCATAGAAACTATCCAGCATCTTCTCTGATCATGATGGAATTAAACTTGACATTACTCTCAGGAGAAACCCTTGAAAACACACGAATACATGGAAACAATATAACCTGCTTCTGAATGTCTTCATGACTACTGAAGAGATTAAGACTGAAATCAAAAGATTCATGGAAACAAACGATAATGAGTGCATGAGCTTCCATAATCTATGGGACACTACAAAAGCAACCATAAGAAGGAAGTTTATAGTAATTAGTGCACACAAGAAAAAGATAGAAAGGTGGCAAAAGGTCAACCCAACATCATGCCTCGGGGATTTGGAAAAACAACAACAAAAATCTAAAAAATATCAGGAGAAAATAAATCATAAAGATTTGAGTAGAAATAAATGAAATAGAAAATAAATTAACTATACAGAAAATAAATGAAAGCAAAAGTGGTTCTTTGAAAAGATAAACAAGATTGACACACCATTAGCTAGACTAATTAAGAAGAGAGAAAGTAACCAGATAAACCAAATTTGTAATGAATCAGGCAACATTACAACAGACATAATAGAAATACAAAACATTATTAGAGGATACTCTGAGCGACTATATGTCAACAAAGAAGAAAACTTGAATGAGAAGAACAAATTCTTGGACACATATAATCTACCAAGACTGACTCAGGAGGACACAGAAAGTCAGAGTAGACCCGTAGTAACAAGCAATGAGATTGAATCAGTAATAAATAACATCTCAACACAGAGAAGTCTAGGTCCTGATGACTTCATTGCTGAATTTTACAAAACTTTTAAAGAAGAGGTAACTCCCATTCTACTCAAACTGTTTCTAGAGATCCAAAGAGAAGGAGCCCTTCTAAATTCATTCTATGAAGCCTCTATTACCCTCATTCCCAAAACAGATAAGGATATGACCAAAAACCAAAAACTACAGACCTATATCTCTGATAAATACAGATGCAAAAATTCTCAACAAGATACTTGCTAACTATATTCAACACTTTATTAAAAAGGTTATTCATCACGGCCAGGTAGGCTTTGTTCCAGGGATGCAAGGGTGGTTCAACATACACAAAACCATAAATATAATACATCATATTAACAGAAAGAAAGATAAAAACCATATGATCATTTCAATTGTTGTGGAAAAAGCATTTGACAAAATACAACACTCTTTATGATTAAGACTCTCAGTAAAATTGGCAGAGAAGGATCGTGTCTCAGCATAATCAAAGCCATCTATGAAAAACCTATAGCTAACACTATACTGAATGGGGAAAAGCTGAAAGCTTTTTCACTAAAAACTGGTACAAGACAAGGCTGCCACTTTCTCTGCTCCAATTCTATATAGTACTGGAAGTCCTAGCCAATGTGATCAGACAAGAGAATGAAATAAAAGGGATTCCAATTGGGAAAGAAGAGCTGAAATTATCTCTGTTTGCAGATCACGTGATAGTATACATAGAAGACCCAATGGTATCCATGCAGAAACTTCTACGCCATCTGATGGTCTTCAAATCTAACATATTGAAATAAATATATAATATGAAAGCAAAGTAAAAAATTGATATCATATCTATATTCATATTTATACTTATATCTCTATCTCCATTATAACCATGACTTTTTCCTAGGTGCTAGAAATAGGTGTGTTAGGAATATAATATTAATAAAATACAGTCTTTGCTCTCATAAACTATTTATCTCATTTGGTGAAATAAAGAAATAATTATTATAATGTTTATATCTGACATATATTTAATAAAGATAAATGATGCATAGAGAGAAGAGCAGTTCTGTATTTATAATGGCTGGAAAAGGCTTTCTAGAATAGGTGAAGATTAACTTTTACTTATTTTTAAATTCGATGTGGGGGGGTGTGTGTTCACTGGTGGGTGGGGGCATAGAGAGAGAAAACACCCCTTGGGGGGATGGCTACACCACAATCCCTTCTCTTTCATTCTTCTCTTGGGATTTTGGGCATGCATATATCTGCACTCAGTATTGTTGCTGTTGTTTTTCTTGAGAGATTTTTGCCATAGGGCCTGCGTACTTGCCTGTGTACTTACAAAGTAAGAAATCACTCCAGCGGGGATAGCCATGCCACAATCCCTTCTCCTCCATTCTCCTCTTGGGATTTTGGGCACGCTTGTCCAGCATAAGTTTCAAGCTACTGGATCTGAGATTTGAACCATGGTCTACCATGTAGGTGTCCAGCACCTCAAACACTTCTCCACCTGCTTGGCCTCTACCCACTATTTTTAAAGCCACCTCTCTGGGACTTGAACTGTGCAGCTGGCAATGTGAGACCCAACTGCATTAACCACAATACCACCCGGCTGACCCGACAACTAACATTTATTTATAAGTTTGGATTGAGAGGGTTGTAATGGCAGAAGATGAACTCAAAAATCAACTGAGAGGCTGTCTACATTGAGCTCAGGAAGTTTGGGACTACATTCCAGAGGTAAATGTGTTATGGGGAATCTGAATGAGAACTGATCTCTTTCTCTTTTGGAAATTGAAAATTGAAAGAAAGAGAAACAAACAGATCTAATAAAAGGCAGATTACAATGAGAAGTATAAATCAGTGCTCCCAGACTCTAATGTATACATGGCTCGTCTAAGGATTTCCAACACAATGCAGATTTGGACTCAGCATGTCTGAGGTGAGCCCTAGATTGATTCCTTTTTTTTTTTTTTTTTTTTTGGCAATACACAGAAAATAAATTTTTTTGTATTTGGTATGATAAAAGGAAAAATAACTGATTTTAAAACCAAGACTTGAATATTTTAAACTACATAATTGCAGACTTATGCAATCATTGATTGTATGTCAAAATACATTAGGTATGTGTGGGAGACATTTTTTATGTGAATTAGCCACCATTATTGCTTTATTTATTTATTTATTTATTGTGCTTCCCCTTTTTTTTTTTTCTGGATTGATTCCTGATAAAGCCCCAAGTGTTGCCTAGGCTACTGGCTTGCAGACAGTCCTTCGCATAGTGAGATCACAGCTTGGGAGGTGCAAGGAGTGCTATCAGTGCTGGCAGGAAGGGTCTGGGAAGCTTCCTGAGTGGACCAGCAGGTCTTCCTGGACCAGCCTGAGAGGTGAAGCTGGACTGGCAGGAAGCACAGGCACAGAGGCAGGCAGGACAAGTTTGAAGAAAGAGTAATTTGGAAAAAATTATTAAAATATGATGGGAGCAGATCCACTTGGCCAATGACTCACAATAATTATGTCAATCTTAAAATAACATGGAGAGGATTAGTAAATTTATTTCCCAAAATACATGACTGTTCTGTGGGATAGGGTAAAGTTTACACTTGTATTTCACCAAATGACAAACTGTTACTAAACATATTTATTGCATAAACCCAATGGCCAGAAAATTTAAGCTTTTGATCTACATTTTGTTGATAGAGATTTTCTCATTCTTTGAACTTCAAAGTCTTCCCATGACCCTGCAGGCTCAGATGGTGCTATGGCCCTCCACCACTCCTCTCTCTTCTTCCTCTATTGGGATGAACTGATATTTTGTCATTCTGAATTTTATTCTACTTTAATTCCCCCTTAACATAGCCAGCTTCTTTTGAAACAGCTGACCGTTCCCCTCTCTAAGGCAAATCCCCTAAATGGTGCTATGATCTACATTTTTACTCTCTTTCAAGAATTTTGTTTTATTGATTACCCCATCCTCTTCCTGTATCTTAAATTTCCCCCTACATAGAGCTTCTTTCCCAGCTCCATTGTCTTTCATGCTCAAATGTCATATTGGACATACTCTCTTGACATACGTTCCCCTGCAGTTACTGCTTTCTCTTTCCTTTACGCTATACTTGCAACTTCCTCACCCCTGCTTGCCTCACTTTCACTCACCGATTTCTCTCCCCTCCCTGGCTTCCTTGAAATGACTCTTATCAAGTCACTGATGAGCTGTTACATGAAATGATCATTTAAATAACTTATTTTTACTTGAAATGAGGCTCGTTTTTATTTTTTTATAATGGAGAAGGAGAAAAAGAGATGGAGAGAGATCAAGATAGATGAGCACAGGATCCTCCCAACCTAGCCTCCCAGTTAGCTAGGATGATAGGTATGCACCACAGCCCCTGGTATGCTCAGGTTGGTCTGGGGTCTGAACTTAGTTTTCCCATGCATCTCCAACATTGTGCACCAGTGCCCTTCTATCTGTGCCACTGCAGCTGGCCCAAGGTTCATCGTTTATGTCACTATTCCCTTCTTCTCTCATAAAAGGCTCTTTCATGTCCCAGTGGGTCTCTAAAATTCGGTTTTCTCACATATAAAATACATAAAATGAAGATTATATAATTTCTAGGACTCTTGGAAGTAAGAGTCATATGTAATATATTTTATAAAGCATCTTGACATACTTTGCTTTAATAATTAGTAGTGGGGCCCCAAGTAGTGTAGTGGTTAAGGCACTGGACTCCCACATGGTTGACCATGGTTTGGGTGCCAGACTTGCAGCTTGAAAAATCACCTCAGCTGTGTGTGGTATGTATCCAAAAATCCCAGGAGAATGGAGGAGAAGGGCTTGTGGCATGGCCATCTCCTTGGTGGGTGTTTCTCACTTTTCCTTTCACTGTCTCTTTCTGTCTCTCTCTGGCGACTGCATGTATCCTAGGGTAAAACAACCAACCAAATAAAAAAAGAAACTAGTAGCTGGTAGAGGCAGTAGAGTACTTAGAACTTTAGACTCTGGCTTCTGGACTTCCTGCATTCAGATCCTGTCTCTTCCGCATTTCGACTTTGGGCAAATTCCTCAACCTCTCTGTTTCTTTATTTCCTCATCTATACAATGGAGACCACAATAGTACCTCTTCATAAGGTTAGGAGGATCTAATGTTATAGTATGTATGAAGTATAGTACCTGGTAAAACAAGTTATCATTAGTTATTAATAAAAGGGATTTTATTACTCAATGCGATGATAGAAATCTTTTTTTGATGATAAAATATCTTTAACTTTCTATTTGTCATTATGGGATCCTAATATTTTCCAACTTCCTCCTTTTATTTATTGCCAGAGTGCATGTGTGCTTGCCATAGACAGAGAGAGGGAGAGAGGGGAAGAGAGAGAGAAAAAAGAGCTCTCCAATAGGGCATGGTCATGCCACAATCTTTTCTTCTATATTTCTCTCTCCCGCCAGAATTTGGGGCACACATGCATGCACACTCAACATGTGCTTCAAGCCACTGAGCCCAGGACTTGAACTGTGGTAGGCTCTATGGGATCTTGCTTTCTAGGCATGGCACTTAACTTCTGTACTATGAGGACAACCTTTTTTTCCCTTAATTATTATTATTATTTCTAAAAATGATTTTTTAAGAGAGATTTTTGCCATTAGGCTCATGTGCTCACTGGGAGACAGAGAAAGAAAGGAAGAGATCACCCCCCAGAGGGGATGGACACACAGCAATCCCTTCTCCTCTACTCTTCTCTTGAGATTTTGGGTGCGCACGCACATGGGCCCAGTGCGTTTTAAGCTATAGGGTCTGGGACTCACACTGTAGTTAACTATGTGGGAGTCCAGTGACATAACTGTTATGCCATCAACTGGTCCCTCCATGATAATACTTTAAAATTAGAAGAAAAATTGGGCTGAAAAATAAGACAAGCTAGTTGTCAAGGCAAGTACATTTTTGGTGAACATATTCAGCTATAAGAAGACAATATTAGCTGATGAATCCCACCAGGGTGTCTAAGCTGACTGTAATTGTACTGGCACTAAGGACATACCTAAAGGTTATTCAAATTTGGATTGTACAAGACTGCCACTTTTTTTGGTGCTAAGTATAATCAAGTTAATGAACAGAAATTGAAATCCCCTTAACACACGGAGTTTAACCAGGAGGAAGAAAATACTGCCAGCACTGCCAAAGATTCATCTCTGATCAGTTTTTAGTCTGCTAAAGTGGGAAGCTTGTTATTTTCTATCAATTTAGACTCCAATTTCCTCCAATGGAAAGTGGGTTTGAGGTGGACTGGTGGAACTCCTGTATTACCATGGGAATTTATGCATATGTTCGACTTTTTTTCTTATGGAAGAATAATGTCATGAACTTTAAATAGGCCAGAGTTTTCTTCTGTCTTTTCTTTAGTTTGTAATTTACCAAAATAGCGGGCTGTTTTGTAAATATTAGTAAATTATTATTTTTTCCCAGTTTAGTCACATATTTCTAATGTCTTGTTTGCAGGAAGTCTTACTTGCTCTTTCCCAGCTGGAAGTGATCTCTCTTATACTTCTATTTTTGGATCTCTTTTATGGCATGTATCACTTCCTGTTTTAGCATACAGAAACCTATATGATTTTTATTTTTCCCATGAGAATATAAACAGCCTTGAGAGTGTTTTATACACTGTATTTTTAGTAGCTTAAGTAGATTAGGTACTTTAAAAATAGAATACATAAATTAATCAATATATATATGTACCTCAAATAACCACAGCTAGAGAATTCATCGTCCCAGAGAAATGGTCAGAGGAATCTAGCTATAAGAACTGGTTTTGGGAGCCAGCAGGTGGTGTGTGGTTAAGGCACTGGTCTCCCACATGGCCGACTGTGGTTTGAGTCCTAAACATTGCAGCTTAAGAATCACACCAGGCATGTGTGCGTGCATGCCCAAAATCCCAAAAAGAGAATGGAGGAGAAGGTATTGGAGCACCACTGCTCTCCCAGAAGGTGATTTCTCACTTTCCTTCTCTTTGTCTCTCTCTGGTGAGTGCATGTGCCTTAAACAAAAACCTAACCTAAAAAAAAAAGAGGGAACCAGTTGTGGGTCCAGCTGATGATTTGGTGCTTAAAGTGGCTGGATCCTACCTGGCTGACTGCACAGTTCAAGTTCCAGACCTGCAGGCTTGAAAACCACACTGGGCATGTGTGTGTGTGTGTGTGTGCCCAAAATCCTAAGAGGAGAATGTAAGAGAAGGGATTATGGTATGGCCATCCCTCCTGGGAATGATTTCTCACTTTCTCTCTGTCTCTGTTTCTCTCTGGTAAGCATACACTACATATCCTATTGCAAAACAAAACAAAAAACAAGTTCTGCCTCTTTTCTGCTATCAGAGTCTACAAGTTGGTTAGGACACACTGGTATTCTCTCTCTGCCTGTTTTTTCATCTGTGAAAATTAAATGATTCATATCTAGCTCATAGAACTGATGTGAAGCTCTAAGTAAGGAAACACATGTATCTGTAGGTGTTTTGTGAACAACCATGTACTATATCTATGCAACTCATTAAACCATATGTGAAGGGGAATCTGGAGTCTTTTCTGATTCCCACCTTTAATTAGTTGGAAGCCCTTAAGAGAAATTTTTGAGCCTTATATAAATATCTGGAACAGTGCCTGCCTCATAGAAGGTATTCAATCCATATCTGATGAAATAAATGATTGATAACTTCAACTACCAAAAGGGTTTCCTTAGAGAATCAAGGGAGTTGTGCTCTGACCTGGCACACAGGCAGAAAGAACAGATTCCTAGCTGTTGACATATTTCTGATGTCTTGTTTATAGGAAGTCTTACTTGCTCTTTTCGAGATGGACGTGACTGCTCTTACATTTTTATTTTTGGATCTCTTTTATGGCATGTGTCATTTCCTGTTTTAGTTTAGATGCCTATATATATTTGTGATGGTTATAGGATTTCTACTAAAGATCCAATCCTTAAAAGAGCTGCTGTTTGGGAATGGCAGGTGGCGTGGTGGTTAAGGCGACTGGACTCCCATGTGGCTGACCACAGTTTGAGTCCTGGACAAGGCAGCTTGCTTTCTCACTTTCCTTCTTTTTCTCTGTCTCTCTCTAGTCAACTTCAAAATAAAAAATAAATAAATAAATAAATAAAGAGCTGCTGTTTGAAAGAGTTGTGTAGGATTTTACCTATAAGACTCTACAGGACTGTTTTTTGAATTACTTAACAGAATCTGTGCTCAGAAATTACCCTTTAATCATCTAAGAATTGGAAATCTCAAAGCAGTTCCAGAGGCAATAAATATCTTAAACTTGGGACCAGCAGATGGCGTAGTGGTTACATTGCTGGATTCCCACCTAGTTTACCATGGTTTGAGTCCCAGACCTGTGGCTTAAAACTCACACTAGGCACATGTGTGGGCATGCACATGATCCCAAGAGGAGAATGGAGGAGAATGGACTGCTGTGTAGCTATCCCCCTGGGAGGTGATTTCTTGTTTTTTGTCTCTCTGTTTCTCTCTTCCTCTCCAGCAAGCGCATATGTCCTATAGCAAAAATCTTTCTTAAAAACAAAAACAAAAACAAAAACAGAAAAACCTTAACTTAGAATGATTAGGCAAATAGATGTTGAAGGCAGTTTCCATTAGTGGTTGCTGACAAATGGAATCATAGCAGTAATTAAGATTGTCCCTATAGTTATTTCATTAAAAATTATTGAGTGCCTACTCTGTGCTATTGACTGATTCTGTTGAGACACAAAGATTCAGGTGTGGAGATGAAAGATGAAAGTTTCTACCATCATGGATACAACTCCTCAGGAACAGTTACCGAAAAGTACTGCCACCAGGGAACCAGCAGTTAGTGTAATGGCTATGTCGTTGGACTCCCACGCAGTCGACCGCGGTTTGTGTCCCGGACCTGGTGGCTTAGAACTCACGCCGGGTGCGTGTGCGTGCGTGCCCAAGATCCCGAGAGGAGAATGGAGGAGAAGGGACTGTGGCGTGACCATCCCCCTTGGGGGGGGATTTCTCGCTTTCTGTCTCTATGTCTCTCTCTATCTGTCTGGCGAGCGCACATGCCCTATAGCGAAAACCTCTCAAAAAAAAAAAAAAAAAAAAAAGAACTGCCCCCAGAAGCTGGTGTCCCTGGTAACTCACTAAGGGCAGCAGCTGTGTCCCTGGGATCCCTGGACGACACATGTGGACAGAAGCGCCCATGGAGGGAACCTAGAGGTCTCGCCACTCTCCCAGCATGACTGTCCTGAGATTCAGTGAAAATAACAGAGATTGCTAATTTTTTTTAAAAAAATTTTGTTTTCTATATGAAAATCATTGATTCCTATGTCAACTTGACTAACTTTCCACATCTGGGTGCCATTCTTTTCTCTTTGATTACTTACCAGTTTCTAGATCATGTTATGATGAACTTTTCTTAAACGGGAGACAGAAGAGAAGGACACAAAGTTGTCATTGTTGGTGGGAAAATCTGTGTATGAAGACGCCCATGCTTTAATAAGAAGTCTGAAATAATTTTTAAAAGTTGGGTGACTCACTAGTAATAATGTTCTCTTCCCATGGCCTGTTGACATATTATTTTGACCTAGGATGGACTTCCTTGTACTTTTACATGTTGTCACTTGGTATTCATTAGGGTACCTTAAAATGATGCCAAAAGATTGAAGAGAGCATGAAAACATTTATGGAATGAAAATGCATTCTATAGCTTCATGAATATTGCTCCAAGAAGTTGAAAGTGTTTGGGGAAAAAAATGAAAGAATTGAGGTTAGTCAAAAGAAAAAAAAAAAGAGAGAGTTTTCTTTATAAATTTTGTTATTCTATATGGTTGTCCATGTTTTTTATAGATTTTATTGTTTGCACTGCATTCATTTTAGATTAAGAGCATGGACTTAGAGGTAGACCTGCTAGGGATTCAACATTTATTGGCTATATAACCTTGGGAAATAATGTTTGCCCATTCTATAGATGGAGAAACTGAAGTTCAGAGAGATTGATTGAGTGAGTGAGTGAATGAGTGAGTGAGTGTCATAGGGTGCATGTGCTTGCCAGAGAAAGACAGCAAGAAGAAAAGAGAGCAATCACCCCCCCCCCCCAGGGGGAATGACCATGCCACAATCACTTCTCCTCCATTCTCCTGAGATTTTGGGCACGCATGCACACACACTCGGTATGATTTTCAAGCTGCTAGGTCTGAAACTTGAATCGCGGTCAGCCATATGGGAGTCCAGCACCTTAACTACTATGCCACCTGCTGGCCCATAGAGAGATTATTATTGGCACTTACAGAGGTTGTTAGGAGAATCAAATAAAATTCAGGGTAATTTGTATGCCCACTATTTCAACCATTTATTATTACTTTGTGTTGGAACATTTATAATCCTCTTTTGTAGCTACCCTGAGATACACAGTAAATTCTCGTTAACTATATTCACCCTATTGTACCTTACAACACTAGAAATTGTTCCTCTTATCTACCTGTAATTTCATTTCTATCAACCAACATCTCCCTATGCTCTTTTCCCCATTGTCCTTTCTAACCCCTAGTTTGACTATTAATCTTAACTGCCATATAATCTTGAAAATGCAGATTCTTGCATATATAAATCAGATTTCAGTGAGTGTTCTCTATATGCCACACAGTTACACACATAATAGAGCGATGCTATTAATTCAGCAATGGAGAGTAAAGTTGGCCCCAAGTTCAAAATGAACTGATGAGTGCAGGATATATAGAGATAGACAGTTCTTTCAGTTTAATGATACCCTGTCAGTAAGAGCCACTTATGAACACATCCGTTTGATGTATTAGCATAGGTCTATTTGCAAGTGACAGAAAACCCTACACTCATTGGCCTAAACCAAAACCAAAACAAAGCCATGATATCAAAAAGGAAATGTATTGGCTTACTCAACTGAAAAACTCCAGGTGCAGTGTCATTCAAGAGCTCCAATTATGTCACTGAAAACCTGTTTATCTCAATCCCTCATTTCTGCTTTCTGATTTATTGGCTATAGTCTCTGTCCTACAGACCAGACTAAAATGAAGGGCAAAAAAGAGTCATGAGTAGCCCACATCTAAATAGCCTGGATCTTTCTAGATAATTGGTGGAAAAAGAAGTCTCTTCCCAGTTTTCATGTACTTGGGTTACATACCCATCATGAATCAGTTACCATAGCCTGAGGGACTTGACATGCTGATGAGCCAGCTGAATTATTTATGAAAGCCCTAAGAAATTTCTTTTTTTCTTTTTGTAGAGGTTTTTGCCTTAGGGTATATGTGATCACCAGAGAGAGAGAGACAGACAGAGACAGAGAGAAAAAAATGAGAAATCACCCTCCAGGAGGGATGGGCACACCACAATCCCTTCTCCTCTATTCTCCTCCCTAGATCTTGGGCATGCATGCACATATGCCCAGCGTAAGATTCAAGCCACTGGGTCAGGACTTGAACAATGGTTGGCCATGTGGGGGTCTAGTGATGCCATCTGCTGGTCCCACATTTTCTTAGATTTAAAACAAAAACAAACAAAAATAACCACCAGATATTGATTTCCCATAAGGAGTCAGTTATGAGAGTCAGTTTAATTATTGGCAACTCAGAGCTTCTCTGTCAGACACAGATTATTGTTAAAGATAAATTGCTGTAATCCTTTTAAAAAGGATCTCTGAATACTTCTTTACTTTTAAAGAGAATAAAATAGCAATAGTTGAAATTTATTGAACACTTCAGAGTAGTCACAGGCCCAAGAGGTTCACTTACGTTACACAGTGAATCCCAGTCCCTAACTTTTGAGAGTAATATGATTATTTCCATTTCACATTAAAAAAAGGAGATTACATAATAAGTAATGTAGCTTATAAACAATATAATAAACATGTGATGTATTTTTTTTAACCTATCTGCAATACTATTAAATATAATAGCAGTTCAGATTGTTTGAAAATGGAAGGTTGAGTTATAATTTAATCAAGGTTAATAAAACATTAATTTATGCATATTATCTTAATGCATTATATTTATCAGTATAAAAATATACTAATATATTATGTGCAATGTAATTACATAATATATATGGTTATTTGCATTGTGAACTTTATTTTGACAATCAGGTTTCAATTATTTTGTACAAGACTGCTACAACATATTTTCCCTTATAATCTTTAGTGGTGGGGCCAGCAGATGGCATACTGGTTATGTCGCTGGACTCCCAAATGACCAATGTGGTTTGAGTCCTGGACCCAGTGGTTTGAAAATCATGCCAGATGCATGTGCATGTGTATCTAGGATCCCAGGAGGGAAATGAGGAGTAGGGATTGCGATGTGGCCATCCTCCCTGGGGGGGTGATTTCTCTCTTTTCCTCTCACTGTCTCTCTCTCTCTCTTGGGTGAATGCCTATACCCTATAGTAAAAGTCTTTAAAAAAAAAACAAAAAAAACACCCAAAAACAAACAAACAAAAAACCCCTTAGTGGCTCATTTATAAATAACTTTGAAAAATTATACTTGTCAAATCAGTTCCTGAATTAAAAGAAAACTGCTAAATAACACGTGATAGGATATTTTTGACACTGGCTTATGAGCGATGTTGAGATAACAGGCTTGAAAATAATTCTTTATTAGCTTTCTGTACTGCATTATCTTCCAGTCTTTAAATCTATTCTTCTTCTTTTTTAATAGTTTGTTATTATTTTTGAAAATTTCTTCCAGGAGAAAGAAGGATGAGCAAGAGAGAAAGAAAGGGACAAATACTCCCTCTTCTCCACTGGGTCTTCATGTGCAGTTTACCCCTAGCCTCAGTCAGCCCAGATCATGGGGCCCACATGCCTGGTGTGAACAGGGAGACTTCCAGAGGCAAACCTGTGACCTTCTTGTGAGGGTCAAGTATGCTGCCAGCACCTACATCTGTTCTTTATGTGCGTTTCTGTCCGTTTGATTTCATAATGTTCAAAGTAAATATTTATAAAAATGTTAGGACTTTGAGATTTTGAAAAATGAAATCAGAAAGTACACATAAATTTTGACCAAGTTGTAAAGTCTCACAAAGTATGCCCCACATAGTTTGAATAGAGAAATCCAGTGAAAAACATTAAGCCTGTAAATATTGCTAATTTTCTATCAATAAATAATTTGAACAAAGGTTCATGTATTGGACTAGGAAGCCGGTCCTAAAGATAGAATAATTCTGGAATTGGACTGAGTGGAAATATAAATACTATCACCAGTGGTAAAGAGAGTACTGATAATCTTTGGCGTGTGCTAGTACTACTACTACTAAGACTTTATTCATGGTATTATGGGATAGGTTACACATGGAGGAGGAAACACTAACAGTGCAGGGTTTCTGTATTTGATAGGTATTGGAGAAACAGTAACCCAAACCAGCTGGACTGGGAGTTTTTACTTAGCACCAGTGATTCACTAAAAAAAGAAGCTGATAGTTTCATTTCTATTAATCAAAGTGTGAAAGTCAGAGTGCCTCTAACACGCCATTCGAAAAGACTTATCTTTTGCAGTTGAAGGACAGAGACAGATGAAGATCAGGCACAGAGTAGCAGAACATCACAGAAGATTGAATTCTCAGCCTAGGCAAGATTTTTCTTTTTAAATTTGTTAGAGAGGCATGTGTGCTCACAGGAGAGAGACAGAGAGAAACAGGGAGAGGGAGAAAGTATCCACCTTGCGGGAGGGTCAATATATATTTTCTCCTTGATTTCTCTGTTCAGGATTTCAGGCACACCACATACTGGATCCAGTATTCCACCGATACAGGTGACCATGTGGGATCCAGTCACCTTATCTACCACATCACTGGTTTGCTCCTAGGCAAGTCTTTTATACCAAGGTTAGCTGAGCTAGGGAAGGAATGAGACCCTATAATTTGGGATGGGATATCTGTATAGATGCATTTTGGATTATTGAACCTGCTGCACCCTTTGGGTTTGCAGACCAGAATCTGCTGAGCCCTTTGGGTTTGCAGAAGAGACCACCCATTGTTAGATAGATTTCCTCTCCCATGCTTGAAGTCTATGTCAAAGACTCAAATAAGTCTTTCTAAGGCCTTATTTGACAATAACATTGTCCTTCTAAGACATTGTTTTCCCTTATCATGATCTGCCCTCATCTCTCCTCCTGATACCATTATTCCCTAATTGGGGTCAAATACTAGTGTAGTCCACCTGGGGAAGTACTGCCTTTCTAAGGGAGGATAAAAAGTATATGTCAAAGGGAGAGGTGGGCCTACCTTACATGTACTATCAAGAAATATGAGAGCACACCTGGGACAGAATCTTGAGGGTGCTAATTCAAGGGGAGTGCTGAGATATAAAGTTGAATTAGGTAGAATTTGTCAATATGCAGGCATTTTCCTGTGACACTCTGTGGCTACAAAGATTGGGTTTGTATGTTGCTAACATTTCTATTTGAAAGCTTAGAGGAAAAATATTCTCATTACACAAAGCAGAGATGTTACAAGTTTTATCTTAAATAAATTAAAAAGTAGGAAAACTAGAGTGGGTCATTTATATAAGAAGGGGAGAGTCTGGGACCAACAGTTAGCATAATGGCTATGTCGCTGGACTCCCATGTAGTCAACTGCGGTTCGAGTCCCGGACCTGGTGACTTGAAACTCACGCCGGGCGTGTATGCGTGTGTGCCCAAGATCCTGAGAGGAGAATGGAGGAGAAGGGATTGCGGTGTGGCCATCCCCCCTGGGGGATGATTTCTCGCTTTCTGTCTCTCTGTTTTTCTGGCGAGCACACACACCCTATAGCAAAAACCTCCTAAAAAAAAAAAAAAAAAAAAAAGGGAAGAGTTACTATCTCATCATAATCTCCAAGATACTTTATGTACCAAGGCAATAAAAAATACAATGGTGAGGGACTACCAGCATCACTGAGAGCTCAGAGATGCACTTCAGAACTTGACTCTTAGTAGGACTGAATTAACAGGATCTTAGAATAGCTGAGGCCAGGTAGCAACATTTCACTGTTAAAGGTAAAGTGAGAAAGTGTAATAGATACTAGTATGCTTCATCCTGAATGCCCTCCTCTTTAGGGTGACTTGGTTATGTCCCGGTTTATGGGAATATTGGCTGCTACTAGCCTCAAGAAACTGACTCATCCAAAATTACAGTCCTTCTTAGGAAAATGTCTTCTCCCAATGATTGGTTAATCTGAAGATCTGAAGGCCTCACCTCTTTTTTTTCTTTTTTTTTCTTTTTTTAAATTTGAAGGAGATTGTTGCTATAGGGTTCATGAGCTCGCTGGAGAGGCAAAAAGAGAGATACAGAAAGTGAAGTCACCCCCTAGGGGGATGGGCATGTTGTAGTCCCTTCTCCAGTCTCCTCTTGGGATCTTGGGCACACACACACACATGTGCCTGGGGTGAGTTTTAAGCCACTGGACCTGGGGCTTGAACTGTGGTCAACTATGTGGGAGTCTAGTGAGGTACAATTATGCCATCTGCTGGTGCCCAAGCATCGAGTGTTAAGGTCAAGTGAATGGGAAGCCGTCCAGGATATTATGGGAGTTTTACATTTTAGGGCTCATGCAGGGGGTCCCAATCGGCTACATGAGTAAGTGACCCAGAACCCATTACCTACCAGTGTTATTGATGCTTTTTTTAAGCCTAAATTTATATGCAACGTGTTCCCTATGACAGGGTGATAAAGGAAAAATGGCTCAGCTTGATCACAGATAGGCTGACACTGACAACTGACTCACTATAGCCTCAAATAGCAATGAGAGAAAATCCTTTGAGGGGGCAGATCTGTAAATATAGAGAAAGTTGGCATGGGGAAGAGGTATACATGGATGCAAGGGTGGTGGTAAATAGTTTAGTGGCATCTCAAGGGGCTTGAAAGGAGCAAGACTGAAAAATGAAGGGCAAAAACACTGTGTTCTACCACTATGAGATCTCCCGTAACACCCCAGCAAGCCAGGTTCCCAAGAAATGGGATGAAGTTGTGGGCATGTGACCAAGGGTTCACTGGTCCTACTGCATCTGACACCATCCAGAAGCTGCTACCTCCTTAAGGTGTAGTAGAGAGGCCAATTTGGAAGTCACACTGTTAAGTACAGGAAAGTTATTCAGAATGTGGTATTCGTCTAAAACCAGTAGCCACTATGTGGTACTGTGTGTCCTTTATAGATACATGCGTTTTAGAACCAGAACATTGAAGTTGGCATAATCTTGTTCACCACAGCCTTGGTAAATGGAGAATCTGTGTCTCTAAACCCTTGAACTTTAGGCTGAGACCCACAGAGATAAAATTCTAGGTTAAAGGGAGTCACCTACCCAGCAGAAGTAGAACCAGAACATTGAAGTTGGCATAATCTTGTTCACCACAGCCTTGGTAAATGGAGAATCTGTGTCTCTAAACCCTTGAACTTTAGGCTGAGACCCACAGAGATAAAATTCTAGGTTAACTCAAAAGGGAGTCACCTACTTCAGCAGAAGTGCTAGACCAAGTAGGAGGAAACTGAGAACGGGAAGGAGATGGTAAATATCGTTTAGGGCCTTGGCACACATAGCAGCAGCTGGGGCTGCAGTTCATGCCACTGAATTTCCTCTTCGAAGTTTTCCTATAAATTGTGACTAATCAGAAGTTGTGCCAAAACTGAATAACTTTTTATGAAAGCAGGTGAATCTGAGTAATTCACAGGATAAATGGTAGTGGATGTATTGGTAACTTGTCAGGTTCTTCAACATTGTATGTATCCATCTTTCAGTGGCTTCTTTGAGTACTGGAAAAAACAACAACAACAAAACAAAACAAAACAAAACAAAACAAAACAAGCAAACAAATAAAAAAACAGCTGTCAAACCAAGAAGACAGTCAAACAGAAAAGACTGGGAGTTATGATTTGATTCACACAGATTTTATGTGGCACTCCTCCTCCTGTACTTCCAAGGGCAAACCAAAACAAGGGGTTGACTGACATGAGGTTACAAAGGAATACAGCCTTTTTTCCTTAAAATAAGACCAAACTGGCTTGCCCTGAATTCTAGTGACTAAGGGAGCTGGATCCTACATGGCCAACTATGATTGAAATCCTGGCATCTGGTGGTTTAAAAACATACTGGATACACGTGCGTGTCTGTGTGTCCCAAATCTAGATAGGATGGAGAAATGGAGGGGAAGGGATTGCAGAGTGACCACACTCCATTGGGGGGTTCTCTCCCTCCCTCCCTTTCTTCCAGACTCATCTCTCTGTCTCTCTTTGGTGAGCTCATGTACTCTGTGACAATAAAACAAAGCAAATTTGTGGTGCAGCTTGCATTCCAGAGCTTTTCCACAGTATCAAAATAAAGCTAGTCTTCAAATAAGCCCGCATTTCCCCCATCTTATCTTGCCTTTTACCTCCTTCCTTCTGAAAACACTTCTTCAATAAATAATTTTACCAAAGATCTTGGTCTTAGTCTCTTCCCCAGGAACTTGACCTTAGACAGAAGTCACTGTCATAACGGTGGTATTGAAGTCATGCATGCTGGTGAGAGGATTCAACAATGCAGAGAAACAACTGTGGAGAATACCAATGGTTAAAGAGCAGAAATAGGAAGAAAATCCAAGATACTGATGATTGCAAAATAAACCAAGAGAGTGTAGCATTAGCAAAACAAAATGAAATGAAACAAACAAAATGAAATGAAACAAACAAAACAGTGTGTCAAGAAAGAAACAGCATCGAATGAGAGAAAAGATGTAGCAGATGCTGTTAGATTCCTTACCATATTTCTTCATTTTCTTTCCTTGTGGCAGTTCATCCTAAGGCCATTAGAGGGCCTTACCTGCACTTTCAAGTTACCCCAAAGTCTAGCAGTTTGAAGAGTGAGTATGAAAGTTTCATGCTTTGCTTCAGGATGCACCAAAGCTTCCTGAGGAATTATGTGGAGGCTAGTCTTCACTTGAAAACACATTTTGCTTAACTCTGTCCTCATTCTTTTCTATTTTAAATCCCTTGCAGTCTCATGGGCTTCTCCTGAGAGTTTGAACTGCTTAGAAACCAAACTTAAGATTCTTGTTCAGGTGGTTTACTGATGGGTTGCTAAGACAAAAGTTCAAGGGTTTTTAAGATTTTAAAATTAGGAATGTTGGGTTGTTGAGGAAATCATGACTTATTTTGTATATAAAAACAGAAAAGTATGCCATGACTTTCCCAGAAACCTAGTAACTAGTGACCTTGGAGCAGAAGTCACGTTAGAATGTATAGAGGAATTCATGGGAGAAGAGTTACAGATGTCAGTGCCTCTAGACAAATAAGTCAAACATTTCCTCGTGAAATTGAGCAAAGCCACAGAGTTAGACAATTTGGGGGGTAGAATTAAAGAGAGTGTGTGTGTGTGTGTGTGTGTGCGTGCACGCGTGTGCATGCGCATGTGCACACATATGTATGATGTAGGTATTTTAAGATGTCAAATTATAGAGCATTCTGTAAGTTTAGAGAAAATAGCCAACAAAAAACTAAGTTGACAACTTAGGG
>NW_006159759.1:1204022-1206724 GCF_000334495.1 Tupaia belangeri chinensis
GGGTGATGACCATGCTGCAATCCCTTCTCCTCCATTCTCCTCCTGGGATCTTGGGCACACACGCACACGCGTCCGGCATGAGTTTAAGTCACTGGGTCCAGGACTTGAACTGCGGTCGACTATGTGGGTGTCCAGCGACATAGCCATTACACTAACTGCTGGTCCCTTGCTTGTTCTTTTTCAAGGAGTCTGTCCCCTTAGCTCTGGCAATTCTTGTCTACATGTGCAGTTTCATTTGTAGGCTTGATAGAGTAAATATGCAAATTGGCAGTTCTTCATCATGTTCAACTTCTATCTGCTACAATAGATGCAGGTCCATATTTAAGCATAGGCTTCAATGCCAAGAATGCAGTGCTATCCTTTACTATGAAATGCAACAAGAATGATTAACTCCAGGAGAATTATTTCCTGTAATCTTTGTGCCCCAGGATGTAAACTCATTTTTGCTTTCTTCTTGGCACTCCCATTGCATTTTATTTGCAGAAGCAAGTGCAAGGAGTTAAGAGGTATCTGTTTTACAAGCTTCTGGCAACAGCTTGACCTGAAACATAAATTCTGTACATTGTTTTGTAGGTCACCTGGCAGGCCCCAGTGGTTAGTTGTTTTGAAGGCTACATGCCCCTTGAGACTGTCTTCCTTCCAGCAAGACTTTCTCTTCCTCTTTTCCAGTCAAAGCAGAGGTCACTCTATGGCCTGGATTACAGATTACCTTTCTATGATAGTTAGATCCGATAACTACTTTCTTTACTTTTTAGAGTAAAAGTAACGTTAGTGAATCTGAAGCTCTGAAAAGATAGTTCCTCTGTTTTAGGTTCAGCCACAAAGCTTTTGTTGCTAAAAGCTTTTTCTCACTGCATTATTTATTATCAGGAACAGCCAAGGTTATCTGCAGACACTTCCTAAATCCTTTGGTTTTCAAAAATCATTACTAGTTATCTTAGGTAACTGTAGGGGTGAAAACATAAATGCAAGCCATGATGTCAGGAATTCTAGGTTTTCAACTTGCCAGAAAACAGATACAGAATCAGTCAAGACATTACTGAGAATGTATATTAAGACTTCACTCTAACTAATCTTGGTAGATATGTTTACCCATTGGCCAAACAGAAGATGTAATAATTACTGCAAAACCTGGTCTTCGTTTGTACCCTTCCCACTTCTCTATTCTTATTTCTCTCCTTTTTCTCATCAGATGTATTTTTACTTGAACCAGCTCTAAGGTCTCTATCACAGAGTTAAAAAAAAAAACGCAATTCTTCATCTTCAGAGATCTACAGTATATGAGGAGAGGTATTACATAAATACAAAAACATAGGAAAATGCATTAAAGATTTAGAAAACAGTAATATAGGTGCTATCTACTGAAGAAAGGAATGTCAAAGAAGAAAAATTAAACTTAGGTAATGAGGCATGGGGCCAAAACTGAACTGACGTTCTTCTTACAGTTTCCTTCTGAATTGAAAATCCTGCTGCTTACATAGCTTCAAAGCTTTCAGGTGTAATCCAATTCCCGACCAAAGCTTGTGGATCTATTCCTAAACATTGGCTTCTTCTCTCCGTGGTTTTTCTCACCACTCTTTTAGTCTTTCCCTCTAGTCTTCACCTGGTTGAAATCCTCCTTCATAATATAATGCTCCTTCTCATCCACCTACCTACATCTACTTCTTTCAGCCTAAATTTATAGCTCATCAGTAAACTTTCCCTTCTACTCTATTTTTGAAATAATTACTTCATTTTACTTATTTTAATTTTAATAGAGAGAGAAAAAGAGAGAAAAAGAGAGGAAAAGAGAAAGCAAGCCGCTCGGCCCAGGACTCGAACCTTGGTTAGTAAGAGAGAGAGAAAAAGAGAGAAAAAGAGAGGAAAAGAGAAAGCAAGCCGCTCGGCCCAGGACTCGAACCTTGGTTAGTCATGTAGGAGTCTAGTGCCTCAACCACCACACCACCTGAGGGCCCCTCACTCTAGTTTTTATAATTGCCAGAGCATATGCATGAGAGAAAGAGAGCGCAGCATGCATGCGAGAGAAAAGGCACTCTAAATGGGGTGTGGACACACCACAATAATTTTTTCTCCATTTTTCCATTCTGTCAGGACTTTTGGCAGACATGTATACATGCCTGGCATGTTTTCAAACCATTGAGGTTAGGATTTAAACCTCTATCAGCCATGAGGGGTCCAGCTCCCTATATATAGGGGTTTAACCACTAAGCTATGGGGCTAGCCACATTTTAGATTCTTTACAGTGTCTATGGGACAGCAGGATGGAGATATTCTGCTTTAGTCCCTATAACCCACGTATAAGCCCATGTAGAAGAAATGGAAATAATCTTGTTTGACTTCCTTAGTTCTTAGGATAAACTGAAGATCTAAAAGGTATCATGTAGTTTCCTCAAGAAATTTTAGCTTGTTAGAAGTGTAAGCTTCCCTTTTCATCTGTGTATCTTTTATTTGTCTTCAGACATTTAACTTTTAAACATACTTTCTGGAAATAGATAACTCATGGTTGACTGTGGTAGACTCCTGGCTAAAATTAGAGGATAAGTGTGCTTACTTCAGGTGTATATATAAGAAAAGAAAAAAAAAAAGTAAGTATGGAATGAGGAATTCCATTTATTTTCTGAAAACTTCTTTTTTTTGAGAGGTTTTTGCTATAGGGCGGGTACGCTCGCCAGACAGACAGAGAGAGACAGAGAGACAGAAAG
>NW_006159759.1:1207075-1210961 GCF_000334495.1 Tupaia belangeri chinensis
GATGGTCATGCCGCAATCCCTTCTCCTCCATTCTCCTCTTGGGATCTTGGGCACGCACGCACACGTGCCCGGCGTGAGTTTTAAGCCACCAGGTCCGGGACGCGAACCATGGTCGACTACGTGGGAGTCCAGTGACATAGCCATTACGCTAACTGCTGGTCCCCTGAAAACTTAATTACAATTATTATTATTTTTCAGTAACAAAAATGTGAAAGATAGAGACAGGTTGAAAAAATTACTTACATATCTACCTCTAACCATAACTGTTATTAAAATGCTTTTGTATTTTGTAATTTTTTCCCCTTACACTTAAGGTTATTTTTAACTCCATTTGGAATGTGGAGAATAACATGTAAGAGATAGCAGAGGAAGAATGTTCGAAGACAGTTGGAAGGAGGCAAGAGTAGAAACAGGTGAAGAACTGATAAGAACATTATTGTAGATGGTAAGAAAAAAAGCATTTTGACTGGTCAATCTCATCAACCTGATTGTGACTGAAAATCCTTTTACTTGATAATTAGGTGATCTTAGTGATCTTAGGTAGAGCTATTTTATAGAAAAGATGATGACAAGGCTCAATTTAAATTTAAAGTAAATAAAATTTTGTATTAAACTATGTCTTAAGTTTATGGCTGTTACATTCAGTCATGAATTACATGAATATCAGAATCTACTAAGGACCTACTAAAGAACCCATATGGTAAAGACTATAGAGAAAACGAAGAAATTACAAATCTTTTCCAGAGAAAATAATAAAAAAGCCCCCAAACTTCATAATATTCATTAATCATTTTATGTCTCTCATTGGCTCAATTTTTCTGGATGATACTATTTTAAGTCTCAGTTTATGTTGTCATGGGAAGAATATAATTTCATTAACATTGTTCTAAAGGTAAGCTCTCAGGGATCTTTCAGAACATCAATAAAATAAAATCATTAATAGTGTTTTTCACACATATTTGAATTCTTAGACTAAAAAAAGTAATGTGACCGCACAAGAATTTTGTTACAAAGAATATTTTGCTGGGGCTTTTCATTCTAGTCTCCAAACTGTGAATAACTTTAATTTCTTCATTTAGGTAACATGTACTCATCTCTTTGGATTGGAAAAACCCTTAGACACAGCTAAGAAACTCAAATATAGCATTTCATTACCTCCTTGACTTGCCTTGAAGATATACTAACTGTTCTCTTTTCCTTGTTTAAAAAAAAAAAGAGGCTTTTAAAGTTGAAAAATTTTTACTCATTTTAATTATATTTTATATTTTATGATTATGTAAATTGTGCAGGCTTATTCCCTGGCCAGCACCACCCGCATACTAGAAACCATTGCTACCTCTACACCACTGTTACTCCCAATGTCTTGTTTATATGACACAATTTAACAGGTTATTAATCATACATGAGCTAAACAAAATTCAAAAGGTATTTGTGATACTTGAGAATGTTCCCCAAATAACATTTTCTGTTGTTTATTTTGTCACATATTTTGAAAAGATTTTAGCCATTTGATGGGAGAATGGAAAACATGTTCTTTTTTCCAATTCAGGTATGTGAGTCTAAGGTGCTTAAAATGTTTAATGAGCTGAAATGGAGAAAAAAAATACATAGTATGAAATTGACTATTTGTGAAATGGATGCCTTTTTCTTTGCTTCGATTTGATATTAATTGTTTTGGTATTTATTTTATTTTTGAACAGTGGCACTTGGTAAAGTACTAAGAATTACATAGACTCATGGTTGAGGCAGTGCTCTGTGGGTCTATCTAATAATGGAGACCATGTCATGTTTTTGGAATTATAAGGAGATGAATCTGATTTATAGAGTTATCATATTTTAATATTAAAAATGTCCTATTTTCTTTTTTTTTTGGAGAGGTTTTCGCTATAGGGCACGTGCACTCGCCAGACAGACAGAGAGAGACACAGAGACAGAAAGTGAGAAATTATCCCCCAAGGGGGACAGTCACGCCGCAATCCCTTCTCCTCCATTCTCTTCTCGGGATCTTGGGCAAGCACGCACATGCACCCGGCATGAGTTTTAAGCCACCGGGTCCGGGACGCGAACCGCGGTTGACTACGTGGGAGTCCAGTGACATAGCCATTACACTAACTGCTGGTTCCCGAAAATGTCCTATTTTCAACAAAATTATAAATTGTACAAAGAAAAAGAAAACATGGCCTATTCACAGATGAAATGAATAGTAATTGTCCCTGGAAAAGTACAGATACTGGATTTGCAAGACAAAGATTTTAAATAAACTGTTGTAAATATGCTCAAAGAACTAAAGAAACTACAGATAAAGAAATAGAAGAAATCAGTAAAGTGACATCTTAGCAAATAGAGACATATTAATATTAATACATAGAACTTTAAAAAATAACCCAACAAATAATTCTGGAGCTGATGTATTCAATAACAGAAATGAAAAATTCACTAGTTGATTTCAGTAGCGTATCTGAGCAGGCAGAAGAAACAGCTGGTAAACTTTAAGGTACGTCAATTGAGATTATTCAGTCCGAGGAAAAGAAAGAAAAAGAAGGAAGAAAAGAGAATGAGCATAAGAACTTGTTGGTCACCATCAAGCATACAAACATACACAGCATAAGAATCTCAGGACAGAGGGAATAGAGAAAAGGGAAGAAAAATATTTGAAGTAATTATAGTAAAAAAAAATTCCCTAAATTTGTTGAAATACATGAATATAGGGACCAGCATATGGTGTTATGGTCATGTTGCTGGACTCCCACACAGTCGACCACAGTTTGAGTCTCAGATGTGGTGACTTAAAACTTATACCAGGCTCAGGACCAGCAATTAACGTAATGGCTATGTCCCTGGACTCCCATGTAGCCGACCGCAGTTCAAGTCCCAGACCTGATGACTTAAACTCATGCCAGGCGCATGTACATGCGTGCCCAAGATCCTGAGAGGAGAATGGAGGAGAAGGGATTGTGGTGTGGCCATCCCCCTGGGGAGTGACTTCTCGCTTCCTGTTTCTCTTCTTTGTCTTTCTGGAGAGTGCATGGGTCCTATAGCAAAAACCTCTCAAAAAAAAAAAAAAAAAAAGAAGAATTGCTTTCAGGGACTTAAAATGAAGTTTTTCTGCTGAGACTTCCTCCTCCACACTTATTTCTAAAAAGGCACAAATCCAGGCCCATCTTCACAAGGATCCTGAACTTCAGCTGTGAAATATTGCTTTAATGTGTAACATGGTTTTCAATTTTTACTTTTTAAAATTAAAATCTAAAGTTTTTTTAATTATATTTTTTCTTCTTTTTATTTTATATTTTCCTCTTCTCTCTAATTCTTTTCCTTTTTCTTTATCTCTATTCACTGGCTTCTTAGCTTCCACACATCAAGTGTCTAGACAGGTCCAAGTGAACAGGATCTAAACATCTAAATACAATTAGGGTCAGAATATTCCTCTAGTCCCACTGATTCTGATGCACAAAGAGTGAAAATGAAATGGAAGAGAGATTATAGATTACCTCTTCCTGCACACCTCTGAACACTCAGATTGAACTTCAAGAATTAGGGAGAAATACAGTATCCATCACATGACCAGAAATCACCAAAGGATTGGGACCAGCAGTTAGCATAATGGCTATGTTGCTGGACTCCTATGTAGTTGACCATGGTTCGAGTTCCGAACCTGGTGGCTTAAACTCACGGTGGGCATGGGTACGTGTGTGCCCAAGATCCCAAGAGGAGAAAGGAGGAGAAGGGATTGCAGCATGGCCATCCCCCTTGGGTGGTGATTTCTCACTTTCTATCTCTCTCTCTTTCTTTCTGATGAGCACATGTGCCCTATAGCAAAAACCTCTCAAAAAAAAAAAAAAAAAAAAAAAAAAAAAAACACACAAGGCCAAGAAAAAATAAGAAA
>NW_006159759.1:1211636-1234079 GCF_000334495.1 Tupaia belangeri chinensis
GCGTGTGCATGTGTGCCCAAGATCCTGAGAGGAGACTGGAGGAGAAGGGATTGCGGTGTGGCCATACCCCCTGGGGGGTGGTTTCTCACTTTCTGTCTCTCTCTGTCTTTCATGCGCCCTATAGCAAAAACCTCTCCCCCCCCCCAAAAAAAAAAGAAAAAAGAAAAAGAGAAAGAAAGAAACAATGCAAGTGAGGGAAAGAATGGGAAAATATATTTAAAGTGTTAAGGGAAAAGCAATTTCAACCAAGAATACTATACCCAGCAAGATTATCTTTCATACGGGAAAAAAAAGACAAGAACATTCTCAGATAAACAAAACCTGAGAGAATTTACCAACACCAGACCAGATCTCCAAGAAGTTCTGCAGGGAGTGCTATACCAGGAAAATTAAATACAGTCACACAGAAATAAGAGTTAAAAAAACTGAGAAAGTGGCCTACTTAATCATAGGGACAAGTCTGAGGTTGAATATTATATCCCAGAATATTATCAGGAAGATTGGACCACAACAGACAATAGATTAAGTACATGAGACTAAACCAGTGAAATAGAATTTTATGACTTTTGACTAAAACATTACTAATTTTCTTCTAGGCTTTGTTTTCCAGTTTTAAGGATTTTTGTCCTGTCCTGAGCTGCTGGTAGGTTCATATACCTACTATTTGAACAGAATCCCAACCTGTTTCCTGGCTTTAAGTTTTAAGCATAGTTCCTTAGCATTTCTTTGATTTATTAAGCCTAAAACTGCTTTTCTTGAAATTAAAAAATATAGTAAAAATGTATAATTAATGATCGTAGTAAGCTATATAGCATCAGCTAGATGCTACCTTACAGTATATTCATTCTACTCAGAATTTTATGTCCAAAATCAGACATGTATTCATAGATATGTATATATCAACTGAGCTTGCTATTGAAAGTAGTTAGATTATTTAAAAAATTTTGTGAATCAACAAAATGTGGGAGGAAAAAGGAATGGAAAACAACTGGAAAACTGACGTAGTGTGGGAGAAGGGTGGGAAATGGCAGAGGGTGAAAACTAGGGGGAAATATAATATGTATGTGGGTGTATACACACACACACACATCCAAACTAGAGATGGAAAATTATTGGCGATAACATGTATGATTAAGCCACTACGCAGTATATTCTGGATGGAAAATCACAATTTCTATGCTGTGACAATGCTCAGTGAATGAATGTAAATTAATTAATTAAAAATTATTAAAAGAAAAAAGGTTGAGAGATGGCTTAAACTTTGAAATATAATTAATAGATACTAAGAATTTAATGTCTTTATCCATTTTCTATTTATGTAACAAACACATAGAACTTAGTAAGTATTAGGCAGAGTCCTAAAAGCTTTACAAATATTAGCTCAGCAAATGGCTATTCTTTTTTTTTGGAGAGCTTTTTGCTACAGGGCGTGTGCACTCATCAGAAAGACAGAGAGAGACAGAGAGACAGAAAGCGAGAAATTACCCCCCTCCCCCAGGTGGGATGGTCATGCAGCAATCCCTTCTCCTCCATTCTCCTCTCAGGATCTTGGGTACATATGGACACACGCCCGTCATGAGTTTAAGTCACCGAGTCTGAGACTTGAACCACGGATGACTACGTGGGAGTCCAGTGACATAGCCATTACGCCAACTGCTGATTCCAATGGCCATTTTTTAAAACACTATTTATTTAACTTTATTTATTCATTTATTAATTTTTAAATTTATTAATTTTTTAAAAATTTGACCACACACACACACAGAGAGAGAGAGAGAGAGAGAGAGAGAGAGAGAGCGAGCAAGCCACCAGGTCCAGGATTTCAACCATGGTCAGCCATGTGGGAGCATCCAGCACCTTAACCACCATGCTACCCGCTAGACCCCCAGTGGCTATTCTTAATAGCTGGTACATAAAGCAGTTTCTCCAGTGCCTGGAATAGTGTAAATTCACAAGGATTTCTTCGTGTGTGTGTGTGTGTGTGTGTGTGTGTATGTGTATATATATATATGTGTGTGTGTATATATGTATATGTATGTGTATATATATAGCAATTGCTAGATCGTATAATTCATATATATATATGAAACATTTTATTTTATTCATGATATAAAATGTGTGTGTACATGAAAGAGAGAATCACTGTCAAAAAGATTCCTTCACACACAATCTCCTTTCTCCAGCCCTCCACTTCATGCAGACCTTGGGCATGTATGCATGGGTCCTGCATGTTTTCAAGCTGACGAGAGGATCTGAACCCACACTCAGTTGTGTGGCTTGCAGCACAGCAGTTTAGTTTGCTACTGACTAGGCCTGTTAGATTAGACTGTCAATGGATATTGTTTAAAGATTAGATAGTAATATTTATTCATTCACTCATTCCCTATTTTTAAAATTTTATGATATCTTATTTATATTTGATGATTGCACATCTCTATAGCACATAATACAGTTTTTTTTTTGGAGAGGTTTTCGCTATAGGGCACGTGTGCTTGCCAGACAGAGAGAGAGAGACAGAGAGACAGAAAGCGAGAAATCACCCCCCAGGGGGGATGGTCACGCTGCAATCCCTTCTCCTCCATTCTCCTCTCGGGATCTTGGGCATGCACGCATACGCGCCTGGCGTGAGTTTTAAGCCACCAGGTCTGGGACGCGAACCATGGTCGACTACGTGGGAGACTAGCAACATAGTCATTACGCTAACTGCTGGTTCCCAATATAGTTTTTAAAGTATGCACACAGTATGTGGCAATTATATCAAGGATACTACCATCGACATCATTTTCAACAAAGTTGCTCTCACTGCCTCCATTTCACTGTGCAGATTTCTGCCGTTTAAATTTTTCTAGATTTTAAGGGGTCTTATGTCTGCGGGTTTTGAAAGTTGAACCCAGAAACAAGTAGTAAATGAGTAGAAAATGAGCTACACAAAAAGGGAAGTGTATAGAGAAGGAAAACAGGAGAAAAAAATAGAGAGGCATGACATTCGTAGGACACAGAAATGGTTTATTACCTGTTGATGATAACACATACAGCATTCTCAACTGGCCTGGTCTGCGAAGTATTTCATGTTATGTAAATTCTCTTTACAAGCCAAATGATATATAGTGATTGGATGTTTAAAAAATGAGAATAAATAATATTAATCTGAAAAAAGAATGTAAAGCTATTTGATGATGATGTGGATAGTACTATCTTTGTCTTGACTCATATGCATGGTAATCATGCTGGAAAAAGAAATGTTATACACTGTAAAGATATATGTGATTAAATATAATATAAAAATAATAAATAAAAAAAGAATCATTAAAAAAAGAAAGAAAATGAGCTACCCAAAGAGAAAGAGCCACGATTACGATGAGTCACTGAAGTTGCAGCTGTGGTGGCACGATTTTGCAAGAACCTCTGCAAAATATACAGAATGCTTCTCTAACTGTCCATTTAAAGGAACAGATACTGGGGCACTTGCCTGCCCATTCTCTTCTTCCACTGATTGTGTCTCTGTGCCTTTAATTCTCTGGGGCTCCTGGACTGTTTTTGCAGGGCTGAGCAAGCTCTGTGGCCTTGAAAAGGCCTTGATGTAGAAAAGAAGAAAGGACATTGGACAGCTTTCTTAGACCAGTCCTGACTGTAGTTGGACTAAGAGATGGGCTGTGGAAAAGAGTAACTGCTATAACTGGTGAACTTAATTTTTATTTTGGTAAACACTTAAAAAATAATGATCTAAGGAAATACCATAAATTAAATGCCCAAATAGAGCTATTAAAATGGAGGTGTTAAGAATTAAGTCAGTGTTCATTTTCTGGAAGATTATTGCTTCAACAATTCTAGAAATATTTATGCTAATAACACAGAATGCACAAACTGTCTTCCCTTAGGTCATGAAAACCTTCTGTTGCTTCCTGTCCTTCCACTCACTCCCTCGTACTTTATCAGTTTGTGGCTGACTCTTCTCAAGTGTCTGTGTTTACTGGACAGCTAGCCAAACATTCCCATAAATGGTTTTCACTTCTCTAGAAAAATGTCTTTCTTTCATCATCACCAGTGGTGGGTACTGTGATTACCTACGATTTGATGGGAAGGGTTATGACTGGTTTATGCTCTGATATCATCAGTGGGCCTATGACCCACCTGGTGTTTATAATACAGCATTTTCTCAGAAACAGTCACAGGGTGTGGAGTTATTAAAAGAAAATAAACACATATCTTTATCAAGGAGCACATTAATGCAGATGTAAAGTTGTGCTTCTTTTCAAAACATTAGTCATATTTCATTTATTTCTAATCCCAGAGTACTGTTCTCTGAATATAACAAGTAGAAAGTAATACATTTACCAGTAGAAAGGTTGCTGAGGCTCTTCCTTCATCCTTCTTAATAATCTCTCAAATTTCAGAAGAAGAGAATCATTGGAAATACAGAGGAGGAGGTGATAGTATCTCTAAATATCTAAATGTCTAAAATTCTCAATGTCTTAAGAGTTCCAGGTGGAGAGTTGTCTTAGTTGAGGATAAAAATCCTTGGGGCATAATTTGGGGATAGGATCTCGCAATCTTGAGAGTAAACTAATTTGGGTTATGGCAGACCAGAGAGGTTAATGTGGACATGGCCACATCATTATTATAGACTGTATAGACTGAAGAATGGCTGCAGATGGGGAAGTGTCTTATTCCTAAAAGTAAGAACAATTTTGGTCTGCAGAATTTTAAATGGAGCAGACCTTCTCGGGATGTTGTGAGGGCAGATGCAACTGATATGATTGCAGTAGAATTTAGAGCATTTTCTTGGATGATGGTAAAAAAAAAAACCAAAAAAAACCAACAACAAAGAAAAATTTGACCATGAAGATGCATACACCTCCTAGTTCCAGGATGAACTAAAAGAAATAACCAGTTGCCATCTCCTTTCTCAAAGCAAGATGGCAGGATCAGCTTATGTTTCTCAAATTAAAAATTTCAGTGCCACCTTCTTTCAGGAGAGGGCGGGAGACAGTGTGTTTCCTCCTTCATTATCTCAGTATACAGTTGGCCTTTTCTTGTTCTTTTTCTCCCTCTTGTTTTTTTGCTTGAATAAGAGTTATTGATTTCATTTATCAGCAGTCTGCATTTCCCTTGTCACAATCTCACAGACCAGGAGGCCTAATGTATTGTTTGTGTGTCTAATAAAAACAAAAGCTCACAGTATCTTCTTCGACATTATTTTTCTTATCCTAACAGATACATTTTTCTGCTTTTACTCTATATAAAAATTTTCATACAAATACTAAAGTGATCCAGGTGTGAACATGAACTTTTCTGGAAGGAAGTAACAAAATCATTCAGGTGCTTAGTTCTGGTTTCCCCTAATTCATCCTGTCCCATTAAGAATGGTATCTAGGGTGCTGGCAGGTGGTGTAGTGGTTGAGATGCTGGACTCCCACATGGCTAACCACGGTTCAAATCCTGAATCTGGCAACTTACTTTCTCACTCTTCCTTTCTGTCTCTCTCTGGTCAAAATCAAAGAACAATGATAACAAATAAAATAAAAAATAAGATACATCTTAGAAAAAAAAAAGAATGTATGTAGGATGATTTTAGTATTTCAGAGACCCTATTCCTGAATCAACCTCCTTTTGAAACTGAAACTTATTAGCCTGTCAGTCTGGGTAATGGCCTTAGCAATTGGGCTTGTCTCACCCTGTGGATGTGTGTCTTGCTCATGCATGCCCGGAATGTTTCAGGGTGGCCAGGTGGGAATTCAAGTCACAGACACCATGTGGGATCTAGCTTTTCTTGAACAGTGCATTATTGCTGCACCATAGAACTAGCCTTGTGTGTGTGTGTGTGTGTGTGTGTGTGTGTGTGTGTTGGGTTGTCAGGAAAGTCATGATGGATTTTTGTATAGAAAAAATGATGACATGTGGGGCTACAAGCCAAGGAGAGTGGCCTAATATAGACCCTTCCCTCACAGCCCTCAGAAGGAATCAACCTTTCTAACACCTTGATCTCTGACTTCTAACCTCCAGGATTATGAGGAAAAAAAATTTTGTTAAGTCACCAAGTCTGTGATAGTTAGTTACAGTAGCCCTAGCAGTTGAATAGACTTCCTTTCTTCTATTTTAGTTCACTAGTATCTGCCACATTATTTATATATATATATATATATATATATATATAAATAATGTGGCAGATACTAGTGAACTAAAATAGAAGAAAGGAAGTCTATTCAACTGCTAGGGCTACTGTAACTAACTATCACAGACTTGGTGACTTAACAAAATTTTTTTTCCTCATAATCCTGGAGGTTAGAAGTCAGAGATCAAGGTGTTAGAAAGGTTGATTCCTTCTGAGGGCTGTGAGGGAAGGGTCTATATTAGGCCACTCTCCTTGGCTTGTAGATGGCTGTCTTCTTCCTGGAACTCTTATATTGTTTTTTTTCTGTACATGTCCATGTCTAAATGTCTTCTTATAAAGACACAATCATATGCTTTGTGATCCTAAAATGAAGTCTTTAGGTAAGTCCTTCCCTAAACACAGAAGGTTTCATGAAGCAAGTGTCATTAAAGATGAGCCTCGAACAACCAAAAGTGTAAAAGGCTGAGAATGAACACAAGACAATCTGTGTGGCCACTGGAGCAGAGTGCAATAGTGGGCAGAAACAAAGGTATGGAGTGAGAGACGGTGTGATGTGCTAGTAAGATGGCTCTCAGGGGAAAAGGCTCTGGTTTATATAATGTGTTATTGTCTCTGACCATTCTTACATTATTAACTGAAGAGAAATGGGTCCTCTTTAAAGGCTTTTTTTTTTTTTTTTCAAATTAGGAAACAAAAATAAGTCAGAAGGAGCCAAATTAGTGCTGGAAGGTTGTTGCCTAATGCTTTCCCATTAAAATCTTCACAAAATTGCTCTTATTTGACAAAAGGAAAGAGCAGGGCTATTGCTGTGATAAAGACAGATGCTGGTGAAGATTTCCAGGGTATTTTTCTACTAAAGCTTCAGTTAACTTTTTCTAAACACTCTCATAATAGGCAGATGTTATCATTCTTTGGGTCTCCAGAAAATCAACAAGCAAAATGCCTTAAACATCCACCAAAAACCTGTTGCCATGGCCTTTGCTCTTGACTTGTCTGCTTTTGCTTTGACTGGACACTTCCACCTCTTGGTAGCCATTGCTTTGATTTTCCTTTGTCTTTGAGATTGTACCAGTAAAGTCATATGTTACCTCCTGTTACAATTTTTTTGACAAAAATGATTCAGGATTTTGAGCCTACTTGTTTAAAATTTCCATTGTAAGGTCTGGTCTTATCTGCAGCTGATCTGGGTACCATAGTTTCCAAACTCATCAAGGAGAAGGCTAGCTTAACCTTACTTTTTCAGTCAGAATTGTGTAAACTAAACAAATTGAGATGTCTATGGTATTGGTTGTTATTTCTGCTAATGTCTATCCTTTTGACTTGGAGTATAAACAAGGCTAGTTTTTTTCCCTCAAGAATTGATGTGGGTGGTCTGCCACTGGAGGAATCATTTTCAACATCATCTCATCCCTTCTTGAAATGAGTTATTTGTTTGTGAACTGATTTCTTTGGAGTATGTCACTATAAACTTCTTAAAGCAGAAATGATTTTACCATTCTTCTACCCAAGCTTCATCATAAATTTGATACTTGTTCTTGCTTCAATTTTAGCAGAATTCATGTTCCTCTGACAGTACTCTTTTCAGACTGATGGGGAAATGGAGAAAACAAATTGCAGTGCAGCCATGCCCCATTGAGGGGTGCTTTCTCTTTCTCTCTTTCTCTCTGGTGAGTATATACATCCTTTGAGAGACAGAGAGAGAGAAAGTATGAAATCACTCCAGAGCAGGGACGGCCATGACTCAATCCCTTCTCTGTTCTCCTCTTGGGATTTTGGGCACACATGCACATGTGCCTGGTGTGATTTTAAAGTCTCTAGGTCAAGGACTCGAACTGCAGTTGATCATGTGTGAGTCTAGTGCCTTAAACACTACTCTATCTACTGGCGCCCTGTCCGTGAACTTTTTGAAGGACTGGTATACTCTTATCTAAAACATTTATCATAAACTCCATATTTGTGTATATTAGAATAATGCTTATAATTAATCCATATTAAATAATAAGTGTATTGTTGGGCCAGCTGGTGGCGCCATTGTTAAGGTGACTGAATCTCATAGAGCTGAGTACTCGTTTAGAATCCTGGGTCCTGTGTCTTGAAAAACACACTGGGTGTGTGTGCATACATGCCAAAAAACCTGAAAAGGGAAATGGAGGAGAAAGGATTGTGGTATGACCATCTCCCATGGGTCTTTTTTACTTTCTTTCTCTTTTCCTTTGTCAATCTTTGGCAATTGCATGCACCTTCAAGCAAAATTAAAAAAAAAAAAGAAATGTATTGTCAAAAGTTTCCTAATTTTTCATTATAAGACATCTTAGATTGTCAGACAAGTTATAATGTATTTTTCTCTTTAAAAAAGCATCCTGATTTTTCTATGACCCAGTAGTTTTTCTCAAAATTAATATATATTTTTTTGCCATAGGGAAGACACCATCATGCCCTCAGAATTATTATTTTTTGTGGTCTTCTTCTGATTTTATTCTTCTTTCTGTTTGTCTATACTTCTAAATTTTTGCTACCTCTTGAACACAGGTGTTTGCTTTAGTTTCTGTCAAACACTGTGCTGAAGGCACAAAGGTAAATAAAGAAAAATGTTTCTTGCTCAGAGAAACTGATAGGCTACTAGGGAAGAGAAGAGAAAACAGGTAAATTATAATACTTTGTGTTAAACAGCTTAGCAAAAATTGTTTCATTTAAACAGATTCATTATTGTGAGTTCTGGTTTAAAATGATGCCTGGACACCAGCAGTTAATGAAAATGAACTTGGTTTCCTTTTAAAAATACTCATCAAACTGTCATCAAGAAGAAAAAAGGACAACACCACTTAAAATTAAGCCTAAAAAAAAAATCTAATGTCAGAATCTAGTTGCAAATCCCATTGGGTTTGAGGGAGATGGGACTGGACTAACAAAGGCTTGGCTTATGGAACAGTTGCTGTTGGAAAAATGAGTGCAGTACAACACTTTTTTCCCCTCCAATTTGTGTGCCTTGTCTCTGAGACCTTGATTAGTACCCAGGAGAAAACATGGCAGCTGTCTTCTCTAATGGGTTGGAAGGCTCATTCCCTGTCTTTTTGTCATATGGGCTTTTCCTTGATAGTTAATTATGAAATACTTGTAAATGCAGGAAGGTAAAGAAAAAGTATAACAGAAATTCATGTACTCATTATGTAGATTTTAGAAAGACAGAAAATCATCTTTATTTAATGGAAGGAGAAGTGGGAGCCTTCTTTTAAAATTATTATTCTTTTAATATATTTAGAATAATTATTTACTTTAGAAACAGGAAAAATATTTACTAGAATGTATGTGACTATTGTATTAACTCTTACATATTTTACTTTATTATTATTTTTAAATTTTATACATATAATCACTATACATCACTTTGCTTATAAGTTGAATTTACCCAACATGAATATACTTCGCACCAATCCAGTTGAGGATACAAAACACATTATCATTCAACAGATAATAACCCATTTCTGTGTCCCATAAATGTCTTGCCTCTCTATTTTCCTCCTTAATTTCTTTCCTTACACTTTCTCTCTTCTCCCACCTTCTTCCCACATTTTCTATAGGGTCTATAACCATTTTCAATGCTTCTATGTCCTCTAATCTCTCAGTTTCCATCATAGAGTGTGGATAGTCAGTATATGTTAAGTGGAGACATACAGTGTCTATTTCATAGCCTCTCTTGCTTCACTCAGCAGTAAATCTTACATATTTGTCCACTTTCTATCAAATGCCAGATTATTATTGTTTTTAATAGCTGAGTAGTATTCCATAGAGTATATGTGCCACACTTTCATTCATGGTTATCTGCGTTGTTTTATAGAGTGTGGATAGTCAGTATATGTTAAGTGGAGACATACAGTGTCTATTTCATAGCCTCTCTTGCTTCACTCAGCAGTAAATCTTACATATTTGTCCACTTTCTATCAAATGCCAGATTATTATTGTTTTTAATAGCTGAGTAGTATTCCATAGAGTATATGTGCCACACTTTCATTCATGGTTATCTGCGTTGTTTTCATGTCTTAGCAATTGTGAATAATGTTGTGATAAACATAGATGTGCAAGCCCTTTTCCAACTAAGCGTTCTCCTATCCTTTGGGTAGATACCCAGGAGTGGAATTGTTGGAGCATGTAGTAGTTCTATTTATAGGTCTTTGAGGAACCTCCATATTGTTCTCCACAGTGGGTGGACCAATTTACATTCCCACCAGTAGTGCAGAGGGGTTCCCCTTTCACCACATCCCTGCCAGCATTTTTCATTTATTGTTTTTTAAATCTTCATCATTCTGACTGAGATTAGGTGGTATTTCACTGTGGTTCTGATGTGCATCTCCCTTATGATGAGGGATATTGGGCATTTTTTCATATGCTTTTTGGTTGTTCATGTTTCTTCCTTAGAGAGCTGTTCATGGTGAGAGAGAGGGGTTCAGTTTCATCTTTCTGCCTGTAGATATCCAATTTTTCTAGCATCATTTCCCTATTGGATTGAATGGTACCCTTTGTTAGCTATATGCTTTGGGGTTTATTTCTGGGGTCTCTCTTCTGTTCCATTGGTTCACCTGTCTGTTTTTGTGCCACTATGATGTTATTTTGATTATCACAGCTTTGAAATATATTTTGGGGTCAGGGAATGAGATGCTGCCCACCCCACTCTTCTTGAGCAGGATTGCTTTGGTAATACAGGGTCTTTTATGATTCTAGACAAATTTTATGATTGTTTTTTCAAGGTTTGTGAAGACTCTCTTGTAACTTTATAGGGATTGCATTAAATATGTAGATTAGCCTGGATAAAATTGCCATTTTGATTATATTAATTCTCCCAATCCAGAAACAAGAGATATCTTTCCCCTTTTTTGTATCATTTTCAATTTCTTTTTAAAGATTTTCCTAGTTTTCCTCGTAGAGGCCTTTGACTTCCTTGGTTAAATTTATTCCTAGGTATTTTATACTTTTTGTAGCTATGGTAAATGGGATTATTTTCTTCAGTTCTGACTCTATCTGCTTGCTGTTTGTACATAGACATGCTATAGATTTTTGAATGTTGATTTTGTATCCTACCATTTTACTATATTCATTTATTACTTTGAGAAGTTTTTTTGTGGATACCTTTGGCTCTTCTTTGTATACAATCATGTCATCTGCAAATAGAGATATTTTAAAATCTTCTCTCCCTATGTGAATGCTTTTTATTTCATTCTGTTGTCTGATCACATTGGTTAGAATTTCCAGCACTGTATTGAAAAGGAGTGGAGAAAATGGGCAGCTTTGTCTCATACCAGTTTTTAGTGGAAAAGCTTTCAGCTCTTCCTCATTCAGTATAATGTTAGCTACAGGTTTTTCATAGATGGTTTTTAATATGCTGAGAAATGATCCTTCTATGCTGATTGTGCTGAATCTTAATCATAGAGGGATGTTGTATTTTGTCGAATCCTTTTTCTGCATCTATTGAAATGATCATATGTTTTTTTTTATCTTTCTTTCTGTTAATATGGTATATTATGTTTATAGTTTGCATACGTTGAACCACCCTTGCATCTCTGGAATAAAGCCAACATGGTCACTATGAATAACTTTTTTTTATATGTTGTTGGATATGATTTACAAGTCTCTTGTTGAGAATTTTTGCACCTATACTCATCACAGATATTGGTCTGTAGTTTTCCTTTCTTGTCGTATCCTTATCTGTTTTGTGAATGAGGGTGATGGTGGCTTCATAAAATGAATTTGGGAGGGTTCCTTCCTTTTGGATCTTTAGAAATAATTTGAGAAGAATGGACGTTGCCTCTTCTCCCCACTGGGGGGAGATTTCTCACTCTCTGTCTCTCTCCCTCTGTCATGGCATAATGGTTACATCACTGGATTCCTACATAATTGATTGTGGTTCAAGTCCCAGACCAGGTGGCTTAAACTCACGCTGAGTGCGTGTGCATGAGTGCCCAAGATCCCGAGAGGAGAATGGAGGAGAAGGGATTGTGGCGTGACCATCCCCATTGGGGGGTGATTTCTCACTTTCTGTCTCTCTGTCTCTCTCTCTGTCTGGCAAGTGCACGCTGCCTACAGCAAAAACCTCTCCAAAAAAAAAAGAATTCTGAAGTGAAGCTATCACGAGCTGAGTTTTTCTTTGTTGGGAGGTTATTTATTACTGATTCTGTATCATTGCTTGTTATGGTCTGTTAAGGCTTTCTGTGTCCTCCTGAGTTGATCTTGGGCAATTATATGTGTCCAGGAATTTGTCCTTCTCATCCAGGGTTTCTTGTTTGTTGGCATACTGACACTCATAGTATCCTCTAATGATGTTTTGCATTTCTATTATGTCTGCTGTAATAGTGTCTGTTTCATTGCAAATTTGATTTATCTAGTTCCTTTCTCTTTTCTTCTTGGTTAGTCTAGCCAATAGTGTGTCAATCTTGTTTATCTGTTCAAAGAACCAGCTTTTGGTTTCATTTATTTTTCTGTATAGTTCATTTATTTTCCATTTAATTTATTTCTGCTCAAATCTTTTATTATTTCTTTTCTCCTGGCTTTTCCCCCCAGTTCTTTGAGGCATGATGTTACGCTGTCCTCTGCCACCTTGCCATTTTTTCTTATGTGCACTAATTGCTATGAACTTCCCTTTATGAGTGCTTTTGCACTGTCCCATAGATTATGGAAACTAGTGCACTTATTATCATTTGTTCCCATTAATTTTTTGATTTCAGCCTATCTCTCTTCAGTATTTGTGAGGTCATTCAGGAATGGGTTATTTAGTTTCCATGTGTTTGTGTATTTCTGAGGGTTTTTCCTGAAACTGATACCAAGTTGAATTCCAGCATGATCAGAGAAGATACAAGATAGTTTCTATGACTTTGAATCTGTAAAGGCTTGTTTTGTGCCTATCATGTGGTCATTCTTCGAGAAAGTATCAGGCAGGAGTGATAAAAATGTATATCTTGTGTTTTTTTTGGGGGGGTGGTGGAAAGTTCTATAGATGTCAAGTCCGTCTGATTTATGGTATCGTTTAAGTCCTGAATCTCTTTGCTTATTTTTTGTCTTGTTGATTTGTCTAAAGGAGATCATGGGGTGTTGAGGTCCCCAACAATTAGTGTGTTTCAGTCTATCTCTCCTTTTAGATCTAGCAGTCTTTCACCCAGTACTTGGGTGCATAGATATTAATAAGAATTATATCTTCTTGATGAATTAGCCTTTTTACTATTATATGATGTCCTTCTTAGTCTCTTATAATTTCTGCCTTAAAGCCTATTTTTTTTTCTGAAATTAGTATCATGACCCTGCTCTTTTTTGGTTTCTGTTTCCATGGAACATCTTTTTCCAGGCCTTCACTTTTAGTCTATGTATATATTTATTCATGAGCTGGATTTCTTGTAGGCTACCGATGGAGGGTTTCTACACATTTTTTTTTACCCAGTCAGTCAGTCTGTGTCTCTTGATTGGAGAATTTAAACCATTAACATTCAACATTATTATTGATATTGCCCCCCAAGTTCTAGAGAACAGATGCACCTGCAACTGAGTCACAGGGTTTCAACCGAGAAAGGGTTGTGTAGTGCACATCGCACATAGCATGCTTCAGAAAACTATAAAGTCTGTGAAGAACAGAGAAAGTGGAAGTTCCAAGGTGTGCTTTGGTCAGTACACTTACTTCTGTTGCACAGGAGCTGGGAAGAATTGTGGGGCAGAAACTGGAAGCAAGAGGGACAGGCACCTGGGTGGATAAAGAGGGTGTTTAGGTTCCAAGGCAGTCTCCGGCCTTGGTCTGCACACTCCCTTCTGTGGCTAACAAGGCAGGAAAAATGGTGGGGCGGAAGAGGAAGCCTGCAGGAGCCTTCTTATCCCCATAATGTTTACTCTCCCTGTTCCCGGAGATAGCCACCTACCTGCAGTTAGTATATATTTCTTTCTACCTTCTTGCCTTTTTTTTTTTTTTTCAATTGCCAGAGAGAGACAAAGAGACAGAGAAAAAGAGAAAGAGGGAAAAACACCTCCTAATGTGTTGTGATCATGCTGCAATTTCTTTTCCATTTCTCCATCCTATTAGGCTTTTAGGCATGCATGCACACTTGCTTAGCATGTTTGCAAACTGCCAAGATGGGATCAAGTCACAGTCAGCTATGTGGGATCCAGGTTTCTTAACCACTAGACTATGGGGTCAGCTCTATTTTTCACTTTTTGATTTTTTTAAATAAGCATTTATGTGTGTGTGTGTGTATGTGTGTGTGTGTGTATGTATACACAGTTACTTTCTGTTTTTCCAAAATATGCATCTATTGAAGCATATGAAACTTCCATTTTTAACTTATTTTTATTCCCTCAACACTTTTCGTATTTATCCTCACCTTTGTGAGTCTTTCTTGTTACAGGTTGGTATGTTTCTAGTCTATTCAAAAGCCATGCTTTATTTATCCCTTTATCTGTTTGACTCTTTAGAGTCCTTTTTGGTCTTTTTCTGCACTGTTATACCTGGTTGACGTATTCAAAATATATCACTCGGAATCCTCTACTCTTACCTTTGGTTGGATTCAGTAAATGTGAGGCAGCAGCTGGAGAACAAAGTGTAGAAACAGATAGGAGTCATGATATTTATCCACAGGCCAGGGATTTGTTAGGCAATCTTTGCCTACAGTAACAGCTCTCGCTGGGTTCTAGAAGCAGCATAACTTCCTTCCCTCACCCCTTTGGGAGGCCAAGGCTGTGGCCTCCTGCTGTTCACAGTTTTTGATACTTTATCACTCCTTGTAGGATTCCTAATTCTGCTCATGCCTTTGTCATGACTACACAGACTTTTTCATAAATTCTTATCAATTATTCCTTTGAGTATGTCATCTGTTTCTGTGCCAGAACCCCAAATATGGAAACTGGTTACAAATAAATAAACATGAACCAGTAAGTTTCCAATATGCCAGTAATGACCACCAAGTAGTATGGAAAGGCAACTCAGGCAAACCTTTATATTGTGTAGGTGTGTGTATATTGTGTAATGTATGTGGGTTTATTTACATACACCTGTTTGCCTGTATACACTGGCTTTCTATAGTATACATCTTTTGAAGAGTTCCTTTTTTTTCTTTTTTTTTGAGCAAGAGAAACAAAGAAATCGAGACAGAGAATGCATGCAATAGGGTTTTCATGTCACAATCCACCCCTAGCTTTGGTCAGCCCCTGATTATGGGCATGTGCACATCCAGTATGCTCAGGTAAGCCTTTCGATGTATACTCAGAACTCTCCATGTGGGTCCACCTTGCAGAGCATTGTGTTACCTCTGTGCCACTCTCTGCCCCCTAAATTATATCCTTTAATCACATATTAGAAAGAAATATTTGAAAAAAAAATTACTATGGGACATGAAAAGTAGAAGTAACTAAATCATTATGCATTCCATATTCCTGAAAGACTAAATGTTATTTAAATTAATTTCTAATGAAATATTTATAAAAAATATCCCTTTAATTTTTAGAATAGTTTTGGAACTTGGTAGTAATTTCAAGCTTCTTCTGAATAAACAAGTAAGAATAGCTAATAAAATGTTGAAGTTCATTTGAAGAACAAGCAAATAAGAATAGCTAATAAAATTTTATAAATGGAATTTAACATAAGGGTATCTGATACATCAGACTGAACAAAGCAATATGATATTAGCATAGGATTTAGAGATGAATGGGGCAATAAAGTAACCTTCAAAGGTATCTGCTTGTTCCTATGTTTAGCTTTATTAAATAATACATAGCCAGTGACTGGGAAAAAGAGGTAGTCAGTTAACATTTTAAGGACAACTGGAAAACAATTTGGAAAAATCATCTCTCTATATTAAAATGAATTCCATATATACATATTAAGATTTTTAAATGCCAAAAAGGCATTAAAATCTAGAAGAAAACCCAAGTGGATACTTTTGATATAGAAATAGGGAATGATGTTTGAACTTAAAACCACTGGAAAAAATCATAAAGACAAAAATAACAGTTTCAAAACATGATAATTTCAAAAATAATTTTACAGTGGAGAGATCTGACCTCATTATTATACATATATTATACAACTTTGGTAAGTCATAATATAAAGAAATTTAAAAGACAAATGGCAAATGTTAGAAAATATGTATTTGACAATTGATAGCCTAACATAGAAACTTCGCACAGTTCACACACAGAAAACACACTGTAAATGAGCAATAAGGCTATAAAACTCCCAGAATCACTAGAACAAAGTTTAAATGAGATAATATGTCATTCTCTATTTTGTCAAAAGTAAAGAGGAAATCCAAATATTCAGTATTGGAGAGGGTTCATAGAAATTGCCCCTTTTGTACACAAGTAGTTAAAGTTAAAGTGGGTTAACTTTTCTTTCCTGTAAAAGTTTTGCCACAGGGCACATGCACTTATTGGAGAGAGACACAGTGAGAGGAAAAGTGAGAAATCACACCTCCCAGGGGGGGATGGCCACACCAGAATCCCTTCTCTATTCTCCTCCTGGGATTTTGGGCATGCACACAAATGTGCTCGGAATGATTTTCAAAGTGCCAGGTCTAAGACTTGAACCATGACCCCAGTGCCTTAATCGCAACACAATGTCGGCCCCTGGATTAACTTCTCTTAAAGGCATTGACACAATTTTTTTTTTTTTTTAAAAAAGTACATATCCTTTGACATAAAAGTTTTGTATCAAGAATAATGACTTAGGATAGACACATATACTAGATAGGAGAACCTTCCAGCCCTCTTGTTTAACTTGCTATTGCTAGGCCCAGCTAGTCAGTGCTAACCCAGTTGGCACAAATTTCATTATCTGTGTTCAGGGCCATAGGTTGGATCTGGAGGAGCTTGCTAATCTCTGGAATTTATGTGTCTTGCCCACAGGTTTGAGTCACTCCCTATTACTTTGCCTCTAATTGGATCTGACTATAATTGATTACATTATCTCTAAGCACTGCTTTAGATTTCAGAGATCCAAGCTGTAGCTTTACCCAGAGGAAAGGGGGTATATTTCATTAATGAACAAATTAAAAAGCATGAGTATCATTATTCTAAAGAAAACATGTCAACTTTTGGGGTTGAGAAATAATAAAAGGAAATAATTGTCAAACTTAAAGTCTAAGTTGACAATTTAAAAAGACCTATGCCTGGAATATTCCATTTCTAGGAATAAGCTTTGTTTAGGGACTCCCAAGAAACCAGACTGAATTGAAAAATGTATTTCAGTTTTATTATCACAACGATATGAATGAAAACATGGAAACAAAATAAAAGAGGACTCCAGGGAAGATGCTGGAGCCCATCTTTATCTTCTAAATACTAACCACTCCTCTGTATTCCTGTGGTTTCCTACTATAGGCCCTGCAGTACTCTGAGGACCTTCTCTGGTTACATGCTGCTACAGATGAAATGCTTAAATCCCAACATCTATGCATAGAAACGTAATCTTCAATGTGATGGTGTTAGGAGGTGGGGGTGTTTGGTAAGTGATGAGGTCATCATTGTAGAGCCTTTATGAATGGAATTTATAAAAGAGACTGCACCCCATCTCTCATGCGAGGCAAAGAACCAGAAAATGGGTTCTAATCAGGCAATGAATCTGCTGGTGCATTGATCTTGGTCTTCTCAGCCTCTAGAATGGAGAAATAAATTTCTACTGCTTATAAGTCACCCAGTATACGGTATTTTGTTATAGATGCCCAAACGAAGATACCTGCTTAGCCCTTTCCCAGAGAAATCTGGAAGCACCCCAAATATAATGCCCCTCAGGGATGTCTTCAACCAAGGACAGACAGGAAGTGGTAAATGACCAGAATCATTCCCTGTAAAATAATTCTGAGGCATCCATACACCCCAAGATGTTCCCAGTGAAGTGAAGCCCCTATCACGAACTTCCTCACTAACACACACTGTACTGGCTTCCTCCCTTTCCTTGTATCATCTCCTCACTCCCTTACTAGTATTTCCTAAGATAACTTTTCAAATAAAATAACCTTACTCAAATCCTTATGTCTATTTCATTTGGGCTACTCACTTCAGGAGTCCAAATGAAGATGATTAGTTCTAGGACATAGTCTTACAAAGCAAACCCTTTTATTGGCTAAGGTATACATAATAACAGAGGAAAGGGGTATGTTTCATTAATGAACAAATTAAAAAGGATGAGTATCATTAGTCTAAAGAAAACATGTCAACTTTTTGGGTTGAGAAATAATAAAATGAAATAATTGTCAAACTTAAAGTCTAAGTTGACCATTTAAAAAGATCTATGCCTGGAATAGTCCATTTCTAGGAATCAGCTTTTTTTTCCCCCTAGGAATCAGCAGCCTCAAGATAGGATTCTGGAATTGGAACAGTCACAGACCAAATAGCAAGCAGGACCTCACTGCTGGTGGTATACAGGGTGACAAGAATACCAGGCACGCTGTAGCATCACTATTACTACAACTCTCACTGTGGAAATGTGGGGATAGATATACATGGAAGGTAATGTACTGGCTTATGTAGTGTGTTAGAGTTTGACGAGGACTGTGGAGCAGCTCTGAACTAATTATGGACAGGAGTTAGAGGAGAAACTCCCATCTTCTTCACTATTGGGTAGGGCGTCACTGAGATATATTTACAAAGACTACCTAAAATACCCATCAGGTGGAGCCCCAGTGGCTTCCAGAGGCCATCTTCTTATAATTAAACCTTATGTGGGATCTCTCCTCTCTCCCGTCTCATTCCTCTCTCCCCTACTGGTGCTTCCTGGGATCACCTACCAAATAAACAGCATTCACCTAGTCTCAGGTCCGCTTCTGAGAGAACCGAAGACAGACAGCTTGGTTAAATTGGAGGAATAAGGTGTTTCCTTAGAATAAAGGTTACACCTACAAGGACATATTTGACAGATAAGAAAGGGAAATAAGAACTTGAAGATGAGATGAGATAACATTTAAGACAGGGAAAGGCCTCTGTCAAACTGCTCTTTAAGAGGGTGTTAAAAATTGGACAGATACTTTAGTTTTTAACTAGTTCAGACGTTGGGTGGTCTAGAAATCAACTGGAGAAAGCAGGGGATTATTAAAATGAGCAAAGCGGAATGATGGCCTCAGATGGAGTGGAAATCCAGAAATCCCTCAAGGGGTGGCCACTCACAGCCACAAGTAGAGAGTCTATAGGAAGAGAAATTGCACAGTGAATACCGTAAACTTGGGAAAGCTGTATAAAATAACTGCACATATGTAGAGATTTAGAGGGGAAGATGAGGAAGAATGGAGGGAAATACTGTTACTGTGGGTTTCAAAGTGATGCATCAATCACAGTGAAGATACAGCTATCCTCTGTTTACTGAAGAAACATCCTTGAGACTTTTTTAGCAATAGAACTTTACAGAAAGGGAGAGTCAAGATAAGTCAAATTGGAAGGGGTCTTTAATAATAACTTAAGTCTTGGAACCACCAGATGTCATAATGGCTATGTTGCTGGACTCCCATGTAGTTGGCTGCGGTTCAAGTCCTGGACCCAGTGTGGCTTAAACTCATGCTGGGCATGTGTGCGTGCGTGCCCAAGATCCCGAGAGGAGAATGAAGGAGAAGGGACGATGGCGTGGCCATCTTCTCTGGGGGGTGATTTCTTGCTTTCTGTCTCTCTGTCTCTCTCTGTCTTTCTGGCGAACACACATGCCCTATAGCAAAAAATCTCTCCCAAAAAAATAATTCTAATAACTCAAGTCTAAGCTAGGATACATGTTTGCAGAGTGCATTGATTTTTTTCAGATCTGAAAGTTAAATGAGGCTGAATTGGAACCAACATATTCCTTCTTTCATCTTGAAAAGCAAGGGGTATTTTAGAAAAACAGATGTTTGGCTAGACAAGAATAAAGTAAAAGCAAAGGCACTCATAACAAGGAAATGGTGTTAGCTCTGGATGTACAATGAGGTAAGGTCAAATCACCATAAACTCAGTTCAGCAATCCTCAGTGATCACAGCAGAAGAATACTGACTGCTCAAGGCTTGGAACATTTAGTTGTTGAGGAAAAAGACAAGGCACATGCCAGCAGCACGAGTCCTCACTAAGCCCCTAGCGGCAGTATCAGTTGCAGAAATTTGCAGAACAAGTATGATTTTCCGGTTGAACAAATGTGAGGACTGAGATCAGATTTTCCCAAGTACAGTAGAAGGGTTTCTCAGTCCTCAATGCCTTATCAGGCCCTGTGGGAAAGGAGGGAAAAGTGTGTATGTTCTAGATATTCAAGACTCTGTCACCCAGTAAAACCCCAACTCAGTTCCCATTTCCATTTGTCTGACTGCTTTCTTTCCAGAATCCCAGGGATGAGAAAAGAGTTTTGTTTTTTGTTTTTTTGTGTTTTTTTTTGAGAGGTTTTTACTATAGGGCGCATGCGCTCGCCAGACAGACAGAGAGGGACAGAGAGACAGAAAGCGAGAAATCACCCCCCCCGGGGGGGGGATGGCCACACCGCAATCCCTTCTCCTCCATTCTCCTCTCGGGATCTTGGGCACGCACGCACACACGCCGGGCGTGAGTTTTAAGCCACCGGGTCCGGGATGCAAACCGCGGTCGACTACATGGCCGCCCAGTGACATAGCCATTACACTAACTGCTGGCCCCAAGAAAAGAGTTTTAAGTATGTAGAAAGGAAGCAAAAACCTCATTTCATATGAGAAAACTGGGTCTTACTCAAGGCAAGTTTCCAAAAACATCATAAAGTATCATGAGAAGATTTTCATACTAAATACATTACAAATCATTTTCAAACACAAAAACAAGCCCCTGCCCTCATATACCTGGTACTTTATTTCCTAGGCTTCTTTGCTTTCTGGCTTCCAGCAGATCCAGCCTACTGGAATTTTGGGCAAGATTGTAGAGTGGGAAGAAGGGAGAAGCCTCAAGAAGGGAGAAGCCAGGTTATGCCAGTGCAGCTCCCCCTAGTCTCAGGCAGCCACTGCATCTCCTTTGAAGACCTGGATCTTACTATCCATAGTCCTTCTTCAGGTTTCTGCCAGACAGCCTGGTGGTGAAGGTTCTAGCTGCCAGCCCTTCCTTGACCTCTAGTTTCTCCATGTTTTCAGTCCAAGCCAAGAGGCTGCAGCAACCTTTTGATATTGCAGATTTCATCAACCCTTATTTGGCTTCTGTTCTTTTACCACCCTATGTAATCTTCTATTTTCTTATTTTTGCACTAAACTTCTTGTGTTTATTTTTATTTATTTATTTTTCATTCATTTATTTTTTTAAGAGAGACTTTTGCTATAGGGCACGTGAGCTCACCGGAGAACGAGAGAGACAGAAAGACGGAAAGTGAGAAATCACCCCCGAGGGGGGATGGCCACACCACAATCTCTCCTCTCCATTCTCCTCTGGGGATTTTGGGCATGCACATACATGTGCCCAGCTTGAGTTTTAAGCTGCTGAGTCCAGGACTCAAACCATAGTGAGAGTCCAGTGACTTAACCATTACACCATGTGCTAGTCTGTACTTTCTTTTTAAATAATTATTTTATTTTATTTATTATTATTATTTTTAAAGATTTGCTATAGGGCACACACACTCACCTGAGAGAGACAGCAAGAGAGATAAAGATAGAGAGAGATATAGAGAGAGACTGAGAAAGTAAGCTGCCAGGTCCAGGACTTAAAAAACAGTGGGCCATGTGGTAGTCCAGTGCCTCAACCATCACACCACCTGCTGGCCCTCACTTGTGTTTAAATACATAAGTATTTGGAGTAGTTCCTGATTGGACCCCAACAGGGTTCCACACCAAGAAACCCCTCTTCATCCCTCCCAGCCAGCTAGGATCATGGGCAGTGGGGAGCTGAACACAGGCCTGGGTCTACTGGGAAACCAAATCTGCAATCTTCCATATCAGCATCACATGTCTAGTGTGCTACTCTTGTGCTGCCGAACGAAAGATTTTTGTATGGTTTGTTTGCTTGGGTTTTGACTTTCTAAGCATACTTTAAAAATGGTGTTGTATGCCTTATTCAATAATGTCAAGCGAATATGGTGTCTATTTTTTCTGTTAATGATCTGTGGGATAAAACGGTAAGTTCCTTCACTAGTGCTGTTCACAAATATTCTATTTTTTTTTACTCCTTGTGAACACAATGGGATCTCTAAAACCTCCTTGCAGACATAGGGAGGCTTCAAAAAGTTCTAGGAAAAATAGAACTAAGGTATGAATTTATTTTGATGCAAATATGAAATTCATGCATGCTTTTTTCCACAATATACAGGTTCCATGAACTTTTTCTAAAAGAATTATTTTATTTAACTTTATTTATTTATTTTAATTTGACAAGATATATATGTATATATATATATATACATATACATATATATACA
>NW_006159759.1:1251625-1268699 GCF_000334495.1 Tupaia belangeri chinensis
AGAGAGAGAGAGAGAGAGAGAAAGAAAGAGAGAGAGAGAGAGAGGGAGAGGGAAAATGAGAAAGCAAGCCACCAGGTCTGGGATGTGAACAGTAGTTGGCCATGTAGGAATCCAACGTCCTTAACCACCACACCATCTGCTGGCTTGCCATGAACTTTTTGAAGATCCAATCTGACTTGATTAGGCCAATGAAATATGGCCCTTACAGGTGGATGCTTTTAAGAGCTAGTGTGTAAATCACCATATGACCTTTTCTTTCTCAGAATCATGGAAGAACATCCCAAGATGGATTCTTGAGTGACTCTGGAAAGAAAGGACTTCTATTAAATGGTGCTGGAGTGAGAAAGAAATTCTGTGTTAAGCCACTGAGATTTTTGGGCTGTTTATTACTACTGCATTGCATAGCCAATCATAATTAATGTGCTCATGAGCCAAGTCTCCTGTCCCACCCATTATTGTCTGACAATTATTTCATTGGAAGTTGTATGATAAAATGGTGGTTTTCCCCCTCTGCTTTTTGCATTTTTTCTACTTTTATAATCTAACATTCTACAAACAGAAATTTAATAGAGAGTGAGCATCCCTAACTAAAAAAATCCAAGATTCAAAATGCTCTGAAATCTTAACTTCTAGGGTACTGACATGATGTCATAAGCAGAAAATTTCATATGTGACCTCATATGATGTGTCACAGTAAAAATGCAGGTATATAACAGTTTATTCAGCATTCCCAAGGGATTTGGAATTAATATATCATAGTTTTTATTGAGTACATATGTGTGAATAAGTATAAGAAAATGATTGTTTGTCAGTAGCATATAAATTTATAATCAGGAATAATGGTGCTGCTAATGAAGCACAAACTTCATGTGGATGACTGAGAAAGTAGCACATTTGCTTTCTGATGGGTCAATGTACACAAATTTTGTTTCACATAAAAAGTTATTAAAAATACTGTACAAAATCACCTTTAGCCTATGTATATAAGGTATACATGAAACATAAATGGATTTTGTGTCTTAGGTCTTCTCAATATATCTCATTATGTATATGTAAATATTCCAAAAGCTGAAAAAATCCAAAATACTTCTGGTTCCTAGCATTTTTTTTTGTTCTTTTATATAGTGTACATTTTATTAGTTTGTACTAATACATTCTCATATTACAAAAGCAATTTAGCAGAAGAGTCTTCCTGTTGATATTTGAATCATCTGAATAACACAAACAGAACTATACATTTTTAAAAAATTCTCATGAGGGGTAACAAAACAAAACAAAAAGACAAGTTAAACAACAAAAAAATTTTATTCTTACAGGTGGACATTGAAGTGGACCTAATTTGGTTTTCTTTTTAAAAGGCTTCAAAGACAAAAGGCAGCTTAAACCTAATTAAAATGAATAAAAAATTTGTTCACTAAACTACTGGTCTCCACTCCATTTTATGTTTTCTGTTGTTTTGATGCAGGTTCTTTCGTGGCTGTTTCTTCTCTTGCTCTTTTCACTGGTCGAGTTGATGGTTCATATTCATCAAAGTCATCATCACTATCGAACTTGGTTTTCTTGCCCTGAAACTGTACTTTTGCTTTAGCAGACACAGACTGAGCAGCTTTATTTCCTTTTCCTTTAAATTTGCGACCTTTTGACTTCCATTTGTTTAGGGATTCTTGCTGATCTTCTATGATTTTTTTCAATGCTGCTTTTTCTAACTCTCCTTCTAGTACTTCCCAAGTGACTGCTTTGTTCCTTAATTGTAGGTTACCATTATTTGCATCTTTGGCTTTTTCTAGAGTTTTCTTGGCTCTTTCTTTAAACAGAATTATGCCCTCTTTTGCTCCTCTGATAAAATCTATCCATTTTATTTCACCATGATTTGAGAAAAGGATGTGCAAATCTTCTCTACAGGTCTGATCATTGTTTTCAAACACAGCAAATATTGATCCCTTAAATGCTTTCTGCAATGTTCTTCTCATCTGAATATTTAGTATTTCACCTTTACCTTCTAACCATTCCTTTATATCATCAAGGGTTGCATCAGTTGGGAAGCCTTTAATATAAACAGATCTGTTTTTAACATCATTTTTATACTCATCAGTCACTTCAGGGAGGGGTTTGCTTGGAGACCTCCTGATTTTAGTTTTATCTTCACTGATTTCCATGAGTTCTGCCTTGGATTTGCTCAATGCTTCCACTATTACATTAAAGTCTGTCGTTAGATGGTTTAACCTGCTGAATTTTATCATTATCTCCAAAGGTACCCAGCCTTCATCCAGCTTTATCTGTTCCTTTAAAAACTTGTCCCGTGGCAAATTGAAGTCTCCAAAATAATACTCAATCTGATGACAGATTTTGGCCTCCAGAGCAGCCATTTTTTCATTATCACCATTTTCAGCCATTGTGGCTATCTTTAGGGCCAGGTCCCGCAGAGGCGTTCCACAGGCTCACTAACAGCCACGGCAACGTCTCCAATTCCCAGCGACACCCGCTGGCCTAGCGCGCTCCTGGTTCCTAGCATTTTTGTCAAGGGATATTCAATGTGTACTGCTTATCAATCCCTTTGGGTTGAAAAACTGAAATAAGCATGTTTGTGCATTTTAAAAAATGTATTGTTTTCTAGCTTGTTAAACAATTTTATTTTCCTTTACTTCTTTGGTCTTTATCTCATGGAGCAAATTAATCTAATTTTAGATGTTAACTTCTTGGATTCTAACTTATAAGGATTTAATCTTTGGACTTCAACTCGTCTCTGAGAACTTAATAATAGAAATGAGTATCTTACTGTTAGCATTATAAAAGTTTTACTATTAGAGTATCTGGGTATTATAAATTGATTTCATTGCTGAAATCCAGACACAATCTTTGGTAACACACTTTGAAACAGAAAATAAAATAATTACTGAGTTCTTGGTCATGAGAATAGTCTTGTTAATATAACATATTTATTTCAGAACATGTGCCAGGGCTATAGGGATCTGGTGACATCAAAATGGGTAGTCCTGGAGTACCTAAAAGAATCAGAAAAATAATCTTTTGAACTTGAGGTAGGAGTGCTAATATGCTCCCTCAATTTTCCGTGGTTAGCAACTGGATATCTCTTTTCTTTTCTTTTCTTTTTTATTCTTTTCTTTTCCTTCCTTCCCTTCCTTCCTTTCTTCCTTTCCTTTTTTTAAAAAAGAAAACTGCTAGCATGCTCATTTTATTGACCACTAGAGCAATACCCTCCCTAATCTAGCATTCCACTTAAATCAGTAATATAATAGACATCGTAATCTCTGAATTCTGATTCCTAAATCTCTACCTATATTAGTTTTGAGTTGGCTTGCTTACAGGCATTTGAAAGCCCAAAGTAACATTTCTGGTGGGATATGATAGTTGAAGTTGTTATTCTCTTTCTCCTTGATAAATTTCTTTATTTTTCTTCTTCTTTCCTTTCCTCTTTCTTTGTTATAAAAAGCTTTAACAATCACAAAAAGGGTTATTTTAAAAAGTCATAGGTTACTGAGATAAAAATTCTAAAAATTAATTTGTTTCATAAAAAATTAATATAATTTTTATATTAATTTGAGATAACTATGAGACATCCATCTGGAAGTGGTTATTCAGATTTGGGGGTATATGAGAGAGGAGAGATTAGCAATTCTGAAGCCATTTGAATGTAAAGAACTGAAGCTGTAGATGTATAAAAAAGCCTATCTGTAAATAGTGTATTGAGTAGTCAGGGTTATTTAGGAAAACAATATTTAGGGATTGGAAGGGGACAGAACTTGAAACTGGTATTAACTCAGAGTCTCTAACTCATTATAGTATATACTTCTCCCTCTCTACCCTACCCAGAGTTGATCATGTAAACCCGAGTCATTTTACTGTCAATTATGAATGCTAGCTGAAGCATCTGTCATGTTCTATCTTTGATGTTTTTAGAAGACTATCACAGCATTTAATGAGCAAAATATAGAAATTCAAACTCAACAATGACATTAATAATAAAAAGTTTGATTTCAATAAAGAATTCAGGTAAGAATTTTTGAAATTTTCTTCACATGGTAGAATATATATTTTTTTTATTAATTCACTTTACACCATCACAACACACAAATGAATTTTCCATCCAAAATACACTGTGCATTGGCTCAATCGAGCACATCCACATACATGTTCTCAGCAAATAATTTTCCAATTCTTACATCCTGCATACCTTGCCCTTTGTCTTGCCATCCCTGATTCCCCATCCTCCACCCTCTGCTATGTCCCATCTTCCTCCACCATTGTCCCTGGCATCCATGGTTGCCCTCCATGCCTTCCGCCCCCCTGCCCGCCATGCCTCCCCCCCCCCCCCCCATTCAATTGTTCTGCCAATGAACTTAGTCTAAATAAATCCATTAGCAAGCACAGCTGACACAAACCTACACATGTATCCAAGTCTGACCCTAGGCATAAACCCCGGTGAGTAGAATAAACATACTATAAAGTAGTACCCAGCTGTGCCCATACAGCTCGCTGCAGTCATCAATGTGCATTTTTTTTCCTCCCCAACTTTTTTTAAAATTTTATATTATATTACCTAACAGTCATTCCCTGAGCATCATCACAACATACTAAATGTAGTTCCCCATCTAGGACAAACTGCATAGTGACTCAATCAAGCATGTTATCACCAACAATATTCCATTTCTACTTTCATACAATGTTTACATATATATATGTTTTTTATCCTATCTTTGACCCTCTGCCCTTTCCCCCTCTCCCATTACCCTATCTCTGCTATATACAGTTGTCTTCCAGGGGAGTTATTGAAAATAAGGGACATGCTCAAATTTGGAAGAACAAATTATTTCCTTAGAAGAAAGATGAAATCTAAGAGGAAAAAAATGACAGCTATGAAAGGGAAATGAACACTGGAAGGTCAAGATGCTACTTGAAACATGAACAAATGATGGTCAGAATGATCATAGAAGGAGGGACAAGGACAGGGGAGGCTCAGAGAAGTGGGGTTGCCAGAATGTAAGTAAGTTCGGAGGGCACACCAGATGACTGGTCTTCAAAGGAAGGTACAGAACATACTCCCTTCACCAAGGTCTTAAAAAATGGTCTGGTGAGAGAGGCACCAGCATCACTAAGAAAGTAAGTGGTGGCTCTCCTTCACAGGCCAGGGCTTATGGTGGGAGGAGCTACTGCATTCTAATATCACTTACATCAATGAGAGTAAGGCAGGGATCTCAATTTTTGAGTTCTCTGTACTCTACTTGCAAACTAGCCAATTATTTCTTGAATTTCTCTCTCCCTTCCTTCTTTTTTTTTTTTAAATAATATTTTGCCAAATGCAACCAATAACCACCACCAAACCTACTAAGATTCTTTTCTTTAATGTTTTCCGGTAGTGATCAGTTTAGTAGGCATGCTGTGGAACTGCCAATTTATCTCAGGTAACCATTTATCACAAGGTTTATCATCACATAACACAGATTTCCAACCAATCAGCCTGCTGTCTTACCCTTCCATATGCATGATCTCTTCTCAAAGACAGGTACTGCCACAAAAAAAGGATACAAAATGTGGCATCAGGGGCCAGCAGGTGGTGAGGTGGTTAAGGTTCTGGACTGCCACATGGTTGACTGCAGTTAGAGCCCTGAACTTGGCTACTTGACAGTCATCCCAGGTGCAAGTGCATGAGTGCCCAAAATCCTGAGAGGAAAATAGAGCAGAGGGGATTGCAGCATGACCATCCCTGCAGGGGGTGATTTTTCACCTTCCCTCTCATTATTTCTCTCTGGCAAGCACGTGTGCCCTATGGCAAAAACCAAAACAACAACAACAAACAAATGAACCTATGGCACCAGGCAGTGGATGGTTTATAAGAAAACAAACTTCAAAATCTCAGCACCTTAACAGAATATGTGTTTGTTTCTCACTCAGTGTCATAGTTGTTCAATGAGTGGCCTTCTTGTGTTTTAGGGACCCTGGTTCTTTCCACCTGGGGGCTTCATTATCTTTTAGGAACCTTTCAGTGGGACCCTGCATCCAGCCACAAGATGAGGAAAAGGGGATGAAGAGGATCACTGAGAGGTCTTTGGTGCCAGGATTGAAACTAATTTAATTTTGCCCCTATTTTATTGGCTAGTACTCGGTTGGTTGTTCCACTCTCTGTCTTGAAGTTTCTGGAAAAGAGAGACTATTGCAGTGTGCAAGAAGAGGAGAAAGTTGATATTGGGGAACACTATCAACTCTGACACATTGAAGAGGGATTATTTGTTTACTAAATTAATGTTAATTTCCTCCATTTGAATGTAAACCCCGTAACGGCAGGAACTGTGGCTTACTTAACACTGCATCCTCCATTTCTACAACAGTGATAGGCATGTAGTAGGAACTGAATGCATATTTGTTGAATGAATGCTTTACTGAGGGCGTGAGTGAATGGTTAAATGAGTATGGGGATGAATCAATCAATCCATGTCAGTACAGGACAAAAATCATTTTCAAGCAAGGAGTAGCAAGCACTGAAGTCCAAAGGAAAGTTTAAGGTCAGTGTTGACCAGTTTAACAGAGGCAAAGACTATTCCTTTTCCTTATTCTCTATTTCCACAGTAGGTGTTTCTGCAGGTGGTGAAGGAGGGACTATTTTAAAGACCCTCTTAAATGCATACTGTTTTGAGGAAAAATTCTCAGAAAATACAAGGGAACTCCAAAAGTTCATTGAAAATGGAATTAAAGTAGGAGTTTGGGGTCAGCAGGTGGCATAGTGGTTAAGGCACTAGGCTTCCACTTGGCCAACCTGCTGTTCAAGTCCTGAACCTCATGGCTTGAAAACCACACAGAGTATGCATGCATACTCAAAATCACAGGAGAAGAATGGAGGAGAAGGGAGTACATGTGATTGTCCCTCCTGGGAATGATTTCTCACTTGGCCTTTCACTGTCTCTCTCTGGTGAGTTCATGTGCCCTAACGGCAAAAACCTTTAAAAAAAAAAAAAAAGTACAAGTTTATTTCAGTACTAACAAATTTTAAAATTCATGCATTATTTTTTCATAATACACATTTCTATGAACTTTTAGAAGACTCCCCCTTCCTCCAATATATTCAGGTAATGCATTCCATATTATGGCATACAAAATTATTTGAAAACTCTCTTTTTATTGGCATGGGGTGTCATCAACGTTTTTAGCTTAAAAGCCATTGTTTCATGTGTTTTATTTAAAAGTTTTTACTTTAAAAACTTAAAAAATATGTTGTTTATAACATTTCTCTCATGAATGTTGTAGATTTAAAATACATATTTTTGAAGCTATGTGCCATTAAAATATTTATTTGCATTGATTTATAAACACTTTCATAAAATATGAACTAATGAATTTAATCTAAAATTCATTATTCCACACTCAAGGGATAAATTTGAGAGAAGCTTTCTCAAGTGGAGTCAGAAGATTATCAGGACCTGCTATGGTCAAATCTTGGATTTCCTCCAATAGACTTGGAGAAACAATGGAAGTCAGTATTCACCAGCCTTTAACATCTCTCAGCTTGGAGTATCCTAATTAACCAATGAGGACAGGTTTGCAATTGAGGATTTCTGCCTAGCCAATGAACTGTCTCTGAAAATAGCTTTTGTGGAAGTCCACTATAAAATGAACAAACAAACAAAAACCTCTTTTGTCTTTGCTTTACCGAACACTATTCAGGACTGTCCTGATTCAGTGCACCTAAAGCACTGATTCTTTGTTTCCCAAATACATGCTATTTCCTTGTTAAGTTTTTCTGAGTTAATAGTATACAACTTACGGGGTGGGACTGAAGAGCAGGTACACATCAGGGACTACCTACTAACACAGCTGGAATAATTTTAAAGCAGGAAAGCAACATTTTGATTAGTTCAGTGAGTCAGTTAAGTAAAAGTTGATTAAAAGAGCTTATGCAAAATGAATTATAGACTACTGCAAGACTTTCTCTTGCAGAAAATATAAACTGAATGTAAATGTGAAATGTGACTACTTTTATGCAATACTAAATAGTCAGGACAAAATTGTAAGTTAACACCAGTCATCCAGATCTTTTAGGTTTTTTTTTGTTTTGTTTTTTTGGTCATAGGGCACATGCAATTGCCAGATAGGAGAGAGACAGAGAGACAGTCAGAGAGGAGACAGAGAGGGAAAGTGAGAAATTACCCTTCGGCGGCTACGGCCATGCTGTAATCCTTCTCCCCCATTTTCTTCTCTGGATTTTGGGCATGCATGCACACACACTCAGTGTGATTTTGAAGGCACTGGGTCTAGGATTCAAACCGTGGTTGGCTGTGTGGGAGGCCAGTGCCTTAACCACCACATCACCTGCTGGCACCACTGTTTCAATTTTTAGAGACATAATTTTAATGTTGAATATTTCAGTTTTCATCTAAATATTCCTACTAAAAAATGAACACTTTATTTCAGGTATTCAATAAATGCTTGTCAATTTAAACAGTGAACTCAGTGAGGCATTATCACAGTTTTCTGATCTTAACTAGCTATGTAACCTTGGTATGTGATTTAGAAAACATTACATGGTTAAACAGAACTAAATCCTGGATGGTGTGCTCCTTGTGTAGGCTAGAAAAGACTCTCAGGTGTAGTTCAGCTAATAGTGGACCAAGCAGGGGCTTACTACTGACCTCAGACCACTTTTCCTTCTGATGGGTTTTTGCCATATTTGGGAATCTCAGGTTTGGAAAGTTGGTTATTTATCCAAAAAACCCACTTCTAATATTATTTGCCGAGAGAAATGCAAAATCTCCGTTTTTGCAGGTCGTACCTCACTTTTTTTCATTTTGTTTTGCTTCTCCCTGTTTGAGATTTTATTCACTTTCTCAAGATCTCAGCAATACAGGGCTAGACCAGGGACCCGGTGGTTGAAGGAGCAAGGTCCACATGGCTGACCATGATGTGAATACAGCAGTACATGCATTTGTGCCCCAAGTCCCAACAGGACAGAGAAAAGAGCAGAAGGAATTATGTTGACCATTCCTATCTGGGGGTTGCTTATCCCCACCCCAATTCTGTCTCTCTCTACCAAGCACAAGCGCTAACAATTAAAAGAAAAAGCCCAATGTACAAAAACTCCTCAACAAAGATCTCAGCAATACATCCAAAAACATGATTGTTGCAATTTATCAAGGACAGGAACTTGTACAGCAATAACGGAATTTGTTCTAGTATCTTGGCCATAATATTGGAGGAAGCTGGCCTGATAATTTCTTAGGAACGTAGAAAATGAGAATGGAGCAGATGTCTAATTAGAATACATATATAGATCTCAGCTCCTCTGAATGAAAAGAACTGTTTCTGCATTTTGCCACAGTTTTTTCCTTCAAATATTGTCTAGCATGTTTCTTCTCAGGGGTTCTTTGTGAATGTCAATTTAAGATATTTTCCTACTGAAACTTGTTTTGACAGCATGTGATTTAAACTAAAGGACAATCTTTGTTTAAAAAGAATGTAAAATAGTATGTTTAAAATATTTAAGCTTTCATTAAGTAAGAAATACTGGGTCATAGTCTTATATATACTATATAATAGTGTATATTAATTTGATATGAATTGGGGGAAGATCTTTCCAAAATAATATGAAAATACTAAAAATATTTCATTGACTACATAAAATCAATTATTGCTATACATGAAAAGCATTATGTTCAATCAAAATATGAATGATAAATTAGAAAAAGGTCTAATTATAACAAAAACTAAGTTAAATATGTAACGTATTATTATTATTTTAGTGGTTTGCTATAGGGCAGTGTGCTCACTGGAGAGAGAGAGAGAGATTGCTCTTCGGGAGGATGGCCATGCCACATTCTTTTCTTCTCTATTTTCCTCTCAGGGTCCTGGGGATACACACACACGCACAAATGCGTGCGCACACACACACACACACACACACACACACACACACACAGACATGCCGACCATGTTTTTTCAGGCTACTGGTCCAGGACTTGAACCACACGGTTGGCCATGTGGGATCCAGCAACCTTAACTACTATGCCACCTACTGGCTGAAATCCCTTCTCCTCCATTCTCCTCCTCTTGGGATCTTGGGCATGCACGTACACACGCCTGGTGTGAGTTTAAGCTACCGGGTCCAAGACTCGAACTGTGGTCGACTACATGGGAATCCAACAACATAGTCATTATGCTAACTGCTGGTCACTTCTTATAAAAAAATTCTTATAAACAAAAAATCTGAATCTCTCACTTTTTTTTTTGGAGAGGTTTTTGCTATAGGGCGTGTGCGCTGGCCAGAAAGACAGAGACAGAGACAGAAAGTGAGAAGTCACCCGCCAGGGGTCAAGGCCATGCCACAATCCCTTCTCCTCCATTCTCCTCTAGGGATTTTGGGCATGTGGGCACACATGCACATGCATCCAGCGTGAGTTTAAATCACCAGGTCCGGGACTTGAACCATGCTTGACTACATGGGAGTCTAGCGATGTAACCATTATGCTATCTGTTGGCCCCACAAAAGAGATGTTTTCCTTGCTCTATAGTTTCAGAAAGTGGTTTGTACCAGGGTTCTGGGGCAGAAGGTATTATTGCAAAAGAAAACAGAAGAAAAATAGCTGAATATATAGATCTTGTGATTTATATAAATACATTGTTGAGATATGTGATTGTCCACTACATTATGTATACGTGGATAGAAAGTAATTATCATTTTAATGAAAATGTAAAAAGCATTTTTTGCTGTATTAAAAATAATAGAAAAATAAAATTACTATTTTTTAGGAGAATTTATGCATTTTTTTGACCTAGTATTATTAAATTTCTATGACTAAAAGATGCCATTTTTTTAGGTTGGTAAAGTAATGGCAATAGTTGAGTTAGAATTAACAACTAAGTCAGTAATGGACATTAAATGGAAGAATTCTTAGGGCACGGGAATTCTATTCTTTCATTATTTCAAGTATAATAACGAAATAATTTTTTCTTATCATTTCAACTACTCTTTCATCTGGTTGCTGAGGATGCACCCTTTCAATTCAGTATGTTTTGAGAGCCCATGAAATTTTCTTTTCTGTTTTTTCCCCTCGTTTTTTAAGTATTTTGCCAAAATGTGTGCATATCCGGAGAGAGAGAGACTGAAACAGTGAGAGGGAAAGTGAGAAATCACCAACCAGGGGATGGCCACATCACAATCCCTTCTTCTGTATTCTCCTGGGACTTGGGGCACACCTGCACGTGCACACACACACACACACACACACCTGCCATGATTCTCATGCCACCAGGTCTGGGGCTTGAACCATAGTCAGCCATGTGGGAGTCCAGTGTTTTAACCACCACACCACCTGGTGGCTCCATAGTCCATGAATTTTTCAAAGGTTCGAATGTAAGACATTTGATTAACAGAACTTTTTGTTCTTTTTCACAACTGTGGTCAGCCTTTGCTAATAACTCAGAGTTTGGTCTTGCCTTGGAGAGAGAGGGCACAGATAGCTCAACACAGCTTGTTACTATCCTGTGTAGTATGGGTGCATTGTTTTCTCATGAATATATTCAGAATAAGCATTTTTTTTTCCTTAAGCATGAACAACCTATGAACTATTGTTCTACATTTCCTGTCTTCACAGGGATCAGAGCACAAGTGCACTCACAATTCTTGTCAGAGTAACTTCTGCAAAGTTCTGTGATCTTTTATTCAAGACTCATCTTTGACTTAAAACTCACCTTTTCAAAAATATGGTCTCTTTAAAAAAAAAAAGAAACTCACCATGTCATGTCTGTGTCCCTATCTCTGATGCAATTTCAGATACACTGGTTTTCTGAATTCCGGGCATTGAACTGGATTTTTTGGGCTCCCAGGCCTCCAACTAGTCTTAGTAATGGTAACCCACTGACTCACTGAATACTGTCTCACTCTTGCTGCTTCCAGGCTTTTGGCTTTATATTGTACCTGGGCCCACTGAACTCCCCCTAATCCTATACTTTCCTCAGGCCTCTGTCACCTATTCCATTAGCAGATGATTATAAAGCTTATTTCAAGGGTTCTTTCTTTGACTCAACTTAAAACAGGAAAGACACTGTTTGACAATTTATGTTTTACATCTAGAAGTATGAGTTGGTGATCAATGCATGCTGACGCTTATAGTAGTATTTTTTTTTAGTTGCTGCAGAGTAATTATCACAGCATGACATCACAGAATTTACTGAAGTGTTCTCTTACAGATGGTTAAAAATTAATATTTCTATTTTTTGTAATAAACAATGCTGTGATGAAAATTCCTACATATATATTTTTGTTCATGTGTTAAAAAATACAAAATTGTGCAATGGATATACACATTTCAATTGCTGGATAAAACTGATGGATAAAGACTGTTTAAAATTCTAATAATCCAGGGCCAGTAAGTGGTGTAGTGGTTAAAGTGCTAATTTCATGTGGCTGACTGTGGTTCAAGTACTGGACCTGGTAGGTGGCTTGAAACTCACACTGGATGCATGTGTGTGTGTCTATGTCCAAAATCTGGAGAGTAGAATGGAAGAGAATGGATTGCGATGTGGCCATCCCCCTTGGGAGTGATTTCTCACTTTCTGTCTCTTCCTCTGTCTCTTCTGCGAGTGCCTGCGCCCAATGGCAAAATTCTCCCATAAAAAATTCTAAATAATTAATGACTTGTAATCAGTACAGCCATATTGTCCTCTGATATTTAAACTCCAACAATCATAATTAAGAGTGTCTGTTTCCGCATATCTTTATCAAGTCTGGTTATAGTCAACCCCATTAACTTTTACCATTTAAATGATGAAAAACAAACCTTCTTTAAAAATTGCATATTTTGGGGACCAGCAGTTGGTGAAATGGCTATGTCGCTGGTGCGTATGCGTGCATGCCCAGGATCCCAAGAGGAGAATGGAGGAGGAGGGATTGCGGCGTGGCCATTCCCCCTGCTGCGTGTAATTTCTCCCTTTCTGTCTCTGTCTTTCTGGTGAGTGTACACGCCCTATAGTAAAAAATTCTCTCTCAAAAAAAATCATATTTTGATTATTTGTGAAGGTGAACATATTTTCATGTACTTATTGACTATTTGTGTTTCTTTTTTTGGTGATATTTCCTGTTATGGCTCTTCGCTCATTTTTATATTTTAAAATTTATTTATAAAAATCCTTTATACATTATGAAATTAATTTGTTCTTGTAGTATTTTTAAACTCCATTTTTGTTGTGAACTATGACACACACAGCCTCAGAAAAATTTATATCATATTACTATGAAAGCAAATAAATATGTACTCACTTGGGGGAAAAATGCTTTTAAGAAGATGAAAAAAATCTAATTTTTCAGTTGTCTAAAGTAGAAAGGTTAATCCAAAACAACTTGTTTATTGTAACAAGAAGCAGAAGTCTCTTATTTCTTTTTTCTTTATGCTTACATAGTCTTATATATTTGGATAGGAATGATTATAGTATTATTCATATAATTTTTCAAATCTACAGAATCTACAGATAAACCTTCTATTCATTTAACCAGCTTTGTCTACACAGTGAACAACTAATTTTTTTTTGTACAATTCCTACTCCTGGGAATGGTAAAAACCCTGACCTCTGTTCATAAAAGTTTGACTTGATAGACTGGGAAATGAGACTATGAGGTTGGTCTTTTTCCAATGGCTAAAAATAAAGCCAAGAAGCTGACACAAAAATAATATGGTTGGAAGAAGAGTGACTAAAATAAGGATAATATTTGAATCTATGTTTCAAGTTTTATTCTGAGGCCCTTTAATAATCCTGTACTTGAATTTCATGAGAACACAACATTTATTTATTTATTTTTAATGTTTAAGTTAACTCCAGATGAGTTTATGACCTACAACAGAAAGCATTTAATGAATACAGGATCCTTATCCAATTTTAAGATTGTTTTATTAGAGAGAAATTTTTGCTATAGGTCATGTGCATACACCAGAGAGACAGACACCAAGAGACAGAAAATGAGAAATCACCCCCCTGGTGGATGGCCATGATGCAATCCCTTCTCCTCCATTTTTCTCTTGGGATTTTGGGCATGCACACACATGTGCCCAGTGAAAGTTTTAAGCTGCTGGGTCCAGGACTCAATCCGTGATCGACTATGTGGGAGTCCAGTGACATAACCATTAGTCCCTAGGACAGACTATTGGTCCCTAGGATAGACTATTTTATTTCCTTCCAATAAAGAGTTTGCATATTAATTTCTAGGAAGGGAATATTAATCCACTGACTAAGAAGAATGTGCATTCAGATTTATTGAGGAAATGCCAATATACCTGTTCTTCTTGTTTTCATATTCCAAGTTTAGAAAAGTTGGTGAAGTTCAGGGATAGAATAATAAGGGAAAAGAAAGGACAAAAATTTGTTTGAAGTGGCCAAACAAACTGCATAAAATGCATAGTAGAGGGTTTTTTTATTATTATTATTTTCTTTTCTTTAGTTTCTACTATAGGGTGTGTGAGTTTACTGAGGAGGGGGAAGAGAGAAAGAAGGAGAAAGTGAGAAATCATCCCCCCCCCACCCCATGGGGGACAGCTACAATGCAATCTCCTCTCCTCTCTTCCATTCTCTTCTAGGAATTTTGGGCAAGCATGCACATGTGGCTGGGGGGATTTTCAAGTCTCCAGGGCAAACTTCAACCAGCCAGTCAGCCAGTGGCCTTAACCTCCACGCCACCTGCTGGACTGTGTAGTAGAGTTTTTAATTTCATTCACTGTGTTTTTCTGTTTTAGAAAACCTACCTAGTCAGTACTTTTTAATGTTTGCCACATCACTTTTCTATAGGTTCAGTTCCTTTCAGATATTTTTATGATTTTAGAAAGTTAGAATCCCTTCAAACATATTGAGGATAATTATTTCAGAGTACATAATTTCAATGTATAAAGTCTTTATGAGGTTGTTTTGGTTGTCTCTTATTTCTCCTGTCTTGTTCTCATCGTGTCTTGTTTCACTGTATGTTGGTGATCTTGGAGATCTGCTTCCCTAAGTTCAAAGACTTGGCTTTATTGTAATACTTTGGCTGAAAATTAAGAAAAATGTTAGCTTATTTCCAATTTACTTCTTCTCTGAGGTACCCACTTTAAAGAAGGGATGATGTTGTTTGCAGGCTTCCTACTTAAGTAGGCAGTGGCTTTTACTTTGGTTATCTTCATGTGAAGAAGTCACAGGAACCCTAGGTTTATTCACAGCTATAACTTCATGTGGACAAATGCCCTCAGGGCCAAACCAGCTTTGCAAGATATTTGTACCTTAGTGGGTTCCTATGTTTTTCTAGATTTGGTGTGTTAATTTCCACACAAATTATCATTCTTATCTATTTATATTTATATCTATCTAGTTAGCTATCCATCCATCCATCTATCTTAATTGCCTGCTCCAACATACTAGAAGTAGAAACCCTCTGTCCTAGCACAGAAAACACAGTAGTGGTTGCCAGAGCCGGGAGTGGGAATAAGGACTGACTGCAAATATCTATCAGGGAACTTTTCAGGGTGATACAAGTGTTCTAAAACTGCATTATGGTCATGGTTGTACAACTCTGGTTTTTTTTTTGGAGAGGTTTTCCCTATAGGGCACGTGCGCTCGCCAGACAGACAGAGAGAGACATAGAGACAGAAAGTGAGAAGTCACCCCCCAGAGGGGATGGTCATGTCGCAATCCCTTCTCCTCTATTCTCCTCTCAGGATCTTGGGCACGCATGCACACGTGCCTGGTGTGAGTTTTAAGCCACTGGGTCCAGGATGCGAACCGCGGTCAACTACATGGGAGTCCAGCTACATAGCCGTTATGCTAACTGCTAGTTCCCAATGGTTGTACAACTCTTTAAGTTGACTAAAATGCATTGACCTGTATACTTAAAATGGATAGATTTTTTTTTTAATGGCATGTGAATTATACTGCACCAAAGCTGTTTAAAGAAAAAAACTCCAGAGGTAGAGGCTGAATGGAAGAAATCTCAACCTGATTGAACATGAATGGGAAGCAGAGAAAGCTTGTACCCTCATCTCCTGTTTTATCTTTAGGAAGGAGATCCCCTTATGGGACCAGCAGATGATATAATGGCTATGTCGCTGGACTCCCATGTAGTCGACCATAGTTTGAGTCCCGGACCTGGTGGCTTAAATTCATGCCGGGCATGTGTGCATGCATGCCGAAGATCCTGAGAAGAAAATGGAGGAGAAGGGATTGTGGCATGGCCATCCCCCTGAGGTATGATTTCTCGCTTTCTGTCTTTCTGGTGAGCGCACGTGCCCTATAGCAAAAACTTCTCCCCCCCCCAAAAAAGGAAGGAGATCTCTTTAGATCACTTTATGGGGAGCCCTAGGCCAGTACTGAGTGACTACTGCAGAGGTGACATGTTGATTTGGCTTATTTGGGCAGAGAGAGTGCTGGAAATTGCTTCTTTCTTTTTGACTTAGTGAGTGGCATAAAAGGAGATCTGTAACAGAATTTCACACAAGCTCCTTGTGAAGAACTCAGAAAACAGCTGAGCAAGAACTAGTGGTGTTGCTGTGGTGAAGACTGTGCTGGCATGAAAGGGAGCTCCAGCATGATCTGCTGAAGGAGAGGCCAGATGGAGAAAGCAGAGGAGACACAGAGGACCTGAAGCAACTTCCAGATCTAAGGTGAGTAGGTTGGGAGGGAAGGGTGGCAATCACCTGATACGTTGAGAAATAGACCATGAGCTACACAAACTGAACAGATGTAGGAAGGACAGAAGCTAAAGATGTGGCAAGATTAAGTTGCTGTATGTAGTACATATCCTAGACCTCAGCTCCTCCTGAACCTTAACCACAGATTGATTTGAGTCCTCTCCCCTTCAACTCCTTGGGCATACATGAGGTTTACCTGCTCCCAAAAACTGTCCTACAAAAGAGAAAAATTGTTTTTATGATGGGCAAGACAGCCTTATAGATGGCTGGAACTTTGATTCGGCTGTTTTGCTGCAAAGGACTTTTAAATTAAAAAAGACCATTCCAAACCAGAAGAGAATGATTCACCTCTAATTGGCATTTTAACGCTCTGCCCCCATCCCACCCCCAGCCATATGCCCAAAATGGATGTTTGGCAGGAAGCTTTG
>NW_006159759.1:1268709-1281578 GCF_000334495.1 Tupaia belangeri chinensis
GAAGACTCTTCACTTTTGTTATGTATCTTGACACCCTCCCTCTCCTTCACTGTATGAGCCATGACTTGTCAACCAGAACTTGAATTTCTTGGGTGTGGTGGGAAAATGACTGTTAGATATGTATGCGAATATGAATAAGCAAAGGATGCTTTTTTTTTTTTTTTACATGATAGTCTCATGACTCTGTGTGAACCTTGAAGCCTGTTTTCTTTATCAATACCAGTATATTTCACTTCTCTTTAAAAGAAATCATCGTACAAGACTTGGTCGAGATGGTAGGAATTTTTGAAAGTACGGCTACTGGTCTGGTCGAGATGGTAGGAATTTTTGAAAGTACGTCTACTGGTCTTATTTTTATTTCTCCACGTTTCAGCCAAGGTGGTTAACTCTCAGTCCTGGAAATGTCATGCTCATTTTTGAAACTCTAAGAGCTATTTCTGACTTTGTCACTGCTTTATGTCCTCCTTCTCCCGACCAAGTCCAAAAGCTCCCCTTTCTAGGAGGCCCAGTTTGTACTCCCTCCCCCATGAATTCTTTTCCGGGCACTTGAAATCATACGCATTTCCTACTCCTCTCACAAAGCATTTAAATGCAGACTGTTCATTTGGCTCTAATCATCACACACTGCCTAGAATGGTAATTTAACTGTATTTTCATATAAAATTTTTCCCAAGTTCCATGAGGCTAGAACTTAGAGCCTCTAGTTCTTTTTTTTTTTTTTTTTTTTTTTCTCTTTCTTTTCTATACTCATCCTGTGTGTTCCATTGTCTGGTGTCCTCCAACTGTTCTTTTACTTGTTAGCTATATGACTGTGAGCAAACATCTTGTTTCCCTTAACCTCAGTTTCTCCTAGGGATAGTAGAAAGACTAGTGAGATTAGGCATGTAAAGAATTTGGATTGTGTGTGCGTATAATTTGAGGCAAAGAAATACTCAAAAAAGGTCCGCTATCACTAGACAAAATTCCTGGAAGGCAGGGACTGTGTCCCCTTTCCTCCTTCTAGTTGACCCTATGTTCAAAATACAGTTATATCCAATCACTTCCAATGACCCTCACCACTATGCTCCTCCACCTGACCCAGGTCCCTGTCATCTCTTGCCTGAATGATGACAGTATCTCCTGGTAGGTTTCTCTGACTCTCTTCTCGCTGGTGTGCAGTCTATCCTGCACCCAGAAGCCAGAATGACTCTATTGAACTGAAAAGTGATGAGCTCCTAGACAGTTTAAAACTTTTCAGTAGTTTATTTCCATTTGTGTTTAAAACCTCAAGTCATTTTAAGAGAGTTTCCAGAAGACATCAATTCCCTGATCCCATCTCCTATCATTTTCTCTTTTAATTACTTAACTCTGACCCTACTTGTCTCTTGCTGTTTATAGACTGCACCAGGAACTTATTGACTTCAAATTTTCATTCTTTTTCACCTCCATTACTTGCTTTCTCATATTTATATTTTTCAGATCTATACCTACATGTTAGCTTATCAGGCAAGACTTTCCTTACCCAATGTAAATGCTATTACTTACCCTACCTCCTAATACTCTCTATCTCCCTCACTTGGCTTTAGTTTTCTGCTGTTCACTTATCAGTCTTTGATGTATTATATTTTCATCTGTTATTTGGTCTTGTCTTTCTCCATTGAAAGGTGAGTTCCACTGAGTAAAGTTTTATTTTGTTCAGTGCTTTGCTCTCAATGCTTTAATAAAGTACCTAGCACAGTGCATAAACTTTTGAACACTACAATAAAAAACTAATTAATTAATGGCAAGTGTTTAATGGCTGATGTTGAAAGTCAGAGGAATATGTTGTAATGGTTATGTCGCTGGACTCCCATGTAGTTGACCGTGGTTAGAATACCAAACTCAGCAGTTTGAAACTCATGGATGTTGAAAGTCAGAGGAATATGTTGTAATGGTTATGTCGCTGGACTCCCATGTAGTTGACCGTAGTTGACCATGGTTAGAATACCAAACTCAGCAGTTTAAAACTCATGCTAAGTGTGTGTACATGCATGCCCAAGATCCTGAGAGGAGACTCTGGAGGAGAAGGGATTGTGGCGTGACCACCGCCCACCCTCACCCCTGCCCCCCCAGGGTGATTTCTCACTTTCTGTCTCTTTGGTGAGTGCATATGCTCTATAGCAAAAATCTCTCTCTCTCAAAAAAAAAAGTTATCTGAATGTGTAAGCAATAGAAAGAATGAACTATTTCAATATACATGATTATGCTATCACTCTCAAAACTTCAGCATACTTTTTAACTAAATAAATTCTCTTTTTTTTCTCAATAAATTCTGATGGTCTGTGAATGAATTTAGACTGTGTCAGTTTAGCCATCTTTGTTATACATTGTGTATTGTACCTTTTTTTTTTTTTTAGTAGAATATTGCCATCCACTGTATGGTGATAATGGGATTTCTACTTTGAGATGAGCCGGATTCTGCTATAATACTTACTGGAATATATTACTAGCAGGGTTGCCAGATTTAGTAGATAAAATGCAGAATGTCTAGTTAAATTTCAGATAAACAATGACTAAAATTTAGTATAAGTATATCCCAAATATTTTATGGGTCATTCTTACACTAAAAAAAAAAAAAATTAATTGAAACTAAAATTTAACTGGATATCTGTATTTTACCTGGTCACTATAACTACTAGCATGAACTTCCTTCCTGTTTTTCTTATAGTTCTGAATGTTTTTCACCTTTTTTACGTCTAAATCAAGCAACTTTAGCCTGACCCCTTGGCCTGGGCTTTGCTACAGATCTCTTTTGCCACTAGAGGGATTATTCCACTTCGCTATGGAAAGTAAAGCCAAAGATAAGAATGATTAAGAATCTTTTCTGTCCTCTTACTCCAATAAAATGGAGTTTACAGCACACACAGTTCAATTAGAACTTCTCTGTGAGAGAGTTTTGAATAATGAGTTGCTCTCTGTAGTGAAATTAGTTACTCATGTCAACTATCTATTAACTCATCATCATGAAACAACAGATGGCCGGGTGTGAAGTGTGCCCACAGGACTCTGTTTAGGGGATGCCTACGCCAAGGGCTGTGTTTGTTTCTCTTTTCTAATCACCCATTTGGTGGAATTATTTTTGGAGTTTCTAGTGGTGAGCATTGCTAGACTGAGAATTTGATTTGAAACCTGTGTAGCTTGTGGGGGACATCAAGCATTTAAGCTCTTGGTTTTGTATGATTTCAGGCTTTGTTTATGTTGTCCACCAAGACCTAAGTAAAATATTTTTGATCATGAATAAAGATTTCACAATTTACTTCAAGTTTGTCTATATAATAATAGTGGTTATTCTGCTAAGAATGTACAAAAATGTGTAGTTTTCTCTGATGCATTTCATTTTTTTTTTAGCTTTAACGCTTCTTAGTAAACGATTATACTTACTTTTCTAATTTCAGTCTAAGACTGAAACATCATCAGTTGCTGTAGGTATGAGTCATTTAATCAGAAAAGGTATTGTTCTTTTAGCATATTTAAGAAGGTGGCTACTAGATATCAAAGGCTATTTGACACAGTAAGCAGAGTTGAAAGTCTTATGTGTTATTTTTTTGGTTCTATTCATCCTATAAACTATTCCTATTTTTGATTTTCTAATGACAGGTAGAATTCTGTGAGGAAATTGCATTCTTAGAATTATTAGACTAAAGGGAAGGGCAAACATTTATAAAGGGAGTAAATATTAAAAGAACAGGCAGTGAGGTGTAGGGTTTAGATTAAATAGTATTTGGTTTGCTTTGTTCTCTTACCTCCACATTCTGTTTACTCAGAGGCGCCATATGAAACAGTAACATTCATTATTGAGTACACATTGGGTTAGTAAGAAAGAAAATGGACCTTTCAAAGAGTATCAAGTGCTAGGTGTCCATGACCTCAAGGCTATTTTTATCTCAGCTCAAACAATAATAATAGTAATAGTAAAAATTACAGTTAATTTTTAAGCACTTACTATGTGCTAGGCATTTCTTATATATCACTTTACTTATCTTCCCTATTTGTTGCGAACTGCAATAATGTTAAAATTCTTCCACTGGATTGAAGCTCATCAAGGGCACTGGCCATCTTATTTATCTCTGAATTTCTAATATCTACCATAGTATCTGCCTCATTATATATCCACAGTGGGTGGAGATGAAATAAATGAGTATATGAGAGAGAATACTTCTTTACTTAAAATGTTAGAGAAGATTAATATTTACTGACTTATTCATAATAGTCAATTTTTAATCATATTTAAAATGTTCATATTTATTTTACTTTTTCTTTCTTTTTAATGTAATATGTGATACATATTAAAGCATAAACATACACAAAATAAAGCATGGTACAATGACTAATCATGACCCACCATCCAAACCTGATCCTAGATCACTATCAATAACTCTCACCAACTTATGGTCTCTTCTTCCATCTCCCTTCCTGCCTCCTCTACTACAGGAGGACTATTCTGAAAATTTCATTGATCATTCTGTCACTTTTATTCTTTGTATTTTTATTGTGTGTGTGTGTATGTCTGAAGAATATACCATTTAGCTTTGGGTTTTGAGCTTTATAAAGTATGGTATCATGCTACATAAAGTCTGCAGAAATGTGCTTTTTCACTCAGCAATAAGCTTCTAAAATTCATCTGTGCTTTTGCATATGGCTGTAGGTCTTTCATTCTTATCATTGTATAATATTTCCCTGTGTAAATAAACCACAATTTATTTATTTTCCAGTCAATGGACTTTTCATCTTTCTGCTAATATGAAAAATGGTGCAATTAATATTCTTGGACGTGTGCTAGAATTTCCTTTGAGGATATACTTAGACTTGCTGGGATGAAGAGTATGTAACTGTTTAACATTATAAGATAATGCAAAATGATTTAAGAAGATAATCACCTTATTTCCTTAGGTGAGCCAGAATTGAAAACCCAAAGTTAATCTAATTCAAGCTATTTTCCTTGTTTTCTATTCAGAGTTTTGTGCCAGAAAATGGAGATTTTTGTTAAAGAAAAAAATTCCAGCCTATCCTAACAGCACAGTTGGTAGTGTACTAAATTGCAGTGCTGAAAGCCATCAACCTGACCACGGGTTCACAAAAAAAAAGCTGAACCTGAAGCAGCTAGGTAAACATGCATGTGCCCATGATCCTAAAGAGCTAGAGAGCTGGAATCATGGCATGATAATACCTTCTTGAAGGTGCTTCATTCAAACTTTCTTTTTCTCTCTTGGGTGTATGTGCACATGCTGTCTATCATGAATAAAAAGAAACAGAAACATGAAAGAAAAATAGTAAATTCCAATAAAATAAGACTTGAGTGTTCTGGATGACAGTATATGATCTACAAAGGATACTGACTAGGCAAGGTGACGTCCTTTGAGTAAAGTTTTTGTAAACTAAAAGTCTAAACTGGTTACTGCAAAAATGAAGAATATTATAGTTAGAATGAACCTAAAGACCCAAGGGCTACTCTTTATCTATTGTGTTTTGGAAAAGTTATGGCACATTTTTGCATGGAAAAAATAAATCATGACTTTTCCGACAGAAGCATTGTTCTGAAAAAACAAAATGGCAAACAGCATTCCTGTACTTTTCTGCTGATGTGGAGAACACCTTGATACCGGATAAATGGAATGTGGGATGTGCCTACTTAGTTATTTCAAGTGCTAATTTTTGGTTTGCATAATTTATCCTTTTGAGGTTGTAGGCTGCTATGTATAATATATAAGATATATTACATTGTAGAAAACAAAATAAGTCTCAGTTTCATGTGTTTTTTTTTTTTGCTAAAAGTATATTTTATACACTTAAATACTCTGACAAAAAAGTATTCATACATTTATGTAGTTATGTACATATGGCTATATCTTTATATCTTGGTACATCTGCTACATATTGGAAATTTTTTACTGAGAAGAATCCATGTACTTTAGGCAAGCTTTCATCTGATTTGAAAATATTCTGATTCTAATTATAATCCAGATTCTTAAATTGCTCATACTGTTCAGATCTTTCTATAGCAAAAAACCTCTCCAAAAAAAGAAAAAAAATTCTTAAAAATAAAAGAAATTAATAATCATAAACTTGGCAAGGAAGTCATAAAACTGTGGCAACTTTTCTGGTCACAGGCCCACTGTTTACAAGTGGTGCAGAGAACTACAATTAAAACTCCAAATTTGTTTTCAGGGCCTTTACATCCTGGGAGGTACACGGCCTCAACAACAGGGGATTAAAAACATTCAACTTGAACGAGTTCAAATGTCCTAGTGAAAAAAAATGTCCTAAATATCTCTATAACCAAGTCAAATTGTATACAAAAAAAAGCCAAACAAAAAAAAACAATCATCAAAGAAAAGCCACTTAACCAGGTGATTAATAACTCTATTCAGAGTTAAGTTTAAACTTGAAAATAAAAAGATAAAGAAAAAAGAATTGCAAGAAAAATCAATTCCAAACATTTTCAGTAAGTTCAGTTTAACTAAATCCTGAATGATGGAACTAGTAAAACAAAAACATATGCAAGAAAGCATAAAATGATATCTATTTAATTTTAACAGTTAATTTTTTGATTCTCATAAAACATGACCCTTAATCATCTTTCATACTCTATTTATTTTTTTTGAGAGTTTTTTTAATGAGTTGAAATTCACATAAGTTAAAATGAAATGAACCATTTGGATCCACCATGTTGTGAACCAAGCTTCCAGGTCTGGGACGAGAACTCCGCAATCCCTTCTCCTCCATTCTTCTCTTGGGATCTTGGGCACGCACACGCAAACACCATGCGTGAGTTTTAAGCCACCGGGTCCACAGGATGCAAACCGCGGTCGACTACGTGGAAGTCCAGTGACATAGCCATTATGCTAACTGCTGGTCCCTTTCATACTCTATTTTGAAAGACAGTGGCCACAAAGGGAATAAAGTGGAAACCTAAACAGAGGGTATGAATCACAATTTATTTTGCTACTTAGAATAAAACAGTTGCCAGATTTCAAATCACTTATTAAGAAAACTGGGGTTATAGTCCATATCTTGCCTGTATTATAACAGGATTAGAGGAAGTATATGAGAGCACGTAAGTACTTTATACACTACATTTTACATTGTTTTTCTATTTCAATATTAATAAATACTGAACTGTTTATAATTTGTGAGGATTGCTTATTTCCTTTATAAGATAATAACTTCCTCCATAACAGCTTATATATCTTAGTATCTTTCAGAGAAAAACGTAGTTTCTTTTTATTATAATGAGAACCATGAATCTACCATTCAATAGGAAAATTGGAACATCAACTCCATCTGCCTCATGTCCCCCAATTCCAGTTCCTCTCCCCTCCCCACTCAAGCACTTGCTTGAAGCGTGATACTCATTTTGTTTTTATTCTTAATCATTTTATCATGTATATATTTCTTAGGAGTGTCTTCTTTAAATTGGGTTTAATTTCTTCTAAAAAAACAAGTGATTATGTTGTTAAACTCACCTATTCCAGCCTGAAATGGCTGCTGTACTTCCACACTTGGATTCCTATGGATAAACTGAAATCCTGAGCTTGTTACTAAGTTTCAGTCAATCACACTATCCACACTTCAGTCAATCACAGAAAGCCAACCCGTCAGGCTGTTCGGACAGCCCACCATCCAGCTGTAACCAATCCAATGGTTTCTCTACCTCACTCCCTCACTTTCATTTTTTTTTTAAGGGAGATTTTTCTTATGAGGTGTGTGCACTTGCCAGAGAGACAGAGAGAGACAGAAAACAAGAAATCACCCCACAGGAGGGATGGCCATAGCACAATTCCTTCTCCTCCACTCTCTTCTTGGAATCTTGGGCATGCACGCACATGTGTCCAGCCTGAGTTTTAAGTTGTCAGGTCCAGGACTAAAACCACAGTCCACTGCATGGGACTCTAGTGACGTAACTATTATGCCATCTGCTGGCCCCCTTATTTTTGTTTTTGTACCTCACTTTCCCTTTCAGGAACAAAACATGGAGTTGACCATGAGACTACCCAGAGCTGGAAGTAGGTCCAACTCGATTGATTTATTTATTTTTAGACAATGTCACAGCTAGATGGAAGATAGGAAGCAGGACTCCACTTGACTCAGACTAATACAATTAAGAGTACTGAGATGGGACCAGCAGATGGTATAATGGTTATGTCGCTGGATTCCCACAGAGTTGACCACAGTTCGAGTCTCAGACCCGGCAGCTTGAAATTCACGCCAGGTGCATATGAATGCATGCTCAAAATCCCAAGAGTGGAGGAGAAGGGATTGCAGTGTGGCCATCCCCCTTGAGGGGGGGGGGGGATTTCTTGCTTTTTGTCTCTGTGTGTCTCTGTTTCTCTGGCAAGTGCACATGCCCTATAGCAAAAATCTCTCTTAGAAAAAAAAGAATACTGAGAAAAATCAAGAGATTTGGAGATTTATCCTAGTTTATTTCTGAGACTGAAATAAAAAAGGGATTTCAACTATATTTTGTAAATCAATAAGCAGCTTATTAATTTTAAAAAGTATATCCTTCAGTATACACTCTTTTGGAACTTGCTCAAAAACTAATGGACTCATTTTGAAGCTATGGAAATTAAAAGAGCATAGAGATGGGCCCAGCAAATGGTGCAGTGGTTACCTTGCTGGACTCCCACGTAGTAGACTGCAGTTCAAGTCCTGGACCCGGTACCTTAAAACTCACACCAGGTGCTTGTATATGTGTGCTCAAAATCCTGAGAGAAGAATGGAGGAGAAGGAATTGCAGGGTGGCCATCTCCTCTGGGGGTGATTTCTCGGTCTGTCTTGCTGGCAAGTGCACATGCCCTATAGCAAAAACCTCTCTTTCAAAAAAAAAAAAAGCATGGAGTAGTGATACTGATCAATAGAGTGACTACAACAGAGTTCACATGAGACCTGTAGAAAATAAAATTCAGTTACCTTCATTTATAAAATGAATCCCTTCTATTCTTCTCTCCTTCCTTCTTTTATCTTTATTCTCTCCCCTCCTCCCTCTCTTCTCTCTCTTCCTTCCCCATCTCCCTTTCTTCCTTGCCTTCGTCTCCTTCCCTCTCACCCCCTCCCTATCCCTATCTTTCTGTGTCTGCCTCTTTTTTTCTTTTTAACTGACTAGACTTAGTGGAGTCTTCAACATGTTCAACTTGGCTCTTAGAAACAACAGTGCGCTTTCTTTCCAGGCTCCTATTTCATCTATTTACATAATAGTTAATTAAATTACAGAGCAACAATAATAAAGACAACTGGTGTAAACAGGCTTAGGAAACAATAATGGATGCTTGGTAAACACTACTTAAAGGCTGGGGCATTAATGGTTGAATATCTTGGAGAGCAACATTCTAATTGTGAGTACTTAGCATTGGGGAGGATCAGGAGGCTGTTTAGAAGGGAATGGAGGACCTATTAAGAGAGTTTTCCCTCAACATCACTACAGTGTTGTAATAATAATTCAAATGGCTTTATGATTTTTTTTCTGGTGGTTAAAATACCATAATTTTTGAGAAGACTGACAAAGAAAAGTAAATCCATTTTTCTGAGATTACATCATTTTTTTTTTTTTGACAGAAGGCATTTAAATACATATATTCACGTGTGTGTGTGTATGTGTGTGTCGGGAGAAGGGGAGAGAAAACCCCCCAATGGGACCCAGTCATGCCACAATCTCCTTTTCTCTGTCCCTTCAGGATCCTGCACATGCTTGCACATGTGCCCAGAGTGTTTCTCAAGCTACAGGGACCAGGATCCCACCATCACTGGGCATGTGGGATCTGGCTCCTTCCACACAGTACTTAACCTCTGTGCTAGGGGGCTGGTTCTACTATTAATAATTTGATATAGTTCCTTTGAGTCTTTTTGTTGTTGTTGTTGCATATACATTTTTACTGATAGACCTGTAATCATCCTGAACATGTAGTTTACTGTTTACACTTTTTTCATCACCCATTTATACTATGAGTGTTTCACACATTAAATATTCCTTTAAAAATTATATTTGTAATGATTTCATAGGATTTTATCTTATGAATATACTAGATTATTTACCAGTTACATGTTATAATGTGTTTTATTATTTTGAAGTCTTTTTCCATCTGAAAAAGGAAAGTAGTATACCAGAGTCAACAAAAATCATAAACTTTATATTCAGCATCTGCTATTTATAGAACAGGGCACAGGCTAAGTGCTTAAAAGTACGAGTGATAAAATCTGATAGTGCAAATCCTTCTCCTTATGTTTTAAAGAAACTCTTGACTTTGTGCACATACACACACACACACACACACACACACACACAAGCATACACACATATAAATTGTAGTTTCAAAAAATTTTTTAAGAGAGTTTTTTTTTTTTTTTGCTATAGGGCACAAATGTTTGCCAGAGGGACAAAGACAGAGAGAGAGAGAGAGAGAAAGAGAGAGAGAGAGAGAGAGAGAGAGAGAGAGAGAGAGAGAGAGAGAAAGCGAGAACCACCCCCAGGGCAGATGGGCACACCACAATTCCTTCTCCTTTGTTCTTCTCTCAGGATTTAGGGGATATACAACACACACCTAGCATGATTTTTAAGCCACCAGATCTGGGACTTGAACTATGGTTGACTACATGGGAGTCCTGAGATGTACCATTATGCTATCTGCTGGTCCTCATATATTGTAGTTTTTAATATAGCTTTTCTAATCACAAACTTAAGTTAGTGCTTGTATTTTTATTGTTCTTATAAATGAATTTGACAAGAAGTAATATACTATCAGTAGCATTATATTAAGTCTCATCAACAAAGACTATATTTAAACTTTCTAGTTATTTAGGCTTGATTTTAGGTCCTTTCCTTAAAATTCATTGTTTTTCGTTATAGGAGATATGTATATTTTCTTAAATTTATTTCTAGGTATTTACAGATCTGTGAATATTATAAAGATAAACTTCCCCTACTGTTACATTCCAGTGTGCTAAATTTTAAGATGGTAAACTCTGTTCTTGGTTTTAAAAGCTTCTTAGTTAATTTTTTATGTTTTTAAAAAGGTCTATTTGACACGATTTCACTTGAAGGTGGTGTAATAAAAATTCCAAGAATAGAAATAAATAGGAAAATTTAGTATTGCTATACCTACCTCCCTATACTGGGTCCATTTTCATAATCACTTCAGTTTCTTAGCCACATTGTACCTGGCTATTGAAAGATTAGAACACTAAATCTAGACCCTGTCAGATCAATGATGTTTCTTTTATAATAAATCTTTAATCTTGAAATGACCTATTTGTTAAAAAAAGGGTAATTCCAAGAGAATAGAAAGATCAGAAGTTATGCCAAAGTAGCTTAGTATAGACACTGAGAAAAAGAATAGAAACTAGGGTTAATAATTGACCAGATTATTTACACTAAGAGAAAAAGAATAAAGGAAATAACAAGCAGAAGCTAATACAGATTTCAAAGTAGAAACAAATAAGATGATTTGTTAGTCTTGTGAGTGGGATTGGCTTTTTTCACCCTTCCGACTTCAGGCATTGGGTACGAGTTCCAGGTATCCAATTATTGCTTTATCCTTTCTGGTTTTCCATCCTTTCTAAACCTTTGCAGATAGTCCTTCTGAATTCTCAAGTTATCTGATCTGAGTGTGTGGTTTATTTCTCCTTGGGGCACTGAATTACCTAGGAATTGGTATTCAAAATGGCTTCAGAAGACAAACCTTCAAAATGAGATCCTGGGAATGTGTTGCTCATATATTTAAGGATTACAGGGAGAATCTCCCTGACTGTGGGAAATAAGACCTTGAGTAAAACAGGTCATATAGTGGCATCATGCTTACTTCAGCTGTCATTGGTGGTGGCATGAGATGGAGGGAAGACATCAGTTAACAAATGGCTATAGCAGTTGGTCATTGAGTCAACAAGTGTGATGACAGTGACTGTGGAGTTAGTTACCTACTGCCCTACTTTTATCAGTGTTAGTGTATATACTACAATTTGTGGTTTCTTTAGTCCCTAATGATGTCTTAGAAAATAACTCACTTACTGAATGTTCCTTATGTTACGTAAGTAGTTGTGCTATCGACTAGGTGGTCAGGAAAGTCATGACATATTATGCAACAATGTGTCATGACTTACCTGATGACCCAATATTTATACTGACTGGGGCCCTGGAAGGAGAAACTATATCTGTCATTAGGTGACATGGTATAAATGATAATCTTTTAAAAAATAATTGTTTTCTATGAAGTAACTCTAAGGGTTTCAAATATCTAATTTTTAAATTAATTTTCTTTGTTTTTAGGTTTTTGCCATAGGGGCACATGTGCTCACTGGAGGGAGACAGAGAGAGACAGAGAGACAGAAAGTGAGAAATCACCCCTCAGGGGAGATGGCCACGCCACAATCCCTTCTCTATTCTCCTCCTGGGACTTTGGGCATACACTCATATGTTCCCAGTGTGATTTCCAAGCTGCCAGGTCACCCATATAGGAGTCTAACACTTTAATCACTGTGCTACCTGCTGGCCCTGAAGCATCTAATTTTTGATGGCTCATGTATTCATTTTCAGTTGTGAAAATAGCATTACCTCGTAAGTTCTGCATCCTTTGAAAAACCCAACATATTTGAGTAGTAAAGCTTTATGGTTACACAGAATATGTTCATCCTATTGAAATGAAAATTAATTTGATTGCAACTCATTTTGATTGTTTTCAGCTGCTTTTATCAGATCATCGGTTCTTCTTGTTATCATTGTTTAATGACATAAAAAACAATCTTATTTGTTTTTTTAAAAAAGTACTTATTTAACTTTATTTATTCATTAATTTATTTTAATTTGGTCAGAGAAAGACAGAGAGAGAGAGAGAGAGAGAGAGAGAGAGAGAGAGCAAGCCACC
>NW_006159759.1:1281733-1331341 GCF_000334495.1 Tupaia belangeri chinensis
GAGAGAGAGAGAGAGAGAGAGCGAGTGAGTGCGAGAGCGAGCGAGCGAGAAAGCAAACCACCAGGTCCAGGACTTGAATCATGGCCGGCCATGTGGGAGTCCAGCTTAACCACCATGCCACCTGCCTGCCCCACAATATCTTATTTAACTTCCCACATGCATGGCATCTGATCACTAAAATCCAATAGTGCCTTTCCAACCTTTGTGATGTGTAAAAACACTACACACATTTAAAAAATGTTTCCCTAGGAGGCAGCATCATTTCCTTGGAGAATCATGGGGGCTACAGCCACAGTATCATAACATTTTCAAAGTCACTGAGAAAAAAATGATTTGAGGTTATTGAAATAAATTATTCCAGCTAGTTGTAGATTTAAATATGTCAATAGGACATATTTCTAGGGGCTCTTGAAATCTCATAATCTATTTCCTAATTGGCAAACACAGTGCCTCCACAAACCTCCCTGAAGAAAGCATTTTCATCTACAACTTTTTCAATGAGCAGAGACTCATCATCTTAAAAGGCATTCTATTCACTATTACAGTTTCTTACTTTTAGAAAGTGTTTTCAAAAAGTGAATATACATCCGCCTGCCTCCAGTGCCCAGGTGTAGAACAGAGGGAAGTGAGTTAGCGTGCAGTAGTTTCTAGCTCTATTTTTTTCTCCCCTCTCTCTAGAACATGGCCTGTTCTGTTGACCTGATTTAGTTTATTATTCATGTTCAGAGAGTCAAATAAGTGGTTTTTATCAACATAGCATCTTTCAGGTCTGAGCTCCTGTCTCCTTTTTCTTTAAGCGAGGTTCAAAATCTGACTTCTTGTGCCCTCCCCACCTGTGAAACTACAAAACTTTTCTCCAAATGAATAAGTACTATTGGGTTATCAGGAAAGTCATGGCACATTTTTTGCACAGAAATACTTAGAAAAATACATCATGCCTTTTCTGACAACCCAATACTGTTCTAGGGCAAGAGTCCATAGCAGGAGTCTGCATTTTAAGGTATTTCTTCTCTCACTTTCTAAATGTCATATTCCCCATGCTTTCCTCCTCAGTCCTTACCTGTCCACATGTGTGACTTCACTAGCCACTACAGTGATGACTTTGAGTTGACATATCCAGCTCAGTGCTCTCTCTTCTCAAGACCTGTTTATCTACTGTTCACTGGAATGACTCAGGGATACATGTTCAAAACCTAGCTCTCTTCTGTCTTGCTAAATTATCCCACTATCCATTCAGTCACCCAAATCACAAATCTGCAAATTATATGAGTCTTCTTGAAGACTTCTACTGAGCTCCATTTAAGTAGTAAATGCTAAAGATCTCTCATAGGGCCCTGTTTTCTCCAACATCAATCTCAGTGCCCTAGTACTAATGGTGCTGAGCCAATGAGAACTATCGTTTGCCAGAGGAACTGTGCTAGACTTCTCACATATATTTTTAGTTGGTTCTCACAAAACATTGAAGAAAAGTAATACTGGAACTAGCAGAGGGCCTAACGGTTACGTCGCTGGACTCAAATGTAGTCGGCTGTGGTTCAAATCCCATACTTCGTGGCTTAGAACACACAATATGTGTGTGTGTGCATGTGTGCCCCAAATCCCAAGAGAATGGAGGAGAAAGGACTACAGCGTGACCATCCCCCCCCACGCAAGGGATGATTTCTTGCTTTTTGTCTCTCTGTCTCTCTTTGTCTCTACAGTGAGTGTATGCATCCTATAGCAAAAATTTCTCTTTAAAAAAATTTAAAAGTAATACTTTACTATTATTCCAATGTTATCCATGAAGAAACTAAGGCACAATTGAGTAAAATAATTCCCAAAAGGTCACTTATTTGGCAACAGATTAAACTAGTTAAAAACTAGCTCATTTTGTCATCAAATTCCATATTTTCTATTGTATTTATTGATGATAATCAATTTCACCATGAGAATTGCTGGAAGAATTTACTTGGTATCCTTGACTTTACCTGTTTTTCCTCTAATTTCAGTTTTACTTTGCTGTCAAAGTAATTTTTCCCAAATACAAAGCTGATCATGTGACTTCCATTCTTAAAATCCTTCATTGTCTGTTCCCCAGGACAAAAAACAGACTCCTTGGCTTAGCACACAAGACACTTCATACAATGACCCTAGTCTACCTCTCTAGATTCATCAAGAAGCCATCTGGCATGTCACCAATTTCAAACACGTTTCAATCCAGTCACAGGTACAATTTGTGGTTTTCCAAATACAACATACTCTTTCACACCGCTGTACCTTAGAAGGTACTTTATGTTCTAACTGGGTCTCCTCTCCCACCATCTTTGCCAAGATAATTTCTTTAAGACTTGGTCCTCTAATAAGTCTTCCCTGACAAGCCTGTCTTTTATTTAAACAATTTGATTTCCTCCATGACACCTTGTGCATGCCTCTGTTTTAGAAACAACATGATTTTCTTTACATTTCCCCAAAAGTAGACCCTTGAGACAAGTAGTTTATTTGAGATACATATACAACACTGGTAGGGGAGTTGGAAAGTGATACAGAAAAGAGAAATCAGACAAAAATAAGTATGTAAGTAGCCACAATTGACCAATGGATCTTAAATGCCACAGAAAAACTTTCAGTAAATGGCACAAAACACACATCTCAGAACTAAACCACCTGAGTAGGGAGGGAGCTGGACTATTTATACACCAGGTTCTGTCAGTTGCTGGTTGAGAGTGTCTGGAAGATGCTAAATCATAGTATTTGAAGAATTACTACTCTTTGGGCAAAATGGAGTTGTATGGTTTTAAGATAAGAAGCCAAGCCCAGGGAACCAGCAGTTAGCATAATGGCTATGTCGCTGGACTCCCACGTAGTCGACCGTGGTTCACGTCCCGGACCCGGTGGCTTAAAACTCACGCTGGGCGCGTGTGCATGCGTGCCCAAGATCCCGAGAGGAGAATGGAGGAGAAGGGATTGTGGCGTGACCATTCCCCCTGGGGGGTGATTTCTCGCTTTCTATCGCTCTCTCTCTCTGTCTGTCTGGAGAGCACACACGCCCTATAGCGAAAACCTCTCCAAAAAAGAAAAAATAATAAAGAAGCCAAGCCCAAACATGAAGCCCTGTAACAAGGGGTCAGGGCTAGGGTTAGGCAGCCTGGAGTCACCCAGAGCACGTTGAAGGGGCATGTATTACACACTGGTCTGTTATCTTACACTTCCCTATGGCTCATTGTTTGATTGTTTGCTCATCTTTAAAGCAGATATAAGTATCTTTCAAGATTATTAAATTGATTACATTAAAATAGCAGTAACAACTATAGAACAACAACAACAAAAGGTTTATAGAGCCTTGGCCTTAGTTAATTCTCGATTTAGGTTTTTTCCTTCCACTTTCTCAACCCTTTCAACTCCTCATCCCTGAAAAAAATCATCACAAATTCTATAACTTCCTTGCTGAAAAATATTTTGCTTGAGAAACATAATATCGAAGTTCTTCCAAACCTACTATCTAGCATCCAGTTCTGTTTCTTTTCTGTTGAATATGAAAGTGTTTGTTGAGCTGGGGTGTTAGCAAAATTTTTGTTTATAAAATAAAATATTAATAGTTACATAACATGCTTAGCACAAAGATAGTGTTGTTATGACTGAGGAAACTGTAAATTATGCAAAAGGGTGAGAGTCAGATTTATTAGACTTTAAATTTGTGTTGACTTGTCAGAAAACCTGAAATAGACAGGTAGAGAACAACTCCGCCACCATGAAATCTCATCTGACCTAGTTTCAAACAATGTTTTGACTCAAAGCTGGTGTCAGGCCAGTGACAACCAAATTGGAATTAAGTGGTAGTTGTGCAATAAAATCCCAGACAAGTTTACAGTGGCAAATGAATTTGATGGGTGTCTTTAAAATATCTGGATTCACTTTTGATGAGTTCAAATTCACTAGGTTGAAAGGCTGTAGTGTGTGATGAGTTATGAGGGTACATTTAGGGGAGGAAATCTACCCAAGATTAAGAACTGTATTACCTATGTTAGTGAGGTCACTAAATTTGTCTAGTAAATATGTCTTGAGAGTATTACTTCCCCTCCTTTCCAAATCAGTAATTTTTACCTTTTTACTTTAGGCTAGCCAAAGGGGAAAAAAAAATGACTTCACCCTTTTCCTGTATTAGGGAATGTGAAAGTCTCAAGATTGGGAAGAGGAATGCTTATTCCTCCAGGTCACTGCCTGGGGTAGCCATGGCTTAGAGGGGGAAGAGCTTACCTAGCTGTAGCTGATCCTGGACAACTACCTCCTCGTTAGTGTGGGAGGTACTGTATTTGTAGCTGGGCTATGAGAAGAACCAAAGTAACTCCATATTAAACACAGTACAGTAGATTAATGAGATGTTGCAAGGACCAGGCCTTGGGAGTGCAACCCAAGAAGTAGTCCTGATGATCAGGTCCAGCTGACCCAGGCACAGCTGAAAACAACAACTCTTATGTTAACAAGCCTCCTGTGCAGACCAGTTAAAGAAGAGTGAACTGCAGTGCTGTGCAAAATAGCATGTGGTCCTTCCTGTTATGTCCTCCTTAAAAAACTCATTAGACCAGGATGGGGAAGATGGTCTTTGGACAAGTGTGTCATTTTTCCAAGCAGCTAGCCACCTGAATAAAACTAGTTTCTTGGGACCAGCAGTTGGCATAATGACTATGTCGCTGGACTCCCATGTAGTCGACTGTGGTTTGAGCCCTGGACCCAGTGGCTTAAACTCACGCTGGGTGCGTGTGCATGCATGCCCAAGATCCCGAGAGGAGAATGAAGAATATCGAAGTTCTTCCAAACCTACTATCTAGCATCCAGTTCTGTTTCTTTTCTGTTGAATATGAAAGTGTTTGTTGAGCTGGGGTGTTAGCAAAATTTTTGTTTATAAAATAAAATATTAATAGTTACATAACATGCTTAGCACAAAGATAGTGTTGTTATGACTGAGGAAACTGTAAATTATGCAAAAGGGTGAGAGTCAGATTTATTAGACTTTAAATTTGTGTTGACTTGTCAGAAAACCTGAAATAGACAGGTAGAGAACAACTCCGCCACCATGAAATCTCATCTGACCTAGTTTCAAACAATGTTTTGACTCAAAGCTGGTGTCAGGCCAGTGACAACCAAATTGGAATTAAGTGGTAGTTGTGCAATAAAATCCCAGACAAGTTTACAGTGGCAAATGAATTTGATGGGTGTCTTTAAAATATCTGGATTCACTTTTGATGAGTTCAAATTCACTAGGTTGAAAGGCTGTAGTGTGTGATGAGTTATGAGGGTACATTTAGGGGAGGAAATCTACCCAAGATTAAGAACTGTATTACCTATGTTAGTGAGGTCACTAAATTTGTCTAGTAAATATGTCTTGAGAGTATTACTTCCCCTCCTTTCCAAATCAGTAATTTTTACCTTTTTACTTTAGGCTAGCCAAAGGGGAAAAAAAAATGACTTCACCCTTTTCCTGTATTAGGGAATGTGAAAGTCTCAAGATTGGGAAGAGGAATGCTTATTCCTCCAGGTCACTGCCTGGGGTAGCCATGGCTTAGAGGGGGAAGAGCTTACCTAGCTGTAGCTGATCCTGGACAACTACCTCCTCGTTAGTGTGGGAGGTACTGTATTTGTAGCTGGGCTATGAGAAGAACCAAAGTAACTCCATATTAAACACAGTACAGTAGATTAATGAGATGTTGCAAGGACCAGGCCTTGGGAGTGCAACCCAAGAAGTAGTCCTGATGATCAGGTCCAGCTGACCCAGGCACAGCTGAAAACAACAACTCTTATGTTAACAAGCCTCCTGTGCAGACCAGTTAAAGAAGAGTGAACTGCAGTGCTGTGCAAAATAGCATGTGGTCCTTCCTGTTATGTCCTCCTTAAAAAACTCATTAGACCAGGATGGGGAAGATGGTCTTTGGACAAGTGTGTCATTTTTCCAAGCAGCTAGCCACCTGAATAAAACTAGTTTCTTGGGACCAGCAGTTGGCATAATGACTATGTCGCTGGACTCCCATGTAGTCGACTGTGGTTTGAGCCCTGGACCCAGTGGCTTAAACTCACGCTGGGTGCGTGTGCATGCATGCCCAAGATCCCGAGAGGAGAATGAAGGAGAAGGAATTGTGATGTGGCCACCCCCCTCCACCCCGGGCGGGGGATAATTTCTTGCTTTCTGTCTCTCTGTTTCTATCTTACTGGCAAGTGCACATGCGCTATAATAAAAACCTCTCTAAAACAAACAAACAAACAAAAAATCCCCCAAAACCAAAAAACTAGTTTCTTTTTCACCAACACTTGTGTCTTGAGTCTTGGCTTTTGAGCACCAAGCATTCAATGAACTGTTTCATTTGTTTACATGTTCTCCGGACCTAGAATACCTCACATGCTATGCTCAAACTTCTACTCTAATCTAATTTCTCCAGGTTTTGCCCTGTTCCCTCTCTCCACAGACCAACAAAACGGTTGGATATCCTGCCCAGTTTTCTGGCTCTGGTCTCTCAATAATGCTAGCTCTCAGGTGCTGCATTAAGGATAGAGTGCAGAGTCAAGCAATACCCTACCACAGACTCCATCAGGTTTTCCAAAGGACAGTCCTACAACACAGACCCTGCTCCACAGTTCCTTCAGTCTTGGTGGTGGGGGGCGGGTGGGGAGACTTGGGCATATAGCTAGATGTCAATAAATCATAGATATGGCATTAGATGTAGGTTCTAGTCCCAGTTCCACTATTTCTGTGGAATATTGGACAGGTCATATCTCTTTTATTAGCCTAGATTTCCTTATCTGTAAAGTGCTAATAAATTGATTTACTTTACGGCCTTTACTTTATAGAGCTTTGTAAATATTTTTCACTTAATCTTCAGAATTGATATTAAATCAGAATGTATAATATTACTTGACTCAACAGAATGAAGACAAGGTAATACCTAAACACTCACTTAGTATCTTAGAGCATAGGGATAGAGGTCAAAAAATGAAGTATCAAAGACAGAGTCCACTGCCAGCCCATGGCCTGGTGGTTAAGTGAGCTGGATTCCACATGGCCAACCACGTGTTTTGAGTCCTATCCTGATGGCTTGAAAAACATGCTGAGTGTGTGTGAGTGTCCAAAACTCTGAAGGGAGGGAGAAATGTGTCTCTCTCCAGTCAGTGTATGTACCCTCTGGTGGCCAATTCTAGAAAATGTCACTAGTCTGAGAAAGTATCCTTACTGCTTGAAATGTCCATGTGTCATTTACTATGTGCAATGCGTTCTTGTGTGAATGAATATAGAATAGAGGAAAAACTCATTCTAAATGTGTATTACAGTTTGTTAATGAATCAGGAATTCATGATCTAGAGCCCAGACAGGTTAGGGCAACAACTTTCCAAATGGTTGTCATGAAAGATTCCTCTGTTTTGTCAGTGAGAAGCAATTACCCCTCAGCTGAGGAGAAAAAGATGCTGCTGTTTTAGGCTAGTAGCAGATTTCCAATATACATGGTAGTATTTCTGAGTCATGGAGGAATTAATTTTTTTAAGCCACTCATCCATTCATTCAACACACATTCATGAGCTTCTGCAGTATGTTTGCACTGTGGTTACAAAGGCAAGACTTTCGCCTCTGAGGTTTAGTTAGAAAGGCAAAGTAGTAGCCTGTTCTAAAATAGAGAGGCATATATTGACCAGAGTTTTGGGAAACAATGATATGGGGGATAGAAGCCTCATAAGTAACAAAGGAAAGTATATGTTCAGGAATGAAGGATATTGATCTAGGCATTGTTTCAGATTTAAGCTTTTAGAAGTCTTGCTGAAAAAGTGTGAGATGAGGGGAACAATGAGGTCATTTAGGAGATAAAGTCAAAGTTGTACACGACAGGGGCTTACCTTTAACTGGACAAAAGATGACAAGCTTACGACTCAGTAATTTGAAATCTCCTTCTATCTCATACTATCTAATGATTAGGTGTACTTCTCTGCTCTTTATGAAATTGCATGAATCAATGGATTGCTAGTAAGAACAGACAGTGTAGCGTAATGGTTAACACTGTGGTCTATGGAGCCAGATAGCCTGGTTTCAATTCTAGTTCTCTTTGGAAACTGTGAACTAGGACAAGTAGCTCAGCCTTTTCTGTGCTTCAGTTTCCATATCAGTGACATAAGAGACATTATAATACCACCTACATTTGACATAACCATGGATTAAATAAATTAATATACGTAAAGCACACACACAAATACCTAAGTAAACTGTGTAATAAACATTAAGTACTTTTCTAAGTGTTTGCTATTAGGTTGTCGGGAAAGTCATGATGTATTTTTCCATGCAAAAATGGTTCATGACCTTCCTGACAACCCAATATTATTATCTACCTATGTTTTTACTAATATTACATTTTAAAAATTACTGTAGCTTTGTAGTAAAACTAGATATGTGGAATTTTAGAGAGAGGTTTTTGCTATATGGCGCATGCACTCACCAGAGAGACAGAGAGATAGAGACACAGAAAGTGAGAAATCACTCCCCCGGGAGGATGGCCTCGCCACAATCCCTTCTCCTCTCCTCTCCTCTCAGGATCTTGGGAATGCATGCACATGTGCCCAGCATGTTTTAAACTGCCGAGTCTGGGACTTAAAACGTGGCTGACTACGTGCGAGTCCAGTGATGTAACCAATTCGCCATCTGCCGGTCCCCCATTACAAGGTTTTAGAAGTGATGTGACAGTATAGATATTGTATGAGAATCACTTCGGTTGCTGGGTTGAGCCTGGACTGTGTGGAGATGAGGTTAGAAGCCAGGAGATCAGTCAGGAAGCTACTGGAATACTCCAGGTGAGTGAGGATGGTGCTCCAAAGTGGGAAAAGGGAAAGTGTCAGAAGGTCACATTTATTTATTGGATCAGATTTACCTTGGAGGCTCAGCATGCAGGATTTCCTGACAGTTAGGATGTGGGGTGTGAAAAGAGGAGGCACCAAGGATAACTGAGATTTTTGGCCTGTGAAACTGGAAGAATCAAACTGGAGCTTCCATTTACTGAGACAGGGAAGGTGAAAGAAGAACTGTGCATTTGTGGATATGCTAAATTTGAGATGCTTTTTAAACACTTAAGTGAAAAAGTCAAGTGTGCTGTTGGCTGTAAGAATCTGGAGCTTAGGGGAGAAATCTGACCTAGAGAAATAAATTTGGGAGTCATCAGTGCTTAGCTGGTGTTTCGAAGCATTGAAACTGAACGAGCTCTCCCAAGAGATGGCTAGAGATAGAGAAGGGAAGAGGTTCTAGAGCTGAACCCTGAAAACGGGCAAGTTTACAATGTTTGGATTGATGAGGATATTTTAGTTCAACTCCCTGCCTTTCTTATCCTGCTTTACTATCAAAACTCCAACACATTACCACACATTTAGTGGTCAGCTTGTGGCCTAGTGGCCAAGAGAAATGGATCCCACATGACTGACTGTGGTTTAAATCTTGGCCCTGCTGGCTTGAAAAACACACTGTGTGAATACGTGCCCCAAATAACAACGGGATGGAGAAATGGAGAAGGGACTTGACATGACCATGGGGGAGGTGGTACTTTCTCATTACCTATCACTCTCTCTGTCTTTCTCTGATAAGCATAGGCTCCCTCTGGCCATAAATAAATAAAACAATACTAGTTTATTTTCTTATAATTCTAGAGGTTAGAAGTCTAAAATCAAGGTGCTTTCAGAGCTTCAGGATGGTGTTCCTTTTGGAGGCATCAGAGGAGAATGTACTTCCTTGCCTAGTTCAGCTTCTAGAGGCTACTTATGTTCCTTGGCTCATGGCCTCTTCCCCACATTACTGAAACCACTTGCTTCCATCATCACATCTCTTACTAATGCTTCTGTTACTCCTGCCTCCCTCCAATAAGGGCCTTTGTGATTACACTGAGTCCACTTGGGTAGGCCAGAATACTCTTCCTAGCTCAAGATCCTTAACTGAATCACATCTACAAACTTTCTTTTTTTTTTTTAATTTTTTTTTAACATGTAAGGTAATATATTCACAGGTTCTGAACACTAGAACCTGTTTACCTTGAGGGAACAATATTGAATTGATGACAAGAAGGAACCAGAAAATAAGGCTAAAGGGAGTAGTGCTCAGGGAATTAGTCAAAGAACGTAACAGTGTGCTCTGGAACCAGGTGAAGACAGTGCTTCAAAAAGAGGGTGATCAGCATAATGGCTATGTTGCTGGACTCCCATGTAGTCGATCATGGTTTGAGTCCCAGACCTGGTAGCTTAAATTCACACCGGGTGCATGTATGTGCGTGCCCAAGATCCTGAGAGCAGAATGGAGGAGAATGGCAGAGAAGGGACTGTGGCATGGCCATCCCCCCTAGGGGGTGATTTCTTGTTTTCTGTCTCTCTGTGTTTCTGGCGAGCACATGTGCCCTAGAGCAAAATTTTCTCCCCTCCACACACAAAACAAACAAACAAACAAACAAAAAGAGGGTGATCACTGAAATACCACTCATTCATGAAGTGTGATGAAGTGGTGAATTGATTGCTAGATTTACCTTCACAGAAATCAAGGCTGATATCAACAAAAGCCATTTTAGAAGACTCAGTGAAGGAAGAAAACCCGACTGAGTTGAGCTCAGAAGACTACAGAGCAGGGAGAGTTTTGCAGATGAATGACCTGGGCAGTCGTATGAGTTCCTCTGTGTAGACGAGCCCACGCTTGGATTAATGTTCTGTTGTCGCTGCCTTGAAATAATAATTTTGAGTGAGGGAGGGCTATATTTTTATTTTGTACTGGACCCTGCAAATCATGCAGCTGAAAGAAGAACTGGAGACAATGTTTATGGACAACTCTTTCAAGAAATTTTGTCAGCGGGATCAGAAAAATGGAACTAGAGGAAGAAGTAGGCTCAAGGGAGAATTACACAATTAAGATGGCTGCTTTCTGGGCTGGCACTTGCTGGCACTGGTAGTAGAGAGTCACAGCTGACTGGGACCAATTCTCCCTGTTGCCAGATGCCCCCACATGGATTTGGCTGATCTCATAGCATAATTTTACTGGTCCTCCATTTCCTGGGCTCACCTTCTCTATTTTCCCAATGGGTTGGAAGCATCATGCACAAAGGATCAAAATCCTTATAAAGTCAAACTCTCACGTATCTTTCTTAATCTGTCAAGCTTCCATCACTCTAAACCCTGAATTGGCAGGAGAGATTAATTTTCCAGGCTCTGTTTTTTACGAAGCCATGTTCTTTTAGAAGTATTTGCCGATTGATTTTATCATGATTTGTTCAAGCATTTTCCCAGGCATACCAGTTAGGCTGACTCAAGGCCAGAGTCATTCACTGCTGTCCTCAGGAAAGGCACACTGTTGACATTTCTCCAAGCTGCAGGCATTTCTTCATCTATCAGAGTCACTAGAAATCAATCTCACTATGAAGAGCTGCTGCTTACACTTAACAACCATCCAAGGAGCTATACTAAGTAAGCAACCAAACTTATTAACTCGCCCTTTCACCAAGTAAGCAAAATGTAACATATACCCTATAGTGCCATGAAGCAATCTAACCTGGACATTATAGAGTAGAAACTTACAGAAACCCTTGATGTGAAACTATTGACTGGAAAAGAAAAAACTGCCAGTCTCTCAAACCATCTTTAATATTTATCTATAATTGTTTAACTTCTTGAGGCAAATTATTCATTTGAGTCACAGCTTTGATTCTGCATAAAGGGGATAACAAATCTTCTATGTACTTCATATCAGCTGTTACAATGTAATTTAGACAAAATGGTGTTAACTGATACTTAAAATTTGCAAGTTTATACAGGACATCTTTTTTTCTCCCCTTAACTGACAGCATTCACTATAGTGTCTCTTCTCAATGCTCAATGAATGTTTGAAGGTTGGAAAGTGACAAAGGGAAGATGAAAGAATGGACAGGTAGGTGGAAGGACAGGTCTCAAGAAAATGGAAACAGACTTTTCATGGATTCACTTGGCTATTGCGTGCTAATTATTTACGGTAACACAAGGTTAGGAAACATGGTTCTTGCAGTTGAGGTTCTTATGCCTAACACATAAAAGAACAGGAAATTACAACCTAGTGTGGGTGGTGATGTGTAATCAAATTCTGAATATTCAAGACCCTCCCTTTTCCCTCAGGTTTCCTTAGTCGGGATGCGTCTCAAGTTGCTCTTAAGTACAAAATTCTCTTTGTCATATTAAAGCTTGAAGTAATAAATTTGAAAAGCAACAGCTGGAGAGGAATCTGTAGTTTCATAAGTCTAAGATATCTGAAATAGCATGGCATATGTATCAGATGATTAATGAGACAGTGACCGTACTAAAAATTCACTTTATGCTGTCGGATGATATTTGATCAAGGTAGAACAGCTTTAAAACGCTGAAAGATAAAGTTAATTTAAAGTGGGTTTATTATTCATATCTATAAAAAACAATAGATCAGAGATTAAAAATTCAGTGATCTGGGTACTAATCTGTCAGGAAGTCTTTTTTTTTTATTTTTTATTTTTTTATAGTTTTCTGTAGGGTGCATGTGATCACCAGGGAGAGACAGAGAGAGAGAAAGTATGAAATTACCCCACAAGGGGATGGCCATACCACAATCTCTTCTCTTCCATTCTCCTCTTGGGATATACACATGTGTGCTATGTGATTTTTTTAAGCAGTTGGGTCTGGGACTTGAACCACATAGTCAGCCAGCCACATGGGATCCAGCTGCCTCAATCTCCATGGCACCTGCTGGCCCAAGAAGCAATTTGTTAGTTTATTCATTTCTTCCACGAGTGAGTGAGAGAAAAGGAGAGGGCCAGAAGGAAATAGAGAACCCCAATAGGGCTCAGACGCTGTGATCTATCCTCAGCCTTCAGCCATTCCTGGATCATGAACAAATGTGTGGCCAGTGTACTCAGTGAGACTTCTGGACTTGGACTAGGAACATTTCATTTGTAACTCACATGAAAAGCATCATGTTTTATTGCTGTTCCACTCTCTGGCTCCAGAAAGCTATGTTTGAACACATCAATCCATACTAATCTCTCTCCTTTCTGTTTTTTTTATATTAACTATTGAGTCTGTATTAAAGAATTCAGCATTTTTTTTCCTTTTTTATTAAGAGAGGTTTTTGCTATAGGGCGTGCGTGCTCACCAGAAAGACAGAGAGAGACAGAGAGACAGAAAGCGAGAAATCACCCCCCAGGGAGGATGGCCACACTGCAATCCCTTCTCCTTCATTCTCCTCTCACGATCTTGGGCATGCACCCCCACGCGCCTGGTGTGAGTTTAAGCCACCGGGTCCAGGACTCAAACTGTGGTCGACTACATGGGAGTCCAGCAACATAGCCACTACTCTAACTGCTGGTCCCCTTATTTCCCTTCTTGATGTTTATCTTGATGTCAATGATATGTCAAATACTTTTTATAAAAGCCTGATAGCATCTAACAGAGTATTACATAAAGAAATTCAGAAGCACTTATTTTAATGAAAATCAATTAGAAATTTTTTCAAAAGTAATTCTTTCAAGAAAAAGATAAATTAAAATCTTACATTAATGTCTTCCTTATATAAAGAGACAATTTCAAATAAGGCTAGCCACAAGGGTTGTCTTCAGCCATCTGATCCTATTCCTAAAATATTACATATGGTGAAACCACTTTACACTATAAAGGTGCTATTCCTAGCTAATATTCCTTATTGTCTTTAAGAAAAATATTGATAATTTAAATCTACTTAAGTCTAAGTAGTTTATTTGCCAGTATATCTGCCAGTATATTTTGTTGAAATACGTCTTTGGAACAGTTTCCTCAACATTGTATATTGTCTTCAAAGTAAGTTGCAGTGTGTAAAATAGTTATTACGTTTAGTCATGATAAAGAAACTAGTGACTTAAGTGGTCATATTTCTTCTGAAAACTGAAAATCTGGTCAGTACATTTAATCATTGTACTGATGCCTTAAATGTATATGAAAAATATGCTTTAAGAAAGCAGTATTTCTTTGAACATTTTACATTTTTCATATATCTTTGTGCAAACAGAAGCTTAAAAAAGATTTCATTCTAATTTTACTTCTAAATCCAAGTTGATAAATACATAAATACTTGTCTTTCTTTCATGCTAGAGGGTGTGAGCTGAAGGTCAGAGAGAGGAAGAGGGAAGTGTGACAGGGCCTGGTCACATCACCCTTCTTTTCCTTCCAATTCTGAATCCTGTGCTTCCAGGCAAGTTTTTTTTTTTTTTTTTTTTTCTTTCTTCCTCTCAAGTCTCTAGGATGGGCCTGGACTTCAACCCTGGTAAGTTATATGGGATCCAGCTTCCTTCACTCATCACTTAACCACTGTGCTATGGGTTTGGCTCCAAATGTATAAATATTTTAAGTAGCAAATTAGAAACACTGAGAGGAATAGGCTGAGTTTATCCAAAAGACATCTATAATAATGAGCTCAGTCATTTACTTTTCAATATTGTCTTGTTAAATAATTACTTATCATTGCTTTTGCTTTCAAGATGTTTTGCTTTTCTCTTCTAAGAAAAAGAAAAATCATCCTGTTACAATGTACCTAATAGCTTGTACAAACATATAATGTAAATACTTTTAGTATTTTTCCATTTTAGGTGACATCTCTGTTTAAGACTAATTTATCTTGTGAGCTGAAGGGTACATTCATTTTAAACAAGTCAGGATTTCCTTTCTAAGTGGAAAATACGGGTTGTAAGTATTAAATGTTATTAGTTTCTAGAACATTTAAAAAATCAAATGTCTGATTAGTGTTAGTTTAGTGAACTAAGGCAAGGGCTGTAGGCTCCTGTACCAGGTCCCTGCATCCTGTTATGGTGGCAGCTCAACTTGGCTCCATGATTTCACTAAGATGCAACACCCTTTTCTGTGTCTGTGAGGATGACATCACAGTTCTGTCCTTCATCTCTTATTTGTCCTCACTATGAACAGTCCAATGGGCTTTCAAGATAGCCCTCCTAAATTCAGTCCCAAACAACCAGACTACAGAGTGTCTTAAACAACGATGACTTCTGAGCTATGATAAAAACATATTCTTATTTAAAACTTATTCAGCAAGGTGAATTTTGCCCTTGTGCCTGGATGAAATCTTTGCCTCGGATAGGTCCCCATGGTTCTGATCCTGGAGGTAGTGTCAGGAAGCCTGGTGAGGAGTGTAGGAGTCAGGAACTGTGATCTGCTACCTCGCTCAGATGCATAGCTTCTATCGTATCATGGTGTCCTGGCGGAAATGTCAAATTAACATCCTATTCGACTGCTTTATTACAGCCATCAGTATTAATAAAAGTGACAAATGATAGCAGATGGGAAATGAGAGGCAGAAAATCTCAACTTCACCAGCCTCAAGAATCTGAGTTTGACATAGAAATGCCTTCAGTTCTTTTTAACTCTGCCTCAAACTCGTGCATCTTCTCAGTCTAGGACTCTCTATCTTCTTCTCTATGGTACAGGAGGGATATCAAACTATATTTGCTGCATAGTTAAAACAATTAGCCCGATTTTTATTTTAGTTTATTTAAATAAATTTCTTAATTTAAAATTTCAAATTCAATATACTGTAAGTTTCTAGCTATATGGGAAATCAAAAGCTTATTTGACACTATAGCCTTTAGATTCTTTTTTTAAAGGTCTCACATATTTATTACTGAACCAACCTACCAATGCAGAACTTAGAGACAAGGTGAAGCATCATTTTTTTCCCAATAAACACAAGTGGCCAGTCAATGGTGACCATTTTCAGCTTGATGTGGCAAGACCATAGTGACCTTGGTACAGCATAAATATGTGACCCATATCCTGTTCAGTTCCTCATAGACCCAGGTTGGTTCTTCTCCAGTGTCTCCTCTTGGAGTTGTACCTGATTTTATTACCAGTTTTCATTCTAATCCACTGGGGAATAGGATGATTTTGTTTCTGTTTTTTGGCCAGAAACCACTTGATTCTGAAAGTCTTGTGAGAAGACATGGCAAAGAGCCAAGAGAACCGCTCACCCCACGATGGCGGAGAAAGGAAGAGCTAGCCTTAAGATTTTTATAATCTATCAATAGTTTGATAGATTCTGGCTGGCAAAAAGCCAGAATCCATATGCATCTGAGGAGTGCTTTCCCTGGCCCTTTAACCAGAAAAAGCCTCTGCCCCAAATCCCTCCTTCTAGCCCAACACCCAGCGAAAAGCCCAGTAGGAAGTAATGCACAATCCATCAGAAGACCAGAAATCACCACCGCAGAGGTACAAGAAATATGGAAAATCAAGAAAATATCTCTCCCCCAAGGGGAAAGAACAGCCCTTCATCATCCATAGACAGTACAATGGAACTTCTGGAAATGTCAGATAAAGATTTTGGGATATTCATAGTGACGAAGTTAACAGAGATGCAAGAGAAGAGAGACAACAAACACCAGAAGATGCAGGAGAAGAGACAATGAGTTCCCAGAGGTGAGGAAGTTCTTCCATGATCTGAAAAGGGAAATACACACTATAAAAAAGAATGATACCAAACTGCTAGAGATGAAGGCTGTAACACAGGAAATCAAAACCTCCCTTGAAAGTATTGAAAGCAGATTAGATCATGCAGAAGATTGAATCTCAGATGTAGAAGACAGAACCTATGACCTAGAAAAATTCACCAAAAGACTGAGAAAATAACCAAAAAAAAAAAAATGAGAATATATAAGTAATACCAGAGACCATTAGATGCACAAACATCTGGATAATTGGTATCCCAGAAGGTGAAGAAAGTCATCAGGGCATTGATAATCTATTCCATGAAATACTGGAAGAAAATTTTCCAAACCTAGAGAGGCATTCAAATATCTAGACCCAAGGCATACAAAGGACCCCACAAGATCAACCCAAGAATCAACCCAAGATCTCTAAGGCACAACATAGTCAGATTGACCAAAACCACAACAGAGACAAGATACTAAAATTGGCAAGGAAAAATGTCAAGTTACTTTTTTTTTTAAGTGTTTTATTTCTTTTTATTTTAGTTTCTTTTATACATTCAATCATGTTACTAAGCTTACAAAGTGAATATTCCAATATATGTACATTTCTCACCAGTCCAGTTGACAATACTATAAAGTTATCTTCAATAGATAATAATCCATTTCTTTGTCCCATAAATATCAAGTTACTTTCAAAGGATATCCCATCAGGCTAACATCGGAGCTCTCTTCAGAAACAATGCAAGCAAGGAAAGAATGGAAAAATATATTCAAAGTGTTAAGTGAAAAACAATTTCAACCAAAAATACTGTATCCAGCAATATTATCCTTCATATGGGAAGAAAAGATAAAAACATTCTCAGACAAACAAAACCTGAAAGAATATACCAGCACTAGACCAGCTCTTCAAGAAGTTCTGACGGGAGAACTAGACCAGGAAAACTAAAGACAGACAAATAAGAGAACAAAACATGACCAAAAGAAAGGTCAATTTAATGGTAGGGGCAAGTTCTGAAATCTCAATAATAATGCCGAATGTTAACAGAAAGGTCAGACCACAGTAACACTGCAAATTCAGCAAAAGAGATTAGGTGAGACTGAGCTGGTGAAACAGAATTCTATGACTATTTTCTAAAACATTACTGATTTTCTTCTATGCTTTGTCTTCCAGATTTCAGGATTATTGTTTTGAGTTGTTGGGTTCAGCAATATGTTAAAGAATTTTTAAAATTGAAACAAACTTTTCTCCCTACCGGACCCCTTTGCAACTGGAAAATACTTGTGAGCATTCTCATTTTGTGGCAGAATGGTTATTTGCATGAGTTCAATAATACAATAGTATCTGTTCTCTTGTGTCAGAAACTGAATTCTTATGGGGCTTTGTGCAAATAACAGACCAAATTGAGATTAACCTATCTTTTTTTTTTTCAAATAAAAATAGTTTATACCTTCTTTAGTAAAAGGGGGAATAGAGAGAGAGGGAAAAAACTTGTTTCAGAAGAAAATTACAGTGAACTCGTCACTAGATTCTAGCTTTGTCCATACTTTAAGATCTTTTGTGAATCAACAAATTGTGAAAAAGAAAGTTTGTTAGAATCGCTTGTTAGAACTCCACACGGTCAGGACCCACTCTATACTTTCTAAGTTATAATTTGCATTTTAACAATCTTCAATTAAACAATGAGAAGCAGTATTCAAGAACCGCTGGATTAAGTCTCTTTGAAATTACTTATTAGTGCATGACCATGAAATTCTCTACGATATCAGCTTCACGATTATAATGAGACTCAAATTTAAGATGGTACGTATGGAAACCCTTTGTAAATCACCAAGTAATTTACAGGTGAAGGTTATTTGTGACACTAAGGAGTTTTCATGAAGAATGTTTAACTTCCAGATAATTTGTGTAAAAAGCATGCAACCTGTAGTAGTTAATTTCATATTCCCATTGGGTTGGTGTGAGGCCAACACCACCTGATTCAGTCTGCCAAGTTCTTTCCCCTTCACTTCCCTGGACCTAACTTCCTTTGAAGATATGAAATGTTAACAACTCATGCCATCACTGACAACTAAGAGTGCTCTTCAACCAGAAATATGAAGGTATTTCCCACTAAACATAAGGCTAATGGGAGAGAATTAAGATTTACAATTGCTGGCTGAAATATTTTTTACTCAGATACTTATTTCCAAAGAGTCATGTCAAGTATTTAAGGAATACAATACTAATTTTTCTAGTTATTTGTTGCCTTTGGTGTGGTTAGAGGATGAAGGAGAAGGTAAAAACTGTCACATGTCATAATGTTTGAGGCAAGACTTAGTTGATAAAACTCCTAGTTTGAAAATAAATTTTATTCAGATAATTAAGCTGCATGCCAAAGGGTCTATTATAATTTTAAATATTGGACTGATAACTGGTACTTTACACATTTCATTTCTAATTTAGACATAGTGGAAGTAATTGGCATATTTGGAACTTCTGATTTTTGAAAATTAAAAAATAATGAAGTACAAACTCCCATATTCATTTAGGCCCCACCTCCAAAAATATCACTTATGGTAAAACATTGGCTTACAAGTTGATTATCTGGAATTTATTTATTAAATCAAAAAGAAAGTGAGTGCACCTCCTTTGTCTCTTACTTTTCTACCACATTTATGATATCCAGTTATGATGACACAGAGAAAAATGGTTTGATATAATGCATTTTGTTTGAGTGACACTGTTATACACAATCTATGTTTACCAAGTCATCTGCCATTTTTCAATACAGAGTTGTAAGCGAGAGGCTACTGACCTGCATCGCTTATGTTTGGAAGTCCAAAAGATACACTTAATGTTTTGTATTTCTGAAGAGGAGTGTTTATTTAATCTAAATGTCATACACTGAATTTCATAAATGCTTCCAAGATGTTACTCTTCTTGGAATCTTAAATTTTATAACTATGTTAATTAGTAACAGTGTTCTGCAGTTTTACGGCACCTTTCTTGTCTGAGAATCTCAATGTTTATTTAATCTTCATCATATGTTTGGGTAGAGGTGAATCTGTATTATTTTCTTTATAGCTTCTTCCTCTGCAAATGCAAAGTGGTGCATTAACTGAAAACACCAACTTTTGTGAAGCATTGTATTTTTGTTGCACATTGTGCAAGTAAAAGTAGGGTCTCAAGACCAGCAAATGGCATAATGGCTCTGTCACTAGACTTCCATGTAGTAGCCCACAGTTCAAGTCCTGGACCTGGTGGCTTAAAATTCATGCCAGGTGTGTGTGCATGCATGTCCAAATTGTACAGGGAGAATGAAGGAGAAGGGATTGTGGCATGACCATTCCCACTGGGGGGGTGAGTTCTCACTTTCTGTCTCTGTCTCTCTCTGTCTTTCTGGCAAGTACATGTGCCCTATAGCAAAAATCTCTCTAAAAAAAAAGGAAAAAAAAAGTGGGGTCTCAAACAACTGTTGTTTTCAAGAAGCTTGTATGGCCCTTAACTAGTCTCCTGCCTGCCTTTGGTGAAGGTCCAGTGAAGGCCTTTAGGTATACAAAGGCCTTGAGTATACAAAAACATTTGACAAATTCCTTGAAGATCACACCTTTTAAATGTTTATTTAGTATACATATTGCACATCATAGGCGAAGTCAAGTAACTGTGAAGTCCCCATGTGCACACTCCACAGGATAATGAAGTGGTAAATTTGTAGGCTATGGCAAACTACAACCATGAAAAAACTGAGAACCAAAGATTAAATTCACATTCATGTATTAGTAATCCACTTCTGCATAACAGATTAACTCTGACTCATGGGCTTGAAATGACATATACTCATTATCTCACAGTTTCTGGGGCATAAATTGGGATATGGTTCAGATGGGTTCTCTGCTTAGGATATCAAAGGGGTGCAATCAAGGGTTTAGCTGGACTGTGTTCACTTTTGGAGGCTTACTGGGGAAAACTCACTTTTAAGCCTACTCAGGTTGTTGGCATAATTCATGTCCATGTGGTTGCAGGACTGAGGACTCTGGTTTGTTTCCTGCTTTTGGACAGAGAACAGTCTCAGTTTCTAGAGGCCACCCTCGATTTCTGGTCACATGGAACTTCCAACATGACTACTTCCTCAAAACCAGCTAAGGAGACAGAATCTCTAGAATGAGTCCACTAACAAATTATGTTATATACATAACATAAACACGAGAATGGCATCTCTTCACCTTGGTCATTTTCTATTAGAAGCAAGTGACAGATCCTGCCCATACTCAATGATACTCTCAATTGTATAAGAATATGAACACTAGGAGGTGGGATTCAGGAGGGACCACCTAGAACCTGCCCATCCAACTTCTTGACAATCTGTACAAATTGAAATTAGAGAAAGCTACCTATAATGAAAAAAACCAAGGTAACAGTGATTAAAGCAAAACAGATCATATTTCTCTTTTATGTAAAAGAGAAAACAATAAGCCAGAGGAACACATGCTGCGACTGGCATGGTAGCACCACTTGTTCATCAGGGATTTATACTCTTCTTTTTTTTTCTATGCAGTTTTTAATTCAGAGATGCCAGTCAAGGCTTCTAGTCACAAAGTTATCTCTTGATTCAATATGACTATTAGCACTTACAGACATCACTAACAGAAAGGAGGAACAGTAGACAGAAAAAATTCACTCCAGCTGAAGCAGCTTCCTTAACTTTTCCATATAGCCCACAGAACCATCTATCATAGTTTGGTCAAATCTTAGTTACAGAGAGCTGAGGATCACGTATAGCTTACTTACACACAGCTGCAAGGGAGGATAAAAAATGTAATTGTTAAGGTGATAAATAATAATTGTACATATTTGTGGAGTAGTATGTGATTTCTCGGTATAAGAATGCAATGTGTATTGATTAAATTAAATCAAGGTAATTAGTATGTCCTTCATCGTGGGCATTTGTCATGACTATGTTGTGAACATTCAAAATCCTCCCTTTTAGTCACTCTGTCATATACAAATTATTAACTATACTCACCCTACTATATATTTGTTTTATAAAAATTATTTTATTTAACTTTATTTATTTAGATTTTGACCAGAGAGGGACAAAGAGAGAGAGAGAAAGTGAGAGAGTAATCCATCAGGTCTGGGACTTGAACCACGGTTTGCCTTGTGGGAGTCCAGTACCCTTAACCACCTTGCCACCTGATGGCCTCCATTTGACTGTATTTTATAACACTAAAAGTTGTTCCTCTTATCTATCTGTAATTTTGATTCCATTAACTGACATCCCTCTATTCGTCCCTCTTCCCATATCCCTTGTCGCCCTTAGTACTTATTCTTCAACTCCCTACTTCTGTGAAGTCTTTTTTCTTTTTCAGTTTTCACATCTGAGTGAGAACATGTGGTAGAGAAATGTAATTTTTAACTTTTTTATCCCTAAAATAAAATGAGGACTCTCATTAAGAAAGAAGAATAGATGTCAGGTGGTAACTTGCTGTTTCTGCCAATCTGGCATGGACACTATGCAATATTGACGTTCTTGTGGAAACCACCCCTAAACAGAGAAAATATGTTGACCCTTGCCTGTGCTGCTCCAGGTGTCTGTCCACCCTTTTCCACCTTTGCCAGAGTTCCTGCGTTGGTAACATGTACAGTGAATCAATCAACAGTACCTGGGCTGTGCCTCTTTTTTTTACTAATTCTACCCTTCATCTCCATTATATAGATCCCTGAACTCTTGGGTTGGAGGGCTGATCCAATGTCTGCCTCCCTTTCATTTGGCAATTAATTGCCTGCTCTTGAATCCCTATCACTGTAGGTTGGCTTCATTTCAGAAATCAGAATACTCCGGTGGGTATTTTTGATGCCAGGTCTTCGTTTGGAGCAGATCCTTCTCTCTGTCCCCATGCCCTGGTTAATAGGTTATTCTGTCATCTGCAGCTGGAATCCATGCCAGCTCCTTGCGTTTCTTATTGTCTGGATCCAGTTCACATTTTACCTACCCTCAGCCTCAGTCTGCCCTTTTATAGCAAGAGTCTATGCCATACCAGAGTGAACAGCTGGTAATGGTGACTATTTGATTGATGGATGTGATTAAAATATTAATTAAACTGGGTCTAATGAGCACTAATTTTAGAAGATTCTCTGATCTTGCCAATACTTCCTCATACTCCTTCACATACTCAGAAGACTTCCCTTCTCAGAAAACTATTGCCTGAATCCACACCATTTAGGGCTCAGGGAATAGTCTTGGGCCCTGACTTTGTCAATGCCAAAGACAACTGGGATGAATATCTCAATTAGTGGTGAATATTTGGAGGCTATTTTAGGGCTTTGAATCTCTGGGAAATGGCTGAAGAAGTTGTGAGGGGAAAAGGAGGAGAAAAGATAAGTCAGAATTATATTGAGCTGCCTGGGGTTTCAACCGTCACCTCTGTATTTGCCATTGTTGTCTAAAATCTCCCTGCTTGTACTTTCACCACTGCTGCTGGAGATCCTACAAATGCCTTTGTTCCCTGGACTCGCTCTTTGTCCGATGACTGGCCTAAGTTCATCTCACCCTCCAGCTCTTCTGCTCTTGTGTCTGATGTACATTAGCCTATAAGTTCCAACTATGAAGTTCCAAGAATGCTGGCCAATATGCTCACCCTCTAAACTAAAACTCTAACATCACAATCTCAATATTTTTCATTCAAACTACTAATATTTATGAAGCTTTTATTTATGCAAAAGAGTTTTCTTAGTGTTTGGGATACAATGTTTAGCAAGAAAATATCCTTGCTCTCATGTCATTTATAATCTGGAGAAATACACAGACAATGAACAAGTAAACTAATGAGCCAATATTAAAAGATCGAAGGATGGTAAAGACACTGTAGGGAATTAAAATAAGTTATTGTAATAGGAGTGACTTAGGCTTACGTGTTTAAGAACAGCCTCTGAAGAATTAAAATATATGCTGGGATCTAAAAAATAAAGAGCTGACCGTATATTAGTAATGGCAGGGTTTTTCATCCTCCCCAGTAGAGAAATTTTGATACAGATAATTAATTGTTTTGTAGTTGGCTATCTTGTATACTATGGGGCATTTAGCAACATCCCTACTTTCTACTACTAGAAGCCAATAGCACCTCTCCAGTCAGGACAAAAACGTCTGAGGAGGCTTTGCCAAATCGCCCCTTGGGAACTGCCTTGTGGTTGAGAACCACTGGATTAAGGGAACAAGCATTCCTAGCAAAGCAAGCAGCTAATGCAAAGGAGTAACACTGGGGGCCAGTATGATATTTGAGGTGACAGAGAGAAAGTCATGTCTGTAGCATAGTGGGAAGTAATATCCATCGCAAATGAGAGTAGGTAAGTCCGTGTAATGAAGAGACTGTAAGCCAGTGTTAAGAATTCAGAATTCTTTTTCCAGAGGCACATTCTGTCTCTCTCACTAGAGAGAGACAGAGAGGGAGAAAGCACCTCTCATTGGGGCATGGTAATGCAGCAACCCCTTTTTCCTCCATTTCTTCATCCTGTTCAATATCTCAAACTCATTATGAAAACTGAGGCAACCATCTGACAAAGAAGAGTGATTCCAGGGAACAAACACATTTGGGGCCTACATGAACATGTACCTGGCATGTTTTTCAAGTTGCTGGGGCCAGGGTTTGAACTGTGAGCAGCCATGTGAGACCTGGACCCTTGATTACGAGGCTACAGGGCCAGCCCTAAAAATTATTCTTAATCTTGTATGGAGAGTTGATTATAAAGAATGGCTGTTAAGTTCAATGGTCATTTGAGCTAAGGTAGTAATAATAAAGATGGGGAGAAAAAAGTAGATTTGAGATGTATTTTGGAGGTAGAGTAGACAGAAGTTAATCATTTAATAATTGTGGAGGTGAGGCTAGATACAAGAAATCATGATAACTTCAGATTTTTGTCTCAAGCAACATGGTATTAGTGACATTTACTGATGTGAAAGGCCAATGAGGAGCATGATCAGGAAACATTATGAGTTCTATTCTGGCCTTCTTAAGCGTGAGAGGCTGACTAGACCTAGCACTGGAGTTGAGAACAAGGTAGTTTTAATGGATCTGTGCATTTGAGAAAAAGTCAAGATTGCAAATATTATGAGAATAACTGTTTTGGGTGTGATCTTTAAAGTGATGAGATGGAGACAGGTGACCTAAGACACTGTAAAAAAAAAAAAAAAAAAAGAAAAGAAAAGAGAAGAGATAGAAGGCAGGACTGTCTTGAGTACTGTGCCATTTAGAAATCAACCAGAGGGAGGCAGCAGAGGAGTTAGGAAAGAACTGCCCCTGAGATGGGAGAATGCCAACATGGTGTGGTACCATAAAGGTAGGAAGAGAAAATTCCAAGTCCTCTCACTCCATGCTTCATGCCACTTCCTTGGTTATGCCAAACTGTCTTTTCTAACACCACATTGAAAGTCTAGTCTGTGAACCCAGACTACTTGAATCGTGGTACTACCCCTACCTGTAGGTGACCTGACTAGTTATATCTTTTGTGCTTCAGCTTTTCATCTGTAAAATAGGATAATTACTGTCCCTACATTGGAAAATTGTTCGAACCTCAGTGAGACCAGACGTGTAAAATGGTTTTGAAGAGATGCTGGTACATGACAAGTGTTTCAAAAAGGTTAGCTTTAATCATTACCATTGCTATTGTTTGTGCTAGATTTTAGGCGTAAGGTATGTCTCGAGGCTGATGAATATTCTCGTGGGAGTAGATACTGGTATAATCTATCTGGAAGATTTCATGTTAATATCCATGAGAAGCCTTAAATATGTCTATATCCTTTGACACAAAAATTTTACTTTTAGGAACATAAAAATAATATACAAGTAATACATGTATAAGGATGTTCATCTTAGCATCATTCAAAAAATAAAACAAGAAGCTTAATACTATGAAAAGGCTGACAATATGAAGTTTAAGTTTTATATGTACATCCATACAATAAGCTGCCACTGAAACTAATGATATAGGCATATATTTGTGTCAAGAGGTAAATGTTACCTTGTATATGTGTTTGTGAGTATGTGTGTATAAGTTTATATAGTAATATGGTTGTAATAACTATCACTGAATGGTGAGGTTTGAGGTGACTGAATTTTTTTTCTCTTTAGACTTCTATGTGTTTTTATGTTTTGATTTTTTTTTTGAGTGTGTAAAATTTTCTCTTACAGTAAGAAAAGAAAAACATTCGTACTTAAAACAGAGAAAAAGGAATTCAGCCAGGCTGCCTCTGAGCATCTCTTCCCTGCAGACAGAGTTTTATGACCACCACTACAGGGAGGTGGTGCTCCTTTTACTAAGGGTTTCCCCCTTCCTCTTTTTGGCAACAGATTAAGTACTGCTCAAGACTAGATTTATCAGAGATCTATCTGAACAAGGATGAAGCCATGCACGGCTGTAATTGTAGAGAAATGGAACTTCAGACAAGTTAATGAGAGAAGAAAGAAACAGACCACTGAAGATGTCTGCTTGTCACTGAGATATAAATTCTTTCCCCAATTACTTCTTTTCTGCCAGCTGTGCTATGTGACCCAGTGCTTTGCCCAGGAGAGCTCCTGTGTTCAATGGATTGTGTTGAGCAACAATTTATCCATGCAGAAACATTCATATGTTTCCAAAGAAAAGCATAGTACAAGTTCAAGAATATGATTTCCATACTTCATTGATATATTTTGTAAGTATATACATTTTATACATACTCCATTTCATATACTCCTTTATATACATTTTATACATACTCCATTTCATATTTTCATATTTACTCCACTGACTAAACAGTTAATTATTATTAAGACATATCAATACTCTATGGTGATTCTGAAAGAGGGAATCAGACAAATTATTTATTTAATTTTATTTATTCATTTATTTATGATTTTTAAAAAAATTGATCAGAGCGAGACACAGAGAGAGAGAGAGAGGGAGAGAAAGAGAGAGAGAGAGAGAGGTAGAGAGAGAGAAAGGGAACATATGAAAGCAAGCTACCAGGTCCAGGGCTTGAACTGTGGTTGGCCACGTGGGAGTGTCCAGTGCCTTAACTACCATGTCACCTGCTGGTCCTCACAAATTATTATACAGCTACATTCATCCATTTTATTATACTCTACTGCAATTTACATTGTCTAGAACTACAGCCAGTATGTTCTGAAGTACAGTACACATTGCACTAAAATGACAATTTGTAAAATTTCAATAAACACACAGATCAGTTTCTGTGTGTGTTACAATATACCTACTACTCAGAGTTGTATCCAAAGCTCTTAGAATAAAAATGAGCATTAGAAATGGTCTTGTCTTCTTCTGGTACCAACAGTAGAAGAGTACCTTGTCTTAGGAACTTGTGAATAATGAGAAGCAGGGCAGAAAATGTAAAGGATATGACCCCAAAAGGAGAAAAACCTTACAAAATGAAGTACTCTTTAACATGACTTTTCCTCTGAGGAAACTATCTAGTCTAAAAGTCACAGAACAGCTGGAAAGAAGCTGAGAACTGTTGTTATTGATTTGAGGTGTCAGAGGGCAGAGTTGAGAAATTGAGTGGGACTATCCCAGCAAGGAGTAAACCTCAGAAGGAAGAGTTCCCAAAGCTATGTATAAACACTTTTTGGCTAATTCTATACGTATATACAGAGGGAGACACTAAGGATCCCAGTGAATGGTAACAGCTGAATGACTGAAAGAGATTTCAATTACTGTCCTCCATGAAGAGAGAGAATTTGATATGCGAGTCTGCATATTCAAGGGACTTGGTAAACAAGCTATTCATGGAAACCAGTTTTGTGCTGAGTAAAGACTATTCTAAAATCCGAATCTGAAGGATCCATGCTAGTCTAAGCCTAAACTATGAGATCCATTCCAAACAGTGTAAAATCAAACTTATACAAGTTCAGTGGATCAGCCAATAATTTCAAGTTTCTAATGAAACAAAAATCACTCACCTGAAGGATGATAACAGAATTTGGAGTTTCTGAAAACTATCATCCACAGTATCCAGTACAAATGAAAAATCAGTAGGTATACAAAGAAACGGAAATGTGACTGCTAATCAAGAGAAAAATAAGTTAAAGGAAAGCAACCCTAAGATGACATAGATATGGGGATTAGCATACAAGAATTTTAAAGTAGCCATTTTAACTATGTTCAAGCTAGCAGGTATCAGCTTATTTTTCTGGTGGCTCCAAGTCTACATTTCTTTGCTCTGCTTTATAATACTAGAGCTAGAGCCTATAAACATTTCTCTTTTGCCAGTTGGCACAAAGTTCAGATTTGCTAATGGAACGTGCTCACAGGGCACTGCAGGAAGAAGGAGAGCCTCTTGGATCTGATGTGCTTTAGTGTGTGTAACATTCTGGTTCCTGAAGGTGAAGCAGCTGTGAAGTGCGTGAAATCCAGAAGTAGCTTTTCCAGTAAGTGTTAGCAACACCTTAGCAGGTGGCTTCCCAGTAATCTTGTCGCTGGGTCAGGCACCTGAGCAGGTGATTTCCCGTTTCCTTTCCCAACCTGAAATGCATCATAAACTATCTCACCAACCAGTGGGCCACAGCCATACTCTCTCTGATGACGGCAGATCTCAGTCTTGGGGACAAAGGTGACATTTCATGTTGGTTTGTTCCTTATTATTCTGATTCAACCCTAGAAACAGTGGCAGCTTTCTATATCTGCTATTTGTATATTCCTCTTTACCTTTTAGTAGTTAATAATTATATTGTATTTTTTCCACTTAAATCATTGGTGTGTTTTTTTACCTTCTGGCTGGACCTTGGACTATAGTCCTAACATATTACAATTAATGATAAATATCAATAGATAGTCTGTACTTAAAAATAATCTAAAATAGAGCCCTTCTTCAAGAGGCAGACAGCTCCATGGCTCCTGTGATCTAGCCATTTGGGGAGAAAGGAAGATGTCCCACTGATAACTGGGCCTCCAGCATCCAAAACTCGCGTGGTAGGAAGATCCCTTTCAAGTCTCCTGTCTCTATCTGCCTTTGTCTCTCTCTACGTCTGTCTCTGTCCTCTCTCTCGCTCTCGCTCTCTCTTTTTTTTATTTTTTTACTTTTTAGAATTTTTTTAAGGAGAGGCAATCCCCTACCAAATCCAGGAGAGGCAGAAGGTAATAGAATAGGCCTTCTTTAAGAGACAGCTCCATGGCTCCTCCGATCTAGCCATTTTGGGGGAAACAGAGAAATGAAGAGGTCCCACTGATAATTTGGCCTCCAGCATACAAAACTCGTGTGGAGAGGTGGAAGGGAACAGAATAGGCCTTCTTCAAGAGACAGCTCCATGGCTCCTGCAATCTAGCCATTTCATACAAGTGCACCATGCAGTTTTCTAAATTTTTGAGTTTTATTGAAATTTTTTGAATATTAATTTTTCTTTTGAGATTTATTTAAAAGTTTTTCTCTTCTTTTTCACTGTTTCTTGTCTGTTTTTTTGCTGTTGGTATTGTTTCCCTCTCTCTGCTTCTTTTTCTGCACACTCCTCGACCCTCTGATTGAACTTACAAGTTTGGGAAGAAACCGACCATCCACCAGATGACTAGAAATCGCTGCAGGACCACAAGAAATATGGGGAAGCAGGAAAATACCTCTCCCACAAGGGAAAAGGATAGCTCCTCTTTATCCACACACAGTTCAATGGAAATCATGGAAATGTCTGATAAAGAATTCAGAACATTCATAATGGCAAAGCTAACAGAGATGGAAGAGAAGAGAGACAAGGAACTGCTGAAGAGGAAGGAGAAAGGAGTTGAAGAGTTCCAGGAGGTGAGGAAATTCATGCTAGATCTAAAAGAGGAATTTCACACTTTACAAAAGAATCAGATGGAACTGTTAGAGATGAAGGCTATAATACAAGAAGTCAAAATCTCCCTTGAAAGTATTAAAAGCAGACTAGATCATACAGAAAATAGAATCTCTAATGTAGAAGAGAAAATGGTTGGCCTAGAAAAATCCACCGCGAAGACTGAGAAAATGGCCCAAAAATTTGAGAATAATATGCGAGAAGTACTAGATACCATCAAACGTCCAAACATCCGGATAATAGGCATCCCAGAAGGTGAAGAGACTCATAAGGGCATTGATAATCTATTCCATGAAATCTTACAAGAAAATTTTCCAAACCTGGAGAGGCACTCAAAGATTCAGTCCCAAGAAATACAGAGGACCCCAAATAGAATCAACCCAAGAAGATCTTCTCCAAGACACATTATAGCCAGATTGACCAAAACCACAGACAAAGACAAGATACTAAGACTGGCAAGAGAAAAAAGGCAAGTTACCTACAAAGGGTATCCCATCAGACTAACGGCAGACCTCTCATCGGAAACAATGAGAGCGAGGAGAGAATGGGAAAATGTATTCAAAGTATTAAGGGAAAAGCAATTTCAACCGAGAATTCTGTACCCAGCAAGGTTATCGTTCATTTGGGAAGAAAAGACACGAACTTTCCCAGATAAACAAAACCTGAAAGAATTTACCAGCACCAGACCGGATCTCCAAGAAGTTCTTAAGGGAGTGCTATGTCAGTAAAATTAAATGCAGACACACAGAAATAAGAGTTCAGAAACTAAGAAAATGGGCAACTTAATTGTAGGGCCAAAAGCTGGAGTTGAGTATTACATCCCAGATTTCAATCTGGAACATCGAACCTCAACAGATACAGAAGAAAGATTAAGTACATGAGACTGAACTGATGAAACAGTATTCTACGACTTGACTAAAATATTGCTGCTTTTCTTCTAAGCTTTGTTGTCTGGTTTTAAGGACTTTTGTCCTGTCTTCAGCTATCAATAGATTCATGTTCCGACTATTTGAACAGAATACTAACCTGTTTCTAGGCTTTAAGTTTCAAAGAAATATCCTTACCAGTTCAAAACTGCTTTTCTTGAAACCATCGGCTGATCTTGCTATTGAAAGTAGTTAGATTACTTATGATATTGTGTGATCAACGAAATGTTGGGGGAAAAGGAATTGAAGACAACTGTAGACAGCAGAGATAGTGTAATAAGAGAGTGGAATAGGGCAGAGGGCTAGACATGGGGTAAAAAACATATATATGAAAGTAGAAATGGAATATTATGGACGATAACATGCATTATTAAGCCACTATATAGTATATTCTAGATGGGAAACCACATTTAGAATGTTGTGATGATGCTCAGGGAATGAATGTAAATTAATAAAAAAAATTTTCAGAAGAAAAAAAATAGGCATTAGAAATACCTATTTGATGACTACAGTTAAGCTATATAGCCCTAGTTAGGTGCTACTTTACAGTATGTTCATTCTATTCACTGAGGTTTATGCCTAAAGTCAGTCTTGTGTTCATGGATATGTACATATCAGCTGTGCTTGCTATTGAAAATATTTAGATTTATTAAGATATTTAGTGAAACAATAAAATGGGGGAGGCATAGAAAGCAACAATAGATACCAGACACAGTGTGGGAGGAGGGTGGGAGATGGCAGAGGGTGAGATAGGGAATCAAGGATGGGAAAAAAGGCAAAATATACAGAAAACAAATGGAAAATGATTTGTTGACAATAACACATATGTTGATGTGCTTGATTGAGCCAATATACAGTGTATTCTCAATGGAAAAATCTCATTTTGTATGCTATAATGATGTACAGTGAATGAATGTAAATAAAGAAAAAAATGTATAAAAAAAAATAAAATAAAATGGAAAAAAAAAAAAAGAAAGTTAAGTATGGGTAAGAGTCTGCCATTTAGAATCTAAGATCTATGAGGAAAGGAATTTTTGATGCCTAGCACAATAGTAGATGCTCAATAAATATGAATATTGAGGGAAAAAAAAAACAAAAACAAAAAACAAAAAATAATCTAAAATATAAAATAAATATGATAAAAATAATGTAAGTAATATGTAAAATATCTAAAATAAAAATGCATGACATGGGCTTATCAGCAGATTGAACATACCAAGAGAGCAAGTCTGAACTTTAAGACCAGGTAATGTCTACACGTTTCTCTGAAGAATGGAAAGAATGGACAATGAAAAAATAAATGAACAAAACATTAGGAGCTTGTGGAACATTGTCTCAAAAATATGTACACAACTGCAGTCTCACAAAGGCGGGAGAAAGGAAGAAACTGGGACAGAAAAAAGTTATAAAACATAATGGCTGAAAACATATATTCAAGAAGTTCAACAAACCCCCAACAAGATAAATATGGAGAAAATTATTCTTAGGCAGTTCATGGCCAAACTGCTAAAAATTAATGGTAGAGAATCTTGACAGCAGACAAAGAAAAATGACTCATTCTATACAAGAGAACAATAATATGAACTACTGCTGATTTCTCATCAGAAACCTGTAGAGGCCAGAATACAGATAAAGGCATCTTGAAAATACTGAAAGTAGGGACCAGCAGTTAGCATAATGGCTATGTCATTGGACTCCCACGTAGTCGACCACAGTTCAAGTCCCGGACCCGGTGGCTTAAACTCAGGCTGGGCGCATGTGCTTTTGTGCCTAAGATCCTGAGAGGAGAGTGGAGGAGAAGGGATTGCAGCATGGCCATCCCCACTGGGGGGTGATTTCTCACTTTCTGTCTCTCTGTCTCTCTCTGTCTGTCTGGTGAGCGCACACACCCTATAGCAAAAAATCTCTCCAAGGAAAGAAAAAAAAAGAAAATACTGAAAGTAAAAAAAGGCCAACTCAGAATTCAATATCCTTTAGAAATAAAGTAAAATAAAAACATTTTCAGATTAGTAAAAACTTAGGAAATTTTACACCAGCAGAACTGTGCTATGAGAAATAACAAAAGGAATTTTTTTCAGGCAAAGAGAATTATACAACATGTTTGAGCTCTTTCACAGCTGGAAATAAAGAGGTCTACAATTTCAGAAATTTATTTTTCTTTTAATTTGTCTAAAATACATAAAATCAAGTAAAGCAAAATTTATTCTACAGGAAGATCTACAGTACTAGATTGTCTGAAAAGTCATGTGTTCTATGCAAAAATGTGTCATGACTTATCTGATAACCCAACAGATGAAAACAATACCTGGAGAAGTAAATAGAATAATGACATAAATGTAATTCTTACATTTTATTAAAAGCAGCACAATATTAAGTATATTGTGAGAAATTGATTGTGCATAGTGTAATCCCTAGAATAGCAATTTAAAAAGAAGAGGTATTCCCAAATAGTCCAAAGGAATTAAAATGCAATTAAGTGACTATTCAGTTAATCCTGATAAGGAAGAATGGAGGGAGAAAGATACAGAGAAGCAAATAGAAAACCAATAGCAAAATGGTAGACTTAGACACAGTTGTATAAATAATTATATTAAGTATAAGTAAACCAAACTTGGGTTATGTATCCTCACCAAAATGTACACTGCAGCTTGCCACCCAATAGGGCAATGCTGGGAGTAGGGCTTACTGTCAAGCGTGGGTGGATCCCTCGTGATAGAGTAATGCTGACTCCTGGGAGGGAGAGGGACCTTACTGACTAATTCCTGTGAGAGTGGGTTGTTACACACCGAGTCAGCTGCCTTATGTTTTTCCTTTCCGCTTCTCTTGGTCACGTTGTGATGTAGCACAGCATCAGGCCCACGGTCTTGAACTTTTCAGACACCATAACTGTGAGCCAAAAAACCCTTTTCTTTATAAATCTCAGGTATTCTGTTATAGTGACACTCCAATGAAAAGGCAGATGCTATTGCCCAGGGTAAATGTGATGATCTGATTCATAAAAAGACATGACTATACAAAAGTAAAAGGATACAAGGCCAGCCCATGGCCTAGGGGTTAGGTCAGCCAGTTTCCAATGGCCGACTGCACAGTTTAAGTTCCAAACCTGACAGTTTAAGTAACAAACCCGGTGGGTGTGTACACATGCCCCAAATCCTGACAGACTGGAAAAATGGAGGAGAAGGGATTATGGGAAGACCCTGCCCCATTTTTCCTTCTCTCTCTCTCTGCATATACCCTTTGGCAAAGTTAAAAAAAGAGTAAAAGGATACAGGAAAATATACCATTCAAGAAGTAAGTCTATAAGGCCAGTCCCATAGTGTTGCTGTTGAGCACTGTGCAAGGGGAGTTGGATCCCCACATGGATAACCACATTTGAATCCTGGCCCTGCTAGCTTGGAAAACACACTGGACATGTACATGTATGCCCAGGATATCCTGATAGATGAAAAAAATGGAGGATGAGGATTGTGGCATGACTCCCTTTGGGTGGTACTTTCCTTCTCTCTTTTTCCTTGTGCCTGTGCCCTCCAGCATAAGAAAAATAAGTGTAGAAAAATTATGTGGTTCTATTAATATCAACAAACATATTTTAAAATGAGGAATGTTAACTAAGTGCATTTCTTATTGATAAAAGGGAAAAATTCATCAGGGAGACGTATTTATATATAAACAATAACGGAGTTTCCAAATACGTGAAGCAAAACTGACTAAACTAAAAGGAAATGCAGATGAATCTAACATCATACCAGGGATTTTATTATCCCTCTCTCTGTAATTAACAGAACAATTTGAGAGTAAGTCAGTAAGAATATAGGATACACTTAACGATATTATCAACTACCTAGACCAACTGACAATTACAGAACTGAGCATCCTTTTCAAATACACATAAACTGTGCATTAATACAAATTATATGTTGGTCCATTAAAAAAACCTTGTTTTAAAAGACTGAGTGTTAAGTGTGTTCTCTGACAACAATAAAATTAAATTAGATCTGCATAAAAATAAAATATCAAGAAAATCCCAAGTATTCAGAAATTAAGTAACACACTTTAAAATATCCTATGAACAAACAAAAACATTAGGAAAATTCAAAAATATTTCACATTTAAAGATTAAAGTAAAACATATAGAAACTGTAAGACGAAGCTAAAACACTGTTATGAGAGAAGTTTATAGCTTTAACTGGTAGTATTAATTTTAAACCTACTTTTTAAACCTTCCATCCTGGAAAGCTATAAAAAGATATGCAAGTTAGAGCCAAATCACTCAATATAAAACAGAGACATACTCTACACAAAATTAATGAAACAAAAAGTTCATTTTGAAGAGAGTAATAAAATATATTTTTAAAGACATGGTCAAGTAGGTCAAGAACAAAAAAGGAGAAAAAAACATACATATTGATATAACCTGATTCCTGATACTAGTAATTTAATTGCCAATCCTACAGACTTGAAAAGGTAAAAAAGAGACTAGCATAAACAACTATAATTTTTTCTGTCCAGGTTTAGTAAGAAATGTCTTAGTCTATTCTGTGTCGCTATAAAAGACTTGGTAATTTACCAAGAAAGGTTTATTTGGCTCACAATTCTGCAGGTTGGAAGTTCAAAACTGGATAGCCATATGTGGTGGCTTCCTGCTCTATCGTCAAAACACGGTACATAAAAAAGCAGAAGAGGAAATGGGCATATGAGGAAAAGGATAAACACAAGAGGTAATCTCATTTTATAACAATCCACCCTCAAGATAAGGAATTCAGTCTAGAGGGTGAGAAGGGTGGGGTCCCTGTGACGGAACCACTTCCCATCAAGCCTCACCTCTTGAAATTTCCAACTTTCAACACTGCTGCATTAGGACCAAGCTTCAACAGAGTTTTAGCGAGGACAAATTATAACCATAGCAAGGTATAATTGGCTAAAACTTTTTTCATGTATATTTAAGGTGTACAATATGATTCTTAAATATATATGTATGGTGTGAAGTGATTATCATTATAAAGCAAAGTAACGTATCTATTACCTCGCCTAGTTATCATTTTGTGTGTGTGGTGAAAACATTTGTGATCACTTCCTTAGCAAATTTCAAGTACGTAAGAATTATTAACTAGAGTCACTGTGCTGTACATTAAGTCTTCAGAACATACTCATCTTATAACTGAGAGCTCGTGTCCCTTGCTCAACATCTTCTCTTTCCCCGACATCAAGCTCTAGGCAATAACCATTCTATTCTCTATTAATGTAAGTGAGATCATGTGGTACAGTTGTCCCTTGGTACAGAGAGGAGATTGGTTCCAGAACCCCTCATAGATGTTGAGTCCAAGGATGCCTAAGTGGTCTATACAAAATAGCATAATATTTACACATAATGGTTATACACCCTCCCATATGCCTTAATCATTTCTAGAATTCTCATAATACTTAATATGATGTAAATACCTATGTAAATAGTTGCTATAATGTACTTTTACAATTTTTATATTACTTTATTTTCAAAATATTTTTGATCCACGGTTGGTTGAATCTGTGGATGGAGAACTAGTGAAAACAGAGGGACAACGCTATTTGTTTTTCTGTGCCTAGATTATTTTGCTTATCACAGTGTCCTTCAGTTTCATGCATACTATCGTAAAAGGCAGAATTTCCTTCTTTTTTAAGGCTGAACATTATCCTGTATATATCTATCACATTCTTTTTATCCATTTGTGGACAGGCACTTGGACTGTTTTCATGTATTGGTGCCTGAGAATAATGTAATTAAAAGTAGTGCAGATATCTCTTTAACATACTTAATTTGTTTTCTTTGGATATATACCTAGAAGTGGAACTGTAGGATCATGTGATAGTTCTATACTTAAATTTTTTTAGGAATCACCATTCTGCTTTCCATATTGGCTGTACTAATCTACATTCTTACCGGGTTCCTTTTATTCCCCATCCACAACAAAACTTGTTATTTTTGACTTTCTGGTAATAGCCAATAATAGATATAAAATGATATTGTTTTGATTTGCATTTCTCTGATGGTCAGTGGTGGTGAGTACATTTTTAAATACCTATTCGTCTATTTAATGTCTTTGGGGAAATGTCTATTCAAGACTTCTGTCCACTTAAAATTTTCTTTTGTTCTTGGGTTATATGCATTCCTTATATATTTTGGAGGTTAAGCCCTCACAAGGTTTGAAAATATTTTCCCCATTCTGTACATTGCATTTTCATTCTGTTAATTGTTTCCTTTGCTATGCAGATTTTTAAAGTTTTATTTAGTCCCATTTATTTACATTTGCTTTTGTGGCCTATGTTTTTGCTGTCAACTCTAAAAAGCCACTGCCACTCTAATGTCAAAAAGCTTTTCCCATATTTTCTTCTGAGAGTTTTACAGTCTCAGGTCTTATATTTAAGTTCAATAGACTTTGAGTTAATTTCTGTCTATGGTATAAGAGTCTAACTTTATCATTATGTATGTAGATATCCAGTCTTCCCAATGCTATTTATTTTTTCCCAATTGTGCTTTAAGAGAAAATTTTTTTTCTATAGGGTGCATGCCCTCACCAGAGAGACAGACAGAGAAACAGAAAGACAGAAAGTGAGAACTCGCTTCCTAGGGGAGATGGCCACACTGGAATCCCTTTTGCCTCAGTCTCCTCTTGGAATTGGGCATGTATGCACTTGCATTTGGAGTGAGTTTTAAGTTGCTGGGTCTGGGACTCGAACTGAGGCTGACTATGTGGGAGTCCAGTGACATAACCATTATGATATCTGCTGGTCTCATGTGCTTTTTTAAGGACTTGGTTGAAAATTAGTGGACAATATATATTTAGGCTTATTTCCAGGCTCTCGAGTGTGTTCCATATGTCCATATATATTTTCTAAATTTCTATGAAAAATGCCACTGAATTTTTTTTCAAGAATTATTTTAACTTTATTTATTTATTTATTTATTTTAATTTGACCAGAGAGGGAGAGAGAGAGAGAAAGAGAGAGAGAGTGGGAAAGAAAAAGCAAGCCGGAAGGTCTGGGAATCAAACTGCAGTTGGCCATGTGGGAGTCCAGTGCCCTTAACCACCACACCACCTGCCAACCCCACCAGTGAAATTTTATTAAGAACTGTATTGAATCTGTAGATTTCTTTGGATGGCATGGGCACTTTAATAATATTAGTGTTTCCAATTCATGAATATGGGTATATTAGCCTGGGTTTTCCAGAGAAACAGAACATAGAGGAGATAAAAGGTAGATAGATATAATTAGATGATAAATATTTATAATGGGGAGTGGCTCACAGGATTATGGAGGTTGTGAAGTTCCACTATATGCAATCTACAAGATAGAGAACTAGGAAAGTCAGCAGTGTTCAGTCTGAGTCCAAAGACCTGAGAACCAGGGAAGATGATGGTATAACTCTCATTACAAAGGCCAATGGCTGATAACTGGTGGTGGGGAATAAGGGGTGGCAGTGGTAATGGTGTAAGTTCTAGAGTTCAAAGGCTTAATAACTAGGCCACATTAGGAGAAAATGAATGTCCCAGCTCGAGAAGAGAAAGAGAATTTACCTCCCTTAGCTTCACACCCCAAAATAATGTCTTGCACCTATCTAGGTATTTTGTAACACAAAGTGACACATTAAAATAAACTATAATGAAATATCTTTCCATTTATCTTCTTTAATTTCTTTCATTATTGTTATATAGTTTTCAGTGTCCATATTTTTCACTTCCTTGATGAAATTTATTCCTAAGTATTTTTTATTGACACTACTGTAAACAAGATTAATTATTTTCAGATAGTTCATTTTATTTTTTCAAAAATCAATTTTAAATTTCATTGTGCTATATTTTTTGGTAATGTTCCTTCATTTATGTCCCTATATTGAAAGAAATAAATTATTATTATTATTATTTTTGGAGAGGTTTTTCGCGTGCACTCGTCAGACAGACAGAGAGAGACATAGAGACAGAAAGCGAGAAATCACCCCCCAGGGGGGATGGTCACGCCGCAATCCCCTCTCCTCCATTCTCCTCTCGGGATCTTGGACATGCACGCACACGCGCCTGGTGTGAGTTTTAAGCCACCGGGTCCAGGACGTGAACTGCAGTCGACTACGTGGGAGTCCAGCGACATAGCCATTACGCTAACTGCTGGTTCCCAAAAGAAATAAATTATTAACATGAGTGAGACTTTATTTGGAGAGAGAGTAAGGTAGTGGAGAAATAGAATCCTATTTCAGCATCATGGGAAAAGAGAAGTCCATATGAGTAGAGCAGATATAGAGTTTGAATCTTAGAGCAAAGAAAGAAGGAAAGATAATGAAATAGCAGGTCAGAAGGTTGGACTAAATGACCTAGCCTGGAACGAAAGAAGTTTGAATTTAACCACAGGTAAATTGCCTCAAATTCTTCACTTTCTTGAGAATAGAGTTAGTTTATAAAAATAGTAAATAGACAAGACACAAAGTCAGCAGGTGACAGAAGAGAAGTGACTTTGTGTCTTACCAATTCCCTACTTCAGTCTTAGTTCTAAAATACCAGACAACAAATGGAGTTGGCTACTCTTTGGGACCAGATGGGATGAAGGTGATAAAAGGAAGTCCAGCCAAGACAGAATAGCACGGATTTCATGGCAACTCATACCCAGCTGAAGTCTAGGTTGACGGCATAGTATATCCCATAGAATCTTTGGACAGGCTGTTGATGGGAGTCCAGCTAACTGCTTCTAAATCCAGGCTACCCAGAGGAGGTTTCAAATCCAATAACAAATTTTAACATATTCTATCTTAGAAGTTAGGACTAATACTCAAATCCAGTGAGGATAATAAATAACAAGTGCGGGAGAACTTGTGATATCATATAGTTAGTGGTGCAAGGCTTGGGCTAAGAATATGAAGATTTGCTGGAATTTATTATTATTAATTATTATTATTAGAAAAGTAGGTACCCAGACCGAGGAGCAATACAGGAATATCAACAGTACAAAGATCTTAATGCTGTATCACTTGAGCAAGAGCTAGACATCCTTAATTGTTTCAGGTTAAAGGCCGGGACTGAGCCTTTAAAAAGCTCTTAAGCAAGGAGGTGTTGACCAGTTCACAGATAACTTAGACTCCTATCTATTAAAATAAAGTAAATGCAGCTCTGCTCGGTAATAAAACTAAAACCTGAGTAATGACCTAGTGGTCCCTGATCTGGTCTGCATGAATTATGTTAAGACAGCAAACAATTAGACTAAATAAGGAAGAAAAAAATATATATTGAATGAAATGGGGAGATTATTTAATACATAAAAATAAGCATTTAATAAAGAGTATAATTATCTCAATGGATTTCAAACACTTATTAATGCTACATATTGTTTTAAAGTAGCAATTATATATTGTAAAAACCCCTCAATTCCTATTCAGTATTTCATGGCAAAAGTCTAAACTCTTTAATTAAAGAAAGCCCTGATTTTCATACTACAAACAGACATTGTCCTAATATAATACTATTGCAAATATACTATATCATTCTATAGACCAAAGTTATGAACCTCTAACAATACCAAGATGACCTTCCAGAAGGGAAGGTTTCATAAGATAGACAACTTAACATCCTAGATACATTACACAAATACTTATGTTGAATAGCAGCAAAAAATGAAACATTTATAAGCCATCTTTGTATGTTTCACATTTTTCTCTATGGTTTTCAAATTCTGACATTTTCTTTCTCACTGTATGTCTCATATTCATCCCCTACTTCTCAATTCCCATGGGCACACCATAATATAAGACCTTGAACATCTCCTATGGAAAATAAAGATGATATAACAAAGCAAGAAGCAAGATGGCACTTTTCTCAAATTATGATTTGAATTCTCCTTTCAGTAATGGCATCCAAAGACTGAGGGGTTTTGGGCTGACTCAACTAAGCATATACTATAACTCATGATATTAACCTCCTTTCTCATTTTATTCCCCATCTTCTTCACATGCATCCTTCTTTAAGTGCTCATAATACTGTTTTCCCCACTTCTCTATCATATTACTCATGATCCCCTCAATCATACTCTATCATTCAAAGCAATACTTCTATTGTATTTTCAATGGTGCCTTTTCACTTGGTCTTCTTGGATTTGTCTAGTGATTTCATCCTTAATATGTACCTATTGCCTTGGTAGATGGTATAAAATAGGATCACTTGGTGTTCTGAAAATTTTTAAAAAAGAATTTCATTATTATTATTTATTTATTTTTGGTTTTTGCCATGGGGCACCTGCGTTCGTCAGAGAGAGACAGTGAGAGGAAAAGTGAAAAATCACCCCCCAGGGGGATGCTATGTCACAATTCTTTCTCCTCCAATTTTCTCCTGGGATTCCGGACATGCCTGCACATGCACCCAGCTTGAATTTCAAGCCTACAGGTGCAAGATTTGAACTGTGGTTGATTATGTGGGAGTCCAGTGCCTTAACCACTATGCAACTACTAGCCCCAATTATTATTATTTTTTTAATTTGCTATAGGGCACATCCATATACCAGAGAGAGACAGAGACAGAGACAGAGGGGGAGAGATACTGAGAGAAAGAATGAGAGGGAAAGTGAGAAAACAAGCTGCCAGGTTTGGGACTTGAACCACAGTCTGCCATGTGGGAGTCTAGCACCTTAACTACCATGCTACTTCCTGGCCCTGGAAATTTCTTTTTTTTTTCCCCTTAAACTCTATACTCCATCTTTGACATTGAGCTGTGTGCCTTTGAAGATGACTTTTTTGACTATATTATTTACTCTAGTTTCTGACTGGATTTTATAAGTAACTTTTATTGGTCAGCTGTTGGTGAGTGGGAACAGAGAGAAATGTGGGTATTATTTTGGGGATACTGCAGTGGTTGTGACCATCTTTCTAAGATTATTATCATCGGTGACCCTTTTCCCATAGCTATAATTTTTTGCTGAGTTCTCTTAATAGCTACTTCCTCTTGTGCCTTTTGGCCAAAGAATGGTAGAAATCTCCAGCCATTTCTAGTGTCAGCATTCCTTATCTTTCTAGTGTCTGGATTCTTCATCTTTCATTGTGTATTCCTGAAACTCGCCTACAGTCTTCCAAATCATTGTTTTATAAAATTCTCTTTGTTTTCCTCTTTTGGTAAGATATCTCCCAAGACTTAGACTACTACAGTCTTTTAGTTTAAAGAAAATGAGGACTGAATACGGGACTATTTCAGAGGACATGATAGTTTTCCTCAGTTTAAAAATAACTTGTTGCTTGCATTCCTAGAGGGGTGTTAAGTATAGCAGCAATGGGCCAGCCCCATAGAATTCTGTTTAACACTTCGTTAGACACAAGGCCTGTAGGTTTGGGTTTCAGATTCATTGGCAATTTGAGTCACAAAAGCAGAGGGGGTTTAGTGATCATCCAATGTAACACCCAGATAGGTGCCTAGGCTGGGACTGATGGAAGAGCTGAGCACACAAAACTCTAGCATTCCATATAAGCCTGCTGCATGAACAGATCCACTTTACTTCTGTTAATTGTTGATGTTTAAAGGCAGAATTAGGCTTTAAAAAACATGAAAGCCACTGATGTTAACCATCATTTTTATTTTATAGATGAAGAAACCAAAGACAAAATTTAGGATTGGCCATTCCTGAAAATAAAACATGGAGGAGTGCTTTCTTCATTTCTGAGCTATGACTTTAGGGGTCTGAATGATCTCAGTAGAACCTAATCGCTGTGAAGTTAGGATTATTTAGTTTTATGGGTTGAACTAAGCCCCCTCCAAGATTCTTATGCTGAAGTTCTCATCTCCAGTGCCATAGGATGTGACTGTATTTGGAGACAGGGCCTTTTGAAAGTAAAGTAAGGTTAAATGAGGTTATGAGTGTAGGCTCTAATCTAATATTACTTGTGTCCTCATAGGAGAAGGTAAACTTGACATGGATACACAAGGAAAAACCAAGTGAGGACTGGGAAAGAATGTGACCATCGAAGAGGCAAAGAAAGAGGCTCAGAAACACCAAGCCTGCCAACACACTCATCTTGGACTTCCAGCCATCAGAATGTGAGGAAATAAATTTCTGTTATTTAAGCCACCTAATCTATAGTACTTTGCTATGGCAGCCTAAGCTGACCAGAACATTTGTATACCCATTTTACAGTGGAGGAGACTGACTCAAGATTGGACTCAGTGTAGGTCTTCTTATTCTATTCCGTGCTTTGCTATTCCAAGGCACTGCTTACTGAGACCCATGTGCCTTAGGGAACTTCCTACAGTAGGAGAGAGTGAAAGAGCTGTGGCCTTGAACCCAAAGCAATACAAGAAAATACTAGATTTGGAGCCAAAGTAGCTGGGTCTGACTGAGTCCTAGCTTGGCCATTTACGTTTAGACGTTGGGCAAGACCTCCGAGCACTAGTTTTTTCATCAGGTGAAAAAAGTGATAAGCCAAATGTTGGTGAAATTTTACTATGTTCCAGATACTATTCTATACTTTATATACATTGTCTCATTTAATCCTATGATCTTCCCTATTTTACCAAATGAGTAAGTCATTAAACCATTCTATGTCTTAGTTTCCAAAGACTGCACAGCTAGTAAATGTCAGAGCTTGTGTTCAGAGGCCCTGTTATTAATTTCCATGCCATGTCTTGCCAAACTACTGTAAAATAATGTTGAAGCTTAGTTTCAGGCAATACGAGTCTGGGAATTTCTTTTGGAGACAGCAAATCAATAAGTCTCAGCACTTTGACATTATAGTGGCCCTCTCAAATCATCACAGATTACAGACATTTTAATCCATTGAAATGATACTGAACAGAATTGGTGGCAAAACAAAGGAAAAGAGAGAGAAAGAGAAAATTAGCCAAGAATAAATGGTTGTTTATGATCATTGAAATTAGGAATGAAAACACAAAATGTGGTAGGCACATAGAGGAAAAGAAGTAATTGTGTTCTCCTCACAAGGGACCCATATACTTGCCAAAAAACAAGCAAAAATTCTGTGAAAGAAAAAAATTCTACCCTGAAACAAATATAAAACAGTCTCACTGATGTTTGAAATATTAAAGTACAAGACCAAAATGTTGGGTCTGTTCTCTAATACTTTTTTTTAAATTTTAACAATACATTTAAATGTGTATATTTAAGATATAAAACATGAAGTTACTAGATACATAAAGAGAAAAATGTTACTATGGGGAAGCAAATTAACATACTCATCATTTCACGTAATTGCCCAGTTTTGTGTGTGGCAAAAGCAGATAAAATCTACTCAGTTAGTGAAAATCCCAATAATATACAATTTTATTATCCATAGTACTTACGGTGAACATTTGATCTCTAGACTTGCTCATCCTACATATCTGCTGCTTTGTACCCTTTGACCAACATTTCCCCATTTTTTTCTCCATTCCCACCCCTCTTCCCTGACCCTGGTAAACCACTGTTTTGTTCTCTACCTTTGTATATTCGAAGTGTTCTGTTTTGTTTTTTAATATTATCAGTATTTTTTTCCCCTGTGTCTGGCTTATTTCAGTTAGTATAATGTCCTCCAGTTCATCCATGTTTCACACTTTATAAACAAAGAGTAATATATCCCCAAATAACCACTGATATAGAAAGAGCATGTATAGCCATAAAAATAATATATTCTTAGTTTTCCAGCTAGCCATTAAGATTAAATCCATGATGTTTTCATGCTCAAATCCATGAGATTATTATAGTAGTTCCCTGGGTTAGGCAGGGGCATTAATTCTGCTATTACCTATAGATTCTTGGGAGTACCATTAGCACAAAAACTCAGTAGGCCTTCCAGGGTAAGGAATGGTGCATGCAATGAAATATTTACTATTTTTAAAATTTTTAAAGGTCATTTCTTTAAATCATCTTTAAATCATTTTTATATAAATATTATAAAAATAGTAAATAGTAGCTGACATTTATTGGATGCTTACTGAATAACAGAATAACTCATTGTTATTTAATTATGATGCTTTTTACCTGCCTTAAACCTAAATAAATAAATAAATAAATAAAATGTTCATGAAAATTCACCACAGGCTCTAGAGATTTTGTTGCACTCAATTTTTACCTCTATACTGTAATGTTTGGCCCTTTTAGCTGACAGCTGTCAAGGGGATGAGAGAATGAAAAATGCACATGTCAAGATATCTTTAAAGCTTACTCATTGGAAACATTTTACTTCTCTAATTAATCTATCATCTGAAGCAGTATACATAGATGAATTTTCTTCATGGTGAACTTATTTACAGGAAAGAGCTCTTTCCAACAAATATTCACTGAACATTCACTGAATATATGCTATAGAGACACTGTCAGTCAAAAAAGAATGGTTAAGATACAGTTGATGTCCTCATAAAGTTCACATGTATGAACAAGAAGTGAACATACAAATAAGGAGTGACCTAGGGCCATAGACTAGAGCCCATGAAAAGTCATGGCAAACTATCTAATCAAACCTGCTCATTTTATACATTAAACTAAACTATAATAGCATATGCAATTCCCAGGTCTTCTGAATTCGTGAGGTCATTCTTTAGCTTCATACTTAACATTTAAATTGCTAGAGGCCCAACCAATGTACCGGGGAAATAAAATGTCTTGCCCAATGTCTGCAGTTTGGCAGGGATTTAAATTTTAATGTTCCTGTTACACTCCAGTTTCATGTTTTGAAGAAAAGAACCAATGGTTTTATTTAAATATTCTTTCCTGTGGGAATTCTGCCCTCTTGTTTCTGAGATGTTCAAGATAGGGAACTGTGTAAGAATGTCTGAAGCATCACTCACACAAGGCAGTCTGCAATTGGAGGGTAAGAGGGGATACACTGCTGCACACCAAACCACATATAGTTCGATTTAAAATTGAATTGGTTCAAAAAGTCAGTTGGACATCCCCTCCATAAGGAATTATGTGGAAGAAATAGCAGAATGAGTCAAGCCTTAAAGAACAACAGAATTTTTCCAGTTGGAAATTGAGGGAAGGGCATTCAGAGAGGAAACATTAGAAGGAAAGCTAAAAACAGGGTTGCATAAGTTAGTGTTGTGGATAAAACTTAGGGATGTGATTTAGTGGAAATAATGGAGAGCTCACCTCTTTTTTGGGGGGTTTTCAGGGTATATGTGAGCTCCGCAGAGATAGAAGTTTGTCAAAGTATCCACCAATGGGGCATGACCACTCCTGAATCTTTTCTCCTCTGTTTCTCCATCCTTCAGGCTTTGGTGCATGCATAGATGCCTAGTGTCCTTTTCAAGCCATCAGGGCTGGGATTCAGACTGTGGTAGGCCATATGGAATCTGGCTCCCTCAACCACTATGCCACATACTGACCCCAAATTTTTTAAATTTGTATGAAATCTGGTAGCCTTTTCATGGCTAAATCTTGGTTATCAGATTAGTGAGGAAATAATGCACATGATGAATTACAGTGGGGAGAGGTAAGGGGAGAGAAGCTCATCGTGCTGAAAAATGACATACTACCTAATTAGGGTTGTAATGTTCACAGGGAGCTTTCAGTTGTCAGACTTGTCATGGATTGCCTCACTTGTAAAGAATTATAGCTATAAAGGTCAGGTCCCTTGTTGAAACAGCTTACCTTCAATGACTGATCTTTATGCTAGTACAAAGGCCTGGAAATAACTGACCTAGGCTGTCTTAGCACCCAACTACATCTTGACTGCTCACTCCATGCACTCTGATTTCTTCCTCTCCCTTTCACGGATGTTGGTTCCAAGAACTTCTTCAATTAAACACCCGTACCTCAAACTCCATCTTAGTCTGTTTTCTGAGAAATTCAACCCACAACATTAGTCAGAACATGATTACACTAGTTGTCTATTGTCATCTGCAATAGAAAGATCAGATATACAAAAGTAGTCTGGTTCCTCCATGGAACAACTATGCTTCATGTAGATTCACTGGGGATTTTGTAGGTAGGACTCACTGGAACAAAGACTATGTGGCTACAAAAATGATTCAACCTAGTCCATTCAAAGCACATGGGAAAACCTGAATAAATCAATAAATGAATCAATAAATGAAACAGATGTGGTAATTTGACTCATGAGTAGAGCAGAAATACCAATTCTACCATTTAATGTTCAAGGGGCTAGATAATAAGGTACAGAGAAGCTGACTGGCTGTCATTATCACCATGACTGATTTTTGCTATATTTGTAGGAGATCTTTAAAAAGTTCATAGAAGATGTATATTATTGAAAAAGTGTGCATGGATGTCAATTTTTTTTTGCACCAAAATAAACTTGTACTTCAATTTCACTGTTTCACATACTTTTTGAAGTCCCCTCTCATATATAGAGGCTGTGGTGAGAAAGACACTGTAGAAAATGTTTAGTGACATTATTATGCTATGATTTCAAGTCCCATAAAATAATAATCAAGGATTTGATATACCTTCAAAAGGTCTATCTTATCACAATTCACCACCAGCTAAGAAACACTAAATGACCCTTTCGTTCCCATTTCAAGCACTGGATTTATCAAAGGATACACTGAAACTTCACTTAACCAGACCAAAATATTTGTAATTGTGAATCAGCCAGGACATTTTTCTCCTGATACTCTGATTTTTTTAAGCTATTTATTTCTGAAATACTTGTTTAACATTTTTTGTTTATTTTTCTTCACTTTTATTATTTTTCATATTTTTATTTCGTTTTCTTTTATACATTCAATCACATTATTTAGCTTACAAAGTGAATATTCCAACTTGTGAACATTTCTCCCTTGTCTAGTTGATAAAACTATAAAATTATCTTCAACAGATAATACCACATTTCTTTGTCCCATTAATGCTTTGCCTTTCTGTTTTCCTTTTAAATGTCCTTCCTCAGACTCTACTTTTCCCCACACACTATATAAGCTATTCACATCCATTTACTGTGTTTCTATATCCTTTAGTCAAACAGTTTCTGTCATAGAGTGTGGACACTCGGTATATATTAAATGGGGACATACAATGTCTCTCCTTCATAGCCTGGCTTGCTTCATTCAGCAGTAAATCTTCCATATTCTTCCACTTTCTGCAAAAGCCATGGTCTTGTTGGTTTTTATGGCTAAATAGTACTCCATAGAGTATATGTGCCACAGTTTTTCTATCCATTCATCTGTTCATGAGCATTCGGGTTGGTTCCATGTCTTAGCAATTGTGAATTGTGCCTCAATAAACATCGATGTGCAAGCACTTTTCCAATTAAGAATTCTTCTGTCCTTTGGGTAGATACCAAGGAGTGGGATTGCTGCATCATATGGTAGATCTATTTGTAGATTTTTGAGGAATCTCCAAATTGCTCTCCACAGTGGCTAGACCAATTTACATTCCCACCAGTAGTGTAAGAGAGTTCCCCTTTCACCACACCCCTGCTAGCACTTGTCTTATTTTTTTAATCTTAGTCATTCTGACTGGGGTTAGGTGGTACCTGATACTTTGGTTTTATGAGCTAATAAAAATAAAGAGATGATAAAAAGAATTTACAGTAAATGAGTTTGTTTTGGTGTAATTAGAGTCTTTCTACTAAAGATCAAGAGAAAATAAATGGATACTTTTATATCTTTATTAAAATATTTTTTCTCAGTGTTAATTGCTTTATTCATTTTTTTCCTCCATCTAAAACTGAGATAAATTTAAATACTGTTAGCTAGGTATCAGGATTTTTTGTTTGTTTGTTTGTTTTTGTTTGTTTGTTTTTTAATCCTATTAAGAAATGACAGTTCAGGGAATGGTCTAATTTCTACATCAATGAAGGCAGTTTGCTATCCTGAGTATGTTCATAGCACAGGTACAATATTCTTTAGGCATTAAATATATCTATACTCAAAAGAAAATGCATTTTTTCTAAATATGCTATCCATATCAAAGCCATTTTTATTAATTTCATAAATATTTATTGAGGAATAACCATGTACCAAATACTATGCTAAGCAGGGGGATTTGAATTTCTAAAAGAATAGAGGCACCAAGAAAAAAGGGTAGAAGAGGAAGAAGGGAAAGAAGGAAAAAAGAGGATATTTTTTAGGAGGAAGGCACTCTAGATAGTGTTACCATTGCTAAGAATCAAAGTAACTTAAGAAACAGAAAGCATCCATTTAATTGGGCCAGCAGGTGGCATGGTGGCTAAGCATGCTAGATTCCTCCATGGCAGATCAGGATTGGAGTCCTGGACCGGGGGACTTGCTTTCTCACTTTCCCTTTCTCTCTTTTTCTGTCTCTGTTTGGTCAAATTAAAAATAATAAGAATGATAACAAGTGGAATGAAGTAAATAATTCTTTAAAAAAAAGGAAGTATTCATTGGATTTAGAATCTTGGACATTATAAGTACATTTTGAACAACAGTTTCTGTAGGGTAGAGGTCAGAAATATGGTGATTTCAAATTAAGGGAAGGAAGTGGGCACAGCAGGCTCTGAGGAGGAGCTTTCAGGGAGTTTGATGCAAAGTAAAGACAAACTGCAGGGCAGTGACATGGGGGGAGGGGAATCAAAGCAGAGGAAGAAGGGTTTTCTTAGATGTGAGAGCACTGATCTTATCTACTAAGAAAGAACTACTGGAAAGGAAAATACAGGACAGTGATGAGACAAATGAAGTAGAATCCCCTGAGTGGCAGCTTGAAATGGACTTTTAGGAGAAATGTTAGGATTAAGTTAGGACAACAACCATAATAATAGCAATAAAAATAACTGATAAGTATCAATCTGTAATACCTGCCTAGGTATTATACATGTTATTGTTAAATATGTATGATTATTACACCATTATGATAGCTTAGGAAGGCGAGACATAAGGAAGAGTAGTGCAGATACAGGTAGATTTTTAAGGGGGAAAGAAACTGAAGTATTTTCTATTTGTGGACCTCACATGAGCCCTATAAAGCAGAAAGTGAGTAAATCTGCTGAGAAAGAAGAGGAAGCTATACAGAAAATGAATGAAATTGAACTGTGGAGGTTGGAAATAATTGTGGAAGATGTGGAAGTGAACTTTAGGTAGGTTTCCTGATCAGTTCTGAGGAACCAACTGAGGTTTCAGATTACAGATTTTCACTGATTCCAATCAATTTAGCTGTGTATTTTCTCCAGTGGCAATTGGTTCTGAGAAGTGGAAAAAGCGGACAGTTGGTATTGACACTGTTGTCTTTCTTTGTACCTCTAAGAACCTCCAGGATTGTGGCAGGCATCAAAGTCCACATGATAGACCACAGAATAACCCAGCATCAAAGTTCCTTACCCTCTCTTCCCATTTCCTTCCACTTTGCTCCATTTCATCCACTCACACTTTGGCTATTTTATGAACTTTATTATGTATCTTATTCACATTCATCCACTCACACTTTGGCTATTTTATGAACTTTATTATGAAGCTTATTCACACTATATATATATCTATATCTATATCTATATCTATATCTATATATATATATATATATATATAGAGAGAGAGAGAGAGAGAGAGAGAGAG
>NW_006159759.1:1349011-1375060 GCF_000334495.1 Tupaia belangeri chinensis
TATATATATATCTATATCTATATCTATATCTATATCTATATATATATATATATATATATATATAGAGAGAGAGAGAGAGAGAGAGAGAGGTTTTAGCTATAGGGTGCATACGCTCGCCAGAAAGACAGAGAGACAGAGAGATAGAAAGTGAGAAATCACCCCCCTCAGCAGGGGTGGTCATGCTGCAATCCCTTCTCCATTCTCCTCTCGGGATCTTGGGCATGCACGCACATGCACCCCGTGTGAGTTTAAGCCACTGGGTCCGGGCCTTGAACTGCAGTCGATTACATGGGAGTCCAGTGACATAGCCATTATACCAGCTGCTGGTCCCGCAATATATATTCTGAGATCTCATTAAGATTTCCACTAACTTAAATCCACCATCTTTCACCAACCTATGAGATTCTTCCTATCCTGCCCTGATCCCAGTTTAGTCCTTTTAATTATTCATTGTTGCTGTCTAAACTACTGTCTCCCTATGTCCTTGAACACACTCCTCCCCCTGGCTACTATATATTTTCTTTGCCTGACAAAAGCTGCTCTATAGTACAAACATGGCTCAGTGTCAACAACTCTAGGAAGCCCTTCCTGACTCCCTTCATTCCTAAGGATTTTTACTTACAAATCTCCTATGTGCTCCCTTCCATAGTACTCTGTATTACTCTTCACATCCTGCAAAGTGAATATTACTTATTTTCTATTCTTCCACATAACTGAATCACCAGGATCTTGAAGCCTGGGATTGTGTTTTTATTTAATGTCTGTGTGTATATGACTTAGCATAATGATTTAAATACAATGATTGCTTAATAATCTCTTGAAAGATATAATCAGTTTCTTTTTAACAGTCATTCAAAACTGCACATTTCTCTACTCAGTAGTTCCTAAGATCTTGAAAATAAAATTCTAAATACAGATACATATTCATTGTATAAGGACTTAATGAGACTAGACTAATATACACTCATTTTTAGTGACCAATAAAAGCATTCTGAAGTTTTGATGCTGTATTTATCCTCTTATTTATGATTTCTTAGCCAGTGAAGCATCATATTCCGTTCCTGAGAAAGTATCTCAATAGTAGCATGAGTGATGTTGGCAGTGGACTGACAAAGTTATTAAACTTAAAGGAAAATACTTTTGAAAAGGAAATCATTTTTTAGATTCTAAAGCTTTGTGCTAAGTTTTATGACCACTAAATGAGAACTTAAATGAGTTGTGACAGGGCCCAGCTTCATCCTCTGAATATATTCTAGTTTGGTGTTGCTCAAATCTGTCCTTAATGGAAATTTTGCCCTTTTTCTGTGTGTGCGTAATTTTGCTTTTTAGAAATGATAACAAGCAGTTCGTCATTAAAAGTAAAACTTCTATTGACTGAAGAGTTATATAGCATTTCTAAAACAAGTATCTATCATAAAAATGTTGAGAAGTTTATATTACTTAAATCTGGAAGTTTATGATGAATCTACCCGATATTTCTCTTCCTTCCACAACAGCTGATAAAAGAGAGTACCATTTGCTATTTCAGGACAAAGGCCTTACCTAACACTCTCCTACAATTTATAGCTCACAGCTTGCCTCCTTCAGGAAGTCTTACTTGACTCTTCTGTTCATTTAAGTACTCTTTTTTAATAGTCCCATAGCACCCCATAAATTACTTTATCTATCGAAGCACCTAGAATTCCATATTAATCTTTTGGCCTATCCATCGATCTCCCTCCTAGACTATTGGCATGTTTAAGCTATGATTATATCTTACTTGGTTTTTCATCATTATTCTTAAAAGAGAGCTTCGCCTACAATAACTGCTACTAGTAAATACACATTGATGGATAAATGAATAAGTGGATAGATGGACGGATGGGATGAATGAGAAGTACAACACACCAAACCTTTCCCTCTTCCCTTCCTGTCATGCATGCACAGAATATGGCAGAGCTAGACAGGAAAACAAGAGGTTTCTGGTTAAGATCATCTCCCTTTCCTCTCACCAGCCCTTGTTTTCGATAATGTTTATGTTTCCCTTGTTAGTAGAATTCCTACAGTAATTAGCTTCACCACTCAACTCCTCCCTTGAAAGGACTGCCCATCCATCAATCTATAAACAGAGCTCTTAGAAAGATGGATACTGACACAAGGAAAATACAATCCTGATATCATATAGCTACCTGCAGATATCACTCAGAGACGAGTACACCTGTCTTTTCTCTGGGCCACTGCTTCCTCTGATAAATAAAGAGGAAGAGAACAAGCATTCTGATGTCTACTTGTGCCATGCCTTATTCTATAAACTTTATTTTATGTTATCTCACTTCACCTTCACACAATACTACAATGTAGGTATTTTACTAAAACGTATAGGCAAGGAATCTGGGAGCTAGCTACATTAATTAGAAGCAGTGAGACATAGTGGAATGTTCTAGCTTTATATTCCATCAATGGGCCAAGCATTTACCAAGATATTACCTAAGGCAAGCCATTTATCTTCCCTTACAGAGTAGTTGTAAGGGTTAATGAAAATCTATAAAGCAACTAGCATAGTGTTAAACAGATCTACATCATTATACAAACTAATTTATCTAATATCATTCTAGTCAGTAGCCAAGCTAACTCCAGTTTCTGAAACCCATATTCTTGGCCCTCTACAACTTCAGCTGATCTCACCAAATACACCAGGACCGATACAGAACACATTTCCCATCAACGGCTGGAGGGGCTGTTTGTTACAGTGGAATGCAGAGAGAATTTAGAATCTGAAGACATGTGAGTCTCATCTCCAGCACTGATTAAACTAGTTTTGAATAGGTGATTTAAGCTTTCCAAGTTTGTTTCCTTATCTATAAGGTGGTGATAATACAATGATGCAGTGAAATAGAATGAGATAATTTATGTCAAATATTTGTAATATTTTAGTGTCTTCCACACAGATTGTTATGACTGCTGGCATTATTTCTGTATTTAGTGCTTGTACTTTTACCTCCAAGAGGGATGGCCATACCACAATCCCTTCTCCTCCATTCTCCTCCTGGGATTTTGGGCATGCACACACATGCCCAGGATGATTTTCAAGTCGCCAGGTCTGGGACCAGGTCTGGGCCATGCAGTTGGCCATGTGGGGATCCAGTGCCTTAAACAACACAACATCTGCTGGCCCCATGAGTTTTCTATATACCATTTCAGTTAAACCTTACAGAACACCCAATATAATCATCTTTATTTATACAGTACTTACAGATGAAGAAATAAAAGTTTAGGAAGTATAAATCACTTTCTTAATATAATCATCTATTAAGTGGTAGAGTTTAGATTTGAACATACATATTTATATTCCAAAACCTGACCATGTTATTCTATTATCTCTAACAGAATAGAAAGACACTATATAAAGTAGTTTGCCAGAAGACAGCATGACATGATGGCAATAGTGCCATGTACCTAGATGATTAACACTTGTAAAAAGACATTTGGAAATTTTCTCAAGAATTCATACTGAAGCAACTTCCACCTGAATTAGCAGGAATTAAAGGAAGTATGAACCTCTACCATCACTTATCCTGGAAGGTCTACTGTAATACAGTAGGCCAGAAATCATCACGCACATGCCCAGAAGGAAGAGGGCCCCAGCATTGATGGAGGCAAGGCTAAGATTGCAGAGAACCCTCACCCCGATTCACAAATGAATGACCTAGAAATCAGCTTCGTCATCTATAGTTTAGTGAGTTAGCGTTCTATGTCTCATTTCTCTCAACTCTAAAATGTGAGCTAATGTACGTCAGTTACTTCATTAACCTGATAGGACAGTGACTCATAAATTGAAAGATATCTAAAAAGATTATAAGACCAGGGTAACTCTTTAAGCCTTCACCAGAAAGATACCATTAAAAGAATCATTCATCCTTGGGACCAGCAGATGGTGTAATGGTTATGTTGCTGGACTCCCATGTAGTCAATTATGGTTCGAGTCCCCAACCAGGTGGTTTAAACTCATGCCAGCCTAGTGTGTGTGTGTGTGTGTGTGTGTGTGTGTGTGTGTGTGTATGTGTGTACCCAAGATCCTAAGAGGAGAATGGAGTAGAATGGATTGCTGCATGGCCATTCCCCCAGAAGGTAATTCTAGTTTTCTTTCTCTCTGTCTCTATCTTTTGCTATAGTCCCTATAACAAAAACCTCTCTTAAAAAACAAAAAAAGAATCGTTCATCCATATAGACTACCTTATGATTCAAACATCCAAAATGAACTGGGATTTATTTTATGAAAGGTGAAACAGGCCACATGAAGGGGAACACATACATACTATAATACGAGAAATGTGATCACAGAACAATATTACTTAATAGCCCACACAAAGTGTGATGTACTTGAGAAATACCCATAAACAAGTGTATTCTGTCTGGGTGAGATACCGTATGACAGTTTTCCTTATTTGTGTGTGTGTATCACTTTTTGCCCAACAACACATCTGTACCTGTTAACTGAATCAGTTTACTTCACGACCTTGCTGCTCCCTCGTGGAGTGCCGTGGAGGGGCAGAGCCTCTGAGGCAGGAGCCTTCAGACTGTGCTAGTCAGTCTCCCTCCTTTTGTTCTGAGTCAGGTTCACAAAGGAACATTTCAAATCACTCTCCGGTCTGCCTACAGGGAAAAGCGTGTTGACAATAAGGTTTTCAGATATTTCTGGTCCCTGAGGCAGAGCCTTTTCATGTTTTTTCAACAGCTTCCTATGTTGCTTTATCCAGGAAGAGAATGTAGTTGTCCTACATCTTCTGCTGCTGTGACAGTTGTTTTGCACTGACTAACCCCAGTCTTCTGTGTATTTTAGAAGTCTGAGTCAGGTTCCCAGGGTCTGAGCAGCTGCAGACACTGACACAATCCTGTCTCTGAGCTTCAAAGCAGAGGGCTGCATCCAGGAGCATTTTCACAAAAGACACTGCTTCCCCGTGCACGTGGGTACAATCCCACACGCAGAGTGTGCCTTTTGAATAAAACAGCAAAATGTAAATTGAGAATTGCTTGGGTGCTATGGAAAGGAATCTTGTACATCAGGGTCAACAAGTGATTGCCTTGATTATTATAAGAAAATATGATAAGAACCCTCTCTTTTTCTTTTAGACCCAGAACACGAGTCCAGAACCTTCCCAATAAGGCTTCTACCATTCTGCAATAGTGCCCCTACTGCCTGCTCCACTGTGACCTGGCCTTTCCTGTCATCCTATCTCTGTCCATAACCTTGTTCACATTTCTGATTCCATGGACCTGTCTGAACCAGGTTGAATCTCAATACTGCCATGAAACTTCATACATAAAATTCAAAATTCACTTGAATATTTTACCCTGACTTAATCATTTTCCAAGAGACACACTTTTCTCTTAAAAGCTGTCCTCTTACTTACCAGCTTTCTTCAACCAGCCTATTTGAATTAATTTACATAGAAACATGAGTAAAGGGGCTGGATGGTGGCACAGATGTACAGCGTGACATTATGAGACTGACATACATAGGAAGATTCTGGGTTCACACCCAGAAGACTCCCTGAGAAGGAAAGTTGCACATGTGCCCATGATCCAGGGCTGTCGAAAGCTGGGGGTTGGATCATGGCAGCAAGACCCTGTTGGGCTGACTGTCTCTCTGTCTCTCTCTCTCTGTCTCACTCAGGGAAGAAATAAACTTTTTTCTTTCAGTTTTTCTATAGGGTGTGTGCGCTCACTGGAGAAAGACAGAGAGGGAGAGAGAGAGAAAATGAAAAAGCACCCACCAAGGGAGATGACCCCACTACAATTCCTTTTCCTTTATTCTTTCCTTGGGACCTTGGGCATACATGCACATGTTTTTCAAGCTGTTGGGTCCAGGACTCAAACCACATAATCAGCCATGTGAGATTCAGCTGCTTCAACCACCACATCACTTGGCTGGTGCAGAAATAAGCAGACTTTAAAAAATGAGTAATGCACATCGAATTTTCTGAAGATTTCATAGGGGAGACAGAGGAGACTTACCTAATATATACCACAGCCAAAAACTTGAAGGGAAAAATATGACAATGGCCTTTTTTCAAGTTACTTCTTACCTGCAATATTATGCTACAGAGTGAAGAAGCTTCTCCTTGAAACATTTAGAATAATGCAAAAATGAAACCACAGACTTCTAATATTTATAGATTAAAGATTTATCTAGAGAGAGTACTTTATGCTCTTCTGTGGAAGGACTGATGAATTATATGCAATAATTGAAAAATAATTTAAAGAGCTAGTATATTATGCAATAGCCATTTGTTATTAGTAGTAATACTAGAATGAGGAAAAATGATCACTGCTGGTGGTCTATATTTTGGAAAAGTTTGGCTGTAGTTGAGTAAACGATTGAGGTTAATTGGCTAAGGCACTGGAATCATACCTTATAAATGGCATATAAATAATTTAGAGAGGATGGGTGTTTTATCAGTCAGAGTGTAGCTAGGAAATGAGAAATCACATTAGCTGTTTCAAATGGAGCTAAGCTAATACAAGAAATTGGTTCCACAGGAGTAGAAATGAGGTGGTGAGGCAACTTAGAGGTTGGCAGTGGCAGGAAGGAAAGAGAAAGAGCTATGCCAGTCCCAAGATACCAGGGTTGTCTGGAGGGTGCTGGAAGGTTGGAGCTGCTAGATGAGAACTGGGAACTCAACTCGGTAGGACCTCAGAGCCTTAAGTTAGGATGTAACTGCTGGAGGCCAGAAGGATGGTATAATGGTTAAGGTGCTGGACTCCCATATGGATGACCATAGTTCAAGTCCTAGATCCAGTGGCTTGAAACTCATGCCACATGTGTGCATGTGTGCCCAAAATCTCAGGAGGAGAAGAGACAGGCGTGATCAACTTCTCTGGGGGTGATTTCTCACTTTCTCTGTGGCAAAAGCAGGTGCTCTGTAACAAAAATCTCTCTTAAAAAAAAAAAGATGTAACCACTGCTAGATACCCTGATAAATAGGGAGGAGGAAGGATAGAAAGAAATACCTGGGTTTTTCCCTTCCTTCTGCTCACCAGTCTTCCACAACTGTCACCAGTGACTCAAATTTCCCATGAGACCATGAAGAAGAGATCTTAGGAAATGGAGCTCCCTCTAATGCAGGATATGGGAAAGGAAGGGCAAGAAAAGGATCTGGGGCCAGCTGGTGGTGTAGTGGTTAAGACAGTTGGATCCCACATGGGTGATTGTTTCTAGTCCTGGACCAGGTGGCTTGAAAAACACTCCAGGCACATGTGTGCATGTGCGCGCGCGCACACCTGTGTGTGTGTCTGAAATCTTGAAAAGAGAAATGGAGAAGAAGGGACTGTGGTGTGATCATCCTCCATGGCAGGGTGGGGAAGAGAACGTTTTCTCATTTGTCCTTGCTTCCTTTTTCTGTCTCTCTCCGAAGAGAAAATATGCTCTCTAGCAAACTTAAAGAAATTAAAATAAAAAGAAAGAAATGAATCTGAGAGAAAGCAGAGTGTTGGCCTCCATTAAGACTATTAATTTTTTTTTTGAGAGGTTTTTGCTATAGGGTGTGTACGCTCACCAGAAAGACAGAGAGACAGAGAGACAGAAAGCGAGAAATCATTCCCTGGGGGTATGGCCACGTTGCAATCCCTTCTCCTCCATTCTCTTCTCAAGATCTTGGGCATGCACATACATGCACCTCGCATGAGGTTAAGCCACCATGTCCAGGTCTCGAACCAAGGTCAACTACATGGGAGTCCAGTGACATAGCCATTATGCCAACTGTTGGTCCCAATGCTATTAATATTTTAATGACTGATATTTGAACTATAAGAGACAAGACATTCATTAATGAAAATCACTTAGAGGACACTTAGTCATGACCATCCCCACTGTCAAGCACTCTACTAAACTCTTTACATCTCTCAGAGAAAGAAATGTCCTTCCTCAATACAAGTCTCATACACCTACCTGTGCTCAGGTGTTACCCTGCCAACACTATATTCCCTCAATTAAGCCATGTATCTTCCTCTAACTTCCCTTTCTATTTTTTCAGCCAAGATTCTATAAATAGAAGAATATAGGTGATTTTCCCACTTATTCACCTTATTCTGTCTGCCATTACAGTCTTTAGATCTGGCAGCAGTTTCCTATAACTCACATTTTACGAAACCCAAAAGGATTTTTCCTTATAAAACTTTGGATTGGATTTTATTCTATTCAGTTTTCTCATCTTCCAATTTTTTTCCTTACCTGTTTCTGTGAAACTAGTTTCTCTAAGTTTCCCCCTCTCTTTCTTAAATAGGGGAGAGCTAAAGTTCTTGATGGGAAAGAGCCAAAAAGATGAAGGCAGTGCTGGGTAGAAAAGAAACATGCACCATTCTTTTGGGAACGAGTGTGAGGTAGGTTCAACATCCCCAACAATCTCCTGGGCCCAAATTCTGACTTGGTCCAACTAAATGAGTACCAGTAACTATCAGATTTCTGGGTAAACTGACACTTTTCTCTTGAAAAGGAAATAAAATCTAGACATTTATGTATTTCCCAGTAAAGTAGATTGTCAGTACCACCCTCAGCCTAGCTACAAACCAGCTGCCATATAGAGTTGTCTTTGTAACACAATGGAGCTGGGCTGGTCAGGGCATGATGTCACCCCCATGAGTGATTGAAAAGGGTTTTACATAGTTTCACAACAAAGAGCTAAAATATAGGAAAGAACTGGGGACCAGGAGGTGGCGTGGTGGTTAAGACGCTGAACACTCCTACATGGCCAACGATAGTTCGAGTCCTGGACTTGGTGGCTTGCTTTCTCACATTCTCTTTCTCTCTGTGTGTCTCTTTCTGGTCAAATTAAAATAAATGAATGAATAAATAAAAATAAACAATTATTTTTTAAAAATATAGGAAAGAATTACATTCTTTAGTGTAAGTTTTAGTTACACACACAAATGGCTACTCCCATAGAAGTCAGTCTACCTTGTCTTTCAGGTTTCAGAATTTTTCTCTATGTCTGCTAGTCCCTAGACTCCATTCAGCATCTTGTACTGTATCTAAGCCAGCTGGCTAGGACTTGCATTCCTCTCTCATTCCTACCCAGACCTGTTTCTTTGGACTCAGCCCTATTTTGAGTATTCTATGGTTCATCTCAGAAGAGATTATCCAGGGCATGTCTCTGATATCTGGATGCCATTTCTGTCTCTGCTCTGCCACTCTGAATCAAACTTTTATTTCTCGAATCATAAGCCTTTCTTTGTCACTTGATGTGAATCTTAATGGTCACATTTTCCCAGGATCAAACATTGCTACGACTCCTGGTGGTGCCTTCTCACTCCCAAATGACTCCTTGTGTCATGTGGGATGAAAACATGAAGGGAGCAAACAAGTGAAATAGTTAAAGCATGCTCTTTAAAGATAGATGTCTCATGGTTGACATTTAATACAATTAAATATCTCATCAAACCACTAACCCATTGCTATGGGGAAGCGTCTCATCCCTCACAATCTTTAATCACATATATCCTACGTAGCTCATCATTGGGATTGGAGTAAAATAATAATAGAGTGGCTATATATCTCAGATCATGAGCTTTGTACTCAAGCAGCTCTGCATTAGGAACCTTGGGTCTACTGCTTAACTGTTGGATAAATTCAGGCAAGTTTCTTAAAATATTAGTGTAAAAAATGCCTACTACTTACAGTTCCTGATAAATCACAATTTCTCAATAATGGGTAGTTATCATATTATAACTTTATTTTAGAACATGAGAATAGGAGTGGAAAAGGTGAAAATGTTATTCTAGAGCTGTTTGTAAGTGCTGAGTCATAAACAAAATGGAATTAAAAATTATGAGTCACTTTTACTTCCTTTCTCTCAAACCCGTTTAACACTATTTTGTCTGCTATTGTAAAAAGCAGAAACTATATGTCCTCTTACCGATTTGTGGAAATGAGTTCCTGATTTTACCTAACATCTATGTTAGCTATTACCAGAACTCTGACTTGTTAATGGAATATGGCATATCATTTTGAAGAAACACAAATTAATCTAAATTATTCCCATAAATTTTAATTCTATATACATGAAAAAGTAAGCTGAGGAGGATGAGAGCAGGTAGAGGCAGGAAACAAGACTAGTCGAAGAACGTCCAATAAATCCTCAGAGGGAGGTTCAAAAGAAACAGCCAGGTTCTGCTTAAGCGGAATAGTAAAGGTCATCCTTGCTTATTTTGCTGCTTCAGGGAGAGAAGAGGCAGACCTAAATATGTTTAAGGGCTTAAAACAGAATGAAGTTGAGACTGTCTGGGTTATCTGACTGCTGGACTTTCTCAGTTCCAGTGGATTCTAAACAGAGTCCATCTGTGGGAAATGCTCTAAATCCACACTGAGAAAACAGACTGAGGACAGAGAACCACAAAGACTCAGTGGAAAACAAACCAAATTTAAGAGCGCTCATATGCAGGATTTATGACCTTGTATGTGTAAATATCACCTGTAAATAATCATAAAACTAGGTACTTCCTAAGCACAGCTCTGTATGAGAATTTATTTAACTATATTCCTGAAAATCTATAAATGTGTGAACTTTGATATGAAATCTAAGTTAATATTGAGACACTGAAAAATAACACTGAATTTTTATTTCAAGTTCATTTTTTAAAGTGAAGTTGCTTTACTATAAATGAAAAATGACTGATTTGTCCAATATCTAACTTGAAATATTTACATAATAGTATATTTTAAAAACATGTGTGCTCCATACAGTATCAAAGCACCTTAGAGCAAAGACTGGAGAATGAGAGAGATGGTGCTAGCTCATTCCCTCACCAACAAGAAGGCACCCAAGTGTAAAAAATGAGAAGCTGAAGTGAAATCCAAGAGTGACGATAACTTAAATCTGACATGAGCTGAGAGGTAGCTCACACCCATGCCCTTACTCTCCTGGAGCTCCAGGTGCTTGGATGAAAGATGGGCTCCTGGGTCAAACCTAGGAAGAATGAAAGGAAACAACAAGATGAGGAACACAAAAGTGTGAATAGTTTAGAGTATTCCCCTGGAAGCAAATGAATTATGGGTAATGCAGAAAGTCAGACAGAATCAGAAAACATTGTGTTGTGCTTTAGTAGCCCTGGATAGCTCCCCCTAGTGACTTGAAAACAACATTGCAACAGTTTCTCCAACACCTCTGAAGGGTCTCAGGGGGGAGTGATCCCCACCAGACACCTCTCCTTGCTGATGACCCAGTAACGAAAATCCTCAATTCTTTTCCAACTTGAATCAGAACTTATATTATCATGATAAGATTTACTTATGAAAATAATGAATATGTAATGATATGGGACTACAAACTGAACATGAGGATAGAAAGTTTGAGAGAGTTCTGTGTCAGCAAAACAGGAACTTGAGGTTATTATGAAGGTAGATTAGACCACTGAATTAACTGCTTGCAGCATCCTTGTAATAGAAAATAAAATTACTTTTAAAATTACTTTTACTTGATGGTTGGCTTATCATTATGATTTTGTTCAATGGTCTCAGTGAACGGGTAAAAATGAGCTCTGCAAAACACTTTTAACTTAGATCATGACACTTTAGAGTTACAGGGGGGTCTTTAGAAATCAAATAATCCAACATTTTCATTTTGAAGTAGGTTGAAAGAGACTTAATCAAAGTGACATAACCCATTAATTAAGTATTTTTATAGTCCACATATGCCAGGCACGTGTACCAGTGATAAAGCCAGGAAAATAACCCAGATATTCTCTGCCTTATCTCAGGGGCCTTACTACCAGCTAACAGGAGCATGAAGACCTCAAATACTTCTAATTATACTATTTCTTCCAGAGGATAATGATATCAAGTAGTTCTTTTATGACTAAAGAATCAGTCATTAAAATTTATCTCCCCAACTAATGGACAAATGAAGGAAAACCTGTACCAGCTTCCTGCAACCCAATATAAAGTTCCCCTAACATAATCAAATTTGTTCTTTATCAAGAATAAATACTGGGACCAGCAGTTAGCATAGTGGTTATGTCACTGAACTCTCATGTAGCTGACCGTGGTTTGAGTCCTGGATCCGGTGGCTTAAACTCATGCCGGGCACGTGTGCATGTGTGTCCAAGATCCCGAGAGGAAAATGGAGGAGAAGGGATTGTTGCGTGGCCATCCCCCCTGGGGGGTTATTTCTTGCTTTCTCTCTCTCTCTCTCTCTCTGGCGAGTGCATGTGCCCTATAGCAAAATAAATAAATAAAAAAAAATTAATAAATAAAATAAAAAAACTCTCCAAAAAATAAAAAAAAGAATAAATACTAGAAAAAGCAGGTGGGTCACTTAAGCTTTATTCACCAGTTTGGAGAGTATTAGGCCCAAACTGATCACTACAACTGGAAGGATGAAACAAACAATGCAGAGAATTCATTTCACCAGGACTGAGAGTTTTATGACAAACTTGCAAAAATGTGTCTGGCAAGAAAGGTCACAAACTGAAGGGAAGGTATAACATCAGGTTGGGGAAGTAAGAAGAAGCCAGAAGAGGTAACATGTAAGGCTTTTAAATCACAGTAGGGAGTTGGATTTTATTTTGTGAAAGAATGATAGGACCAACTTTTGCTGAACAATCTCTCAACAAAATCTGATACAATATACAACTTAAAATTTAGCATTAAACTTCTATTAGCATTAAATTTTTATACTAAACAATTGCTATTGATTGCATATGAATATGGAAAAGATAATACTTAACTAAATGTAAAATCAAGATAAAAAAGCAAAAATGTATTTAAAGTAACTAAATGTTAGAGAAATTTTGGAAAATCTCATAACCTCCTCTAACCTAACAAAGTCTTTTGGGACCCAGGTTCCCGATAGTCTTAATAACATACACAAAGTTTTATCAGTATAGCAGTAAAAATATTGAAAAAGTATCAATTAAAAACAAGATTATGGCTTAAGTTCAAATATTATCGAATAAGCTTACTTTATGACAAATAATATATCTTCTGCCCACAGCAGTCAATAAAACTGCACATAGCAAAGTCAAAGAAGGTGAAAAATAATGTTCACACCACCTTTTATGTGAGAAACTCCTTCGATGGGTATCTTCTAAGCTTTCATGTAAAGCCACTCTGATGGAATATATATGTAGTTTAATAACTTTTGCAATTTTTTGCCTCATTAGAACAGTAAGAAAACGGGTAGGTCTTAAAAGACCTAAATCTCTTATCATATTTGGCCTCAGGCAGATTTGACCCTCCACAGAGAGTTTTCCGGTAACATTAAGTAACATGAGAAGAGAAACTAAAAGAAAGAACATTTAATTATTACTAAGTATATTTTGTTTAATTTTCTTTTTGATAGAAGAATTAGATCAGGAATCTTAAAATTTTAGTAGTAATTAACCACCTGGTAGCTCTGTGAGTTAACAGGGAAATGTATGCAGGAGTTTAGTGTACTTAGATGGTTTTAAAATTACATCGGCAATCATACCCAAAGAGTGTCTATGAATGAACTGGTGCTACTGTGGAAGATGGTGGTCAGTGATATGTCAACTATGACTATTAATTTCAAATTACTTGAATCAGAGCACTAATATCAGCATTCCTATTCTTCCTCAGCACATTTCCAAGTTTTGATTTCTTCTAGTCTATTGCTATCCCACTCACTTTTTTTTTTTTTTTGAGAGAGATTTTTTTAGGGTGCCAGCACTCACCAGAGAGACCGAGAGATGAGAAACAAGAAATTACCCAAATTACCCACCCCCACCCCCAGAGGAAATGGCCATGCTGCAATCCCTTCTCCTCTATTCTCCTCTTGAGATTTTGGGCACACATGTACATGCTCCCAGTGTATTTAAACTACCAAGTCAGAGACTCAAACCATGGTCAACTACATGGGAGTCCAGCGACTGGTCCTGGAACATCCGACTTTCTTACCAAAAAAAATTCTAAAACATAACTGTCACTTGTCTGCTTAGAATTTTTTCTGCGATTTACCATACACATCAAGATAATGACTTGATGGTCCTGTGTATTTTTATAGTTTTAGCTCCTTGTCCATGCCCTCTCTTCTATATTTTAGGAAAATAAACTAGTTTGAAGGTTTGGGGATTCTGGACACATTTCTCTGTCTGCAACATTCAAAACCTTTACTCTTCACCTGGCAAATAACCCTTTAAAATTTAGCTCAGATAATTCTTCATCAGGTTTTATCTTTGAATCTTTCTTCCATCGGTTGGATTATGATTAGAATGAAAAGAGTAAGATTTCTTAGTAATTGTATAACTTCTAGTCAGAACATTTATTAAATCTATTGGTCTTTGTCCTCATTAGGCCTAACACAGTTCAGTACCTACATGAAAGTTTTAAAAATGCTTATGGAATGCAGAGAGACAATTATAGCTCAAGTACTTACCCCCTCAAGATAGCCATTATTCAAAATTTTGAAAACATTTAAACTCACAAGTAAGCAAACAATACAAAATAAATGAAAGTACAAAACCTAATTTTAACCAATTATGATATAGTCATATAGTGGAATATTATACAATCATAGAAATGTTATAAAAGAATATTTAAATTACACATGAAAATATATATGACTTGTGGTTATGTGAAAAAGTAGTACACAAAATAGTACCTATAGAATATGCCATTTTTATAAAACGTGTTAAGTATAAATGGAAAGATAAAATTTTGAAAGAATAAACATTAAATATTGCTAATGATTGTTTTGGGATGGTAGAAGTATGATTTCTATTTTGGGTGTTTTACCTGTTTAAAATTTTTAACATAAAGATTTGGGGAACTGTTACAGAAAATAGAATGATCTTCTCAAGAAGTCCCTTGTGAGGAAGGTTCTTGAGGGGCTCCTATTGCCTTGTTGGTCCCTTTGCTAGTAACTCATTGAAAAATCAATTTGTATCATGATACTCTTCGTTTTGCTTCCCACATCATCCTCAAACGGGGTGGTGTTTCAGTCCACCTTTACCATTGCTAACAACGGCATACTACAAAATGGATGATTTGTAAAGAATAGAGATTTATTTAACTCACGGTTTTGGAGGTCCATGGTAAAGGGGCTGTATCTGGTGAGGATATTGTTGGTGAGGCCTCTCTGTAGAGTCCTGAGGTGGCACAAGGCATCACATGGTGAGATAGAGCAAAAGTTAGCATGTGTCTATCTCCTTCCTTCTCCCAGTAAAACCACTAGGATTCCATCATGGCGGGCTCCCACCCTGATGACTTTATCTAATTCTAATCTCCCAAAGGCCCTACATTTCAACACTACGGTTGGACTAAGCATTTTTTTTCCCTTAAGAACTGTTTAATTTTATTTATTATTATTAGTTTTTGAATTTTCTCTAGGGCATATGTGCTCAACAGAGAGAGACAAAGAGAGAGAGGAGAGAGAGAAAGTAAGAAAGCAAGCTGCCAGGTCCAGGACTTAAACTGTGGTCGACGATGTAAAAGTATAGTGTCCTAACCACCATGCCACTTGCTGGCCCCTGGACTAAGTTTTTAATTTTTTTTTTCTGCTTGGGAAATTATGATTCCTGGTTTACAAATAATCATGATACAGCTTTATAGTATATAGTATGGTTTTTCCAACCATGCAAACAGTATTTAATACTCAAATCAAGGATATACACATATTCCTCCTATTCAATATTACATAATGGTGTGCACATTTGATAATAGTTCTACTAGTTTTTTTTTGGGGGGGGCAGGCAAGGAGAGAAATATATATTGAATTGTCAGTGATACGTTTACTTGGATACAATTCCATAACCCATTTTCCTTGTTTACATGCATTATATTAATAATTTTTTCCTGTTCCCCTCTATACCTTCCTCCCTTTAAAGCTTTTGGTAGCTACCATTACTTTCGCTACTTCCACAACATATGATATTTCAGTTTCCACCATAGAGTGTGAACTTCCAGAATATGCTAAGTGGGGTCATGCAGTATCTATGTATTCCCTGGCTTATTTATAACTTAGTATCATATCTTCTAGATTCAACTACTTGTGTCAAATGACAATTGTTCTCTATGGCTGAGTCATATTCCACTGTGTATATGTGCCACACTTCCTTAATCCATTCAATAGTTGTTGGGCACTCAAGTTGTTCCATGTCTTGGTTATTATGAATAGTGCTGTAATAGATATGGATGTCAAATCTCTCTCTGGTTGATTTTTCTATCTTTTGGATAAATACTTGGGATTACTGGGTCACAGTGTAGTTCTATTTATAGATTTTTGAGAAACCTCCATACCATTTTCACCAGTGGCTACAGTAATTTATATTTCTACTAGCAGTGCACAAGCCTACCCTTTTTTCTGCAAACTCTCCAGCATGTATTATTATTCATTTTTTTAATCATAGTCATTCTAATTGGGATTAGGTGATATACTTTACTGCAGTTTTTTTATATGCATTTCCCCGTGACAAGAGATGTTAAATATTTTTCATATGCTTTTTAGCCATTCATGTCACCTTTTGAGAGTGGTCTGTTCAGCACGATTTCCCCCCAGGAGGTTTGCCTTAGTCAATGTGTGCTTGCCAGAGAAAGAGAGAGACAGTGAGAGGGAACGTGAGAAATCATGGCTGTGCTGCAATCCCTTCTGCATTTTCCTCCCAGGATCTTGGGCATGTATACATACATGCCCGGTGTGATTTTGAAGCCACTGAGGGACTCGAACCACGGTGGGTCCTGTGGGAGTCCAGTGACATAACCGCTATGCCATTGGCTGGTCCCTTGATTGCTCATTTTTTAATCTGATAATTATTACCAGTGGCATAGGGGTTCTCTGGAGGACCTCCTGAGAGCTAGTGGGGGTTAGTGGCAGTGTGCAGACACTCCTAGTGGGCCTCTAGGGTGCTAGCAGGGGCCAGCAGGGTGTGGAGTCCTCTGAGTGAGCTCCTGGGCACTACCAGGCGCCAGCGGAAGGGCAGGGGTGCTCTGGATGGATTTCAAGGATGCCAGCAGCAGCGTAGGGGATCTCTGGGCAGTGTGCTAACAGAGGCCAGCAAGAGTGCCTAGGTGGGCCTGTAGGGCAATAGTGGGGCTACCAGGGCTGTATAACTTGGCCAGTAGTTGGGGTCAGCAGGGATGGGGGCACTCTGAGTGGATCTCCTGTGTACTAACAGGGACCAGCAAGTAAAGCTGCTCTGGGCAAGCCTCCTGGGCACCACCAGAAGTCAGTGTGAGGACTGAGACACTCTCACAGGCTGCTGTGGTGCTATCAGAGGCTAGTAGGGATGTGGGGCTCTGGGTGGGCCTCTAGGCGGTAGCTGGAGCCAATGGTCGTGTTCTGGGAGGGCCTTCCAGGCACTAGTGGGGTTGTCTTCCTGGGCACTGGCTAGTGGAGTGTGACCACTCTCTGTACAAACCTCTGGGCGCTAGCTCGGGCCCGAGGGGGTGCTGAGGCGCTCTGGATGGGCCTCTGAAGCACTAAAGAGGCCTGGGAGATGCACGAATGCTATAGGCAGGCCTCCATGGTGGCTGCCTTGGGCCAGCAGGTGTGTCTCTGGCACACTAGCGAGGTCACTGGGAATGCTATGGGAGAGCTTCTAGGGATCTAGCAGGGCCAGTGGGGGATCGGGTAGGGGGGTGGGGTCTGTGCGCCTGGGTGGCTGTGCTCTACCAGGGGCCAGTGGAGACACTGTTCAGGCTCCAGGGCGCTAGCTGGAGCGCCACACCTCTGGTAGGCCTAGGGGCTCTAGTAGGAGCACGAATAATTTTGGGCAGTTACAGTTAGCATTTGTCGAAGCCTACAGAGGCACTAGGGTGCTCTGGGTGGCCCTGCACGGCTGTAGCAGGGGTCAGCGAGTGCGGCAGGCCTGGATGGGGCCTCCGTGTTACACAGATCTCCCTATCCACCTAGGAGCGGCCAGGGGTGGGTGGGATGTGCTCACCGCCGTTTTCTCGCAGAGCAGGCCTTGTCGGCGTCCGCACCCCTGCGTGTGCGATGCTGAGTGGGCTTGGTTGTGGGGGTCACAGCCCTGCAGCTCAGTCTCTGCATCCGCCCCCAGGGGACTGGGTTGCTGAGTGGGTTCTCAGGGGTGAGCGCTGAAGGCCGTGTGTCCTGGGACAGGTTCCCTTCAGCAGTGGCCAGGCCCTGCAGCGGCTGGGAGCCTAGGCCTGGGGATCAACCAGGGCGAGTTCCCACCCAGCCTTGTGCAGCCCTGAGGAACAACGGGGCTTTTCTTGGCTGGGGCTTTTCTTGGCTGGCCCCGGGCGGCTGAGGATGCCCTCCCTGGTGTCGGAGGCCGACCTGCTCCTGCGCCCTTCCTCAGCACAGGGGAACTTGTGGGTTCAGCCTGCCGACCTCAGCCCGCCGGCGCCCGCCCCCTTTCCGTGCTCTTTCTCTTGAGTTTCCACGTTTCAGAAGGCTTCGGATCTTTCCTTGGTGGTTTCAAGTGTTCTTCCTTAGACATTTCAGACGAGTGCCAGCCCCTGGCTGGTGGTTAAGGCAGCGGCGTCTCGCACTGCAGACCGCGCGGCCGGAGTCCCGAACCTGCAGCTGGAGAAACACGCCAGGAGCATGCGTGCCCAAATCCCAACAGGTGAAAGGGAGGCGAAGGGATTGCGGTGTGACCATGCCCCATGCGGGGTGCTTTCTACTTTCTGTCTCTCTCCAGCGAGCACACGTGCCTCATAAATTAAAAAAAAAAAAAGACGAAATATTGTCAGAATGAGTATAATTTGATACCTTGATTAGAGAGACGATAACTGCTGGGTGCTTCCCATCGGCCATCTTGCTCCTCCTGGTTTATGGATTAGGTTTTCAACCCATTAACCATCTTGTGAAAACCAATTACAATACGTGAATGTTGAAGGAATGTACTCAAATCAGGGCAGGTGGACCGTCCAGCTTAACAAGGAAATCATGCTAACGCCTGTGTGGGTGGAGAGTCCATGCTTCCTGATAAAATCTTTACAGCCCATGGGAAAGACACACCAAAAGTTACGAGTCCTACTCAACACTTTCCTTGTCAAGACCTTCTGGAATTCAGCTGCGCTAATGTGTGCTCCACTTTTCCAAGAACGTAAATCTTCCTTCAGACCTCCAGGGAGTAATTCCCCGACCCCACACTTCCCACAGCTGCTGGGCTGTGGAATCGGTCATCCGCTCCCCAGCGAGGACTTGGTTAAATTCTGTGGTAGACACCACCATCTTTAAAGAATCTGTCCTAGACTAGAAAAACATTATGTGGGAATATCAGCAAAATAGGTCAGGAGTCCAGGGTGACTTTATCCCAAAACCGATGGCCTGTGAGTCTCCTTGCTTTACGTACACATTGAAACGGTTCCTCCTTTTCTTTTGGGGCAGAGAAATCATTTTCAGGACCTGTTCTGTTACCTTCTGCACTGGAGAAGAGAAGGCAGTGTAAGACGCTGCTATCCTCAGGCTGAGCTAATTGACAGGAGATGAGGGGATGGGATGACTCGTCTACATTTTGTGGAAAACTGATATCCATAGTTACTGAAAGACTACTAGCTTTCAGGATAAAGAGAGTGAATGGAACCAAACTTCATGTAGCAGAGAATGAGGGAAAAATTAGTAAGAGGTTTTGAGTCTAGACAATATTCAAAACGAGACAAAAATCTTCAGGAAAAGAAAGGAGATACTTGTGAAAGAGAAGTTAGACTTTGCTTAGCAGCAAGGCAGTCCTTTCTTGCTCTATTTCCTGCTTCAAATTCCAAATATATGGAATTCCCCATAGACCCTGAGTCTTCCATGCCACCTCTCACATTCAGATTATTCCCCCTTCCTGGAATATACCCACCTCCTCTTCTAATTCCTAGTGATGCCACTTTCTCAGTGTCAGATGCTTTGATGTCTCCTCTGATGCTAAAAATGGAGTGAGTCTCAATCCCAGGCAGCTCCATATCATTCTGCATTTATTCTTCTGATAGGTTCCATCACAGTGCGTTCAACTTAGCTACAAGACAAAAAGCACCCTGAGGCTCTTAGAGTTGGTGACTTATAAATGGTTCACTACTATATTCTTGGTGCTTCCAACAGTGCCAGACACCAAGTGGGAGTTAATACATTTTTAAAATAAAGTTTATCTATTTATTCAAAGAGAGAGAGTGAAAGTAAGGCACTCCCAACAGGGTCTTCACATCATGATCCCCTCCGAGTCTCAGCTGACCCAGATCATGGGCAAACACACTCACCTGGCATTCTCAGGGAGGTCCAGGGGAGAGAACCCAAGACGTTTTTCATTACCTCTGTGCCACTGTACCTGTACCCTTTATTTAAAAACAAAACAAAACAAAACAAGGGATGAGCAGATGGCATAGTGGTTACGTTGCTGGATTCTCACATGGTTGATATGGTTCGAGTCCTGGACCTGACAGTTGAAACTCAAGTTGGGTGCATGTGTGTGTGTGGCCAAAATCCCAAGAGAAGAATGGAAGAGAACAGACTGGGGCATGGCCACCCCCACCCCCACCCCTGGGAAGTGATTTCTCATTTTCTGTCTCTTCTGTTTCTCTGGTGAGCACACATGCCCTGTAACAAAAATCTCTCTAAAATAAATAAATACACAAATAAATGGGAAAAAAAGAGAAAAGACTGAACAAGTGATCTTGAACTAAGAACAATCTAGACTTAGATGTGTGAGGGGATCAGAGATATGCAGACAAATAAAATTAAAATGAATTTTTCCAAAACTGTGTAAAACCAGCTTCTTTATCAAACTTACATGTGCTTAATTACTCATAGAATTGATATTTCTCTCTATTTCCGTGCTTATAGTAAGGCACACTAGTTACTATGGAGAGGGAAACTGGAGAAAATATTGTTATTAAAATAAATTTTCCACCTTTCTATTTTCTGTGTCTGAACGAGATGGAGTTATCTTTGGAATGTAAAGTCTTTTAAAATGTATTTCAGGACTATCTTAGTATCATTAATCTGGGAAAAAAGCAAATTTTCTCTATCCAAATTTCCCTCCAATTCCCAAGAGCCTACTAGGGCAGAATCACAAGCTAAAAATACCTTAGACTAATTTAGGCTCAGTTAGGCAAGCTATTTCTCCTACTGGACATTGTTTGTTTTTTTTCTATTCTAACATCCAGTTATTCCACTAATGTTATAAAAGCCATGTATGCTATGAACAATACTAACAAGACTACTGTATGTACTGAGTCACTTCCTTGAAAGTTATTCTCAGAATTCAGCATTTGTTGAACATCTATTACTTTTCTTTCCTATTGCATTTTATCACATATTAACATTACCATATTTTAGCCCTAAATCTTTTATCCTCTGCCCAGTTACTGATAACACATGTGACAACATTATCAATACTTACATATTTTGGTTATAAATGAAGAAAATTATATAGTTTTAATTTATCTTCTAGCTATTCTATCTAGGTCACTTTATATTGAGAATTTGAGTCCCTGTGGTTTTATCTTTTGCATAGATATGTTTTACTTGAGTCAAGATACTCTTGTTTTCTTCCCTGTGTACAGTGATAACCACTCAATGCTTTATCCATGATTAGTGCTTTACTCATTACATCTTGCAAGTTTTTTCTTCAGAGTTCCTTCAAGTTCACCAAAATATAGTGATCATCTCTGTTTCTTCTGTTAAAGGTTCAGTTTAGGATTCTCTGTGTGCAGGATAACTGGAATGAATAATGACAAGTGTATTTCTAACACTGTAAGCACACTCTTATCGAAGTATTAAGTAACTATACCATCTTTCAGCAGTTTCTAACTCCCACCTCATTCATATCCCGATTGCCAGTGTGTGTCAGGTTCCACTGCATTACATTTTTCTAAGTTAATAAAGATAGAAGTGGTTGAATCAGTAAGGCCCAAGGCAAAGCTCTAATATGGCAAATAATCCAAAATACTAACTATATGCTAGGAAATAGTCTAGGCACTAAGAACTCAGTCATAGATAGGAGAAATCCTTGTATTCATGGCTTCCATTCTTCATTCAGGGGTGACAGCTAATGAAGAAGTCAGCATTCTGTATGTCAAATGGTGATGAGTGCTTTAAAGAAAACTGGGAAAAGAAGGTAGAGAGATGCTCTGAAATTCTTTGTCAAGGACACGCTATTTTTGCTTGGCTATCCAAAGCTTTCTCTGATGAGGTAACAATAAGTAGAGAGATGAATGAAGACCAAGTCAGCTGTGCTGAGGTCCGTGAGGAGGATTATTGTGAACTGAGCAAGCAGAAAGGACAAAGCCCCTAAGACAGAAGCCCTCTTGGTGTGTCAGAGCAAAGGAGAGGAAGTGGAAAAGCAGAACCACCTTCGCAAGTTTCTGCAGGAACCACATCTGCTAATAACCCACCATCCTCCACCCAAGCATGTTCCACAGCCAGCCTCAGCACTGAGGGAAAGGAAATCGACCTCCGTCTTTCATGGGAGGAACTGCAAAGTCACATGGCAGAGGGCACAGAAAGAAAAATGGGTGAAAAATTGGGACTCTCTTTTAAAAAAAACTTTACCCATACACCCAATTATTGATTTAGAACAAAGATTCAAATATTTAAAAAGCGGGAATTATGAGACAATTGACCTTTTGAGTTTTTTCCCTTTACATAATACAGCAAATAACTCGTTTGATAATAATCCTCCCTTACTATCCCAGGATAAAGTCAAGTTTTTCATGATTAACGTGCTTTTTAGGTATTGATGTATTTGGTTTGCTAATATGTGTTTGGACTTCTTCAGATCATGTGTACATGGCAGCGAGTGTGACTGGCTTGTAGTTTTTTTTCCCTATATTGTCTAATTTATATTTCATTAAAGCTATCCTGGTCTAATGAAAGCATTTGGAAACTTTTTTTATGTTATGGATAAGTTGGTATAAAACTAATTTATTACTTTTTGAAATGTTTAGAATTTGCCAGTGAAACCATTTGATACTTTTCTTTTTTAAATTTGTTACAGAGTGCATGTGTGTGCTAGAGAGAGAGAGAGAGAGAGAGAGAGAGAAAGAGAGAGAGACAAAGAGAGAGTGAGAAAGAGAGAGACAAAGAGTGAGAACGAGAGGGAGTGAAAGTGAGAATCCCCCTCCCGGGGTGGGTGTGGTATGGTCACACCACAGTCCCTTCTCCATTTCTCTTGAGGTTTTGGGCACATGCACGCACCCTGCATGTTCTTCAAGCCTTCTGGTCCAGGACCTCAACAACACAGTTGGCTTTGTGGGATCTGGTTGCTTAAACCACCATCCTATTGGCTGTTCCCACTATTTTCTTTATAGAGCAGTTTGTCTTTCTGGGGAGTATACTTGCCCTATAGCAAAAATTTCTCTTTAAAAAAAAAAAAATGAAAGAAAGAAATAGACAGAATCTATATGAAAAAAATGTTAGAACAATTCTGGAGACCAGTAGATGATGTAGTAGTTATGTCACTGGAATCCTACATGGCTGACCGCGGTTCAAGTCCTGGACCTGGTGGCTTGAAAATCATGCTGGGTGTGCATGACTGCCCAAGATCCCAGGAGGAGAATGAAGGATAAGAGATTGCAGCATGGCCATCCCCCAACACCCAGGGAGGGTGGTTCTCACTTTCCCTCTCACTGTGTCTATCTCTCTCTCTCTGGTGAGTGTACACACCCTAAGGCAAGAACCCCTTAAAAAAATTCTAAAAGACACAAAAAAAGATTTGAGCAAATAAAAAGGTGTCCCTTATACTTGGATATGATGACTCAAAGTCATAAAGATGACAGTTTTTAAAAATTAATTGGTAAATTTAATGTTATCCCAGTAAGAATACCAACAATATTTTTTTTTCTGGATTTAGAAAAGCTGATAGCAAAATGTATATGGAAAACAAGCACACAAGAATATCTAGGAAAATATAGAAAAGAAATCCCAAGAGGCTAGTTTTATATTATAAATTCTCTATAATTAAAACCATGAAATTCACAAATGACTTAACAAACATATCAGTGGAATAGAATAGTGAATCTAGAAATAGACTCAAATATACATGGAAAGTTAGTACATAATAAAGATGGCATCTGAAAATCCTGGAACAGAGGTTAAGTTTTTAATAAATGATGATGGGAAAATGGATAGCCATTTGGAAGAAGACAAAATTGAATCCATAAGTCACACCATATATAAGAATAAACCCAAAATGAGCCAGATAAATAGGTAACAAAAAATGAAGTCACACAAGTGCTAGGATATATAATTTTCCCCACATTCTGGATGTAGAGAAAGGCAATCTGTTACTCAAAAACCCAAATTCGGTAAGATTTAAAGAAGTGTTAGCATTACACGCTGCCCTCTATAGCGAGCTCACTGGTTAATTGAATTTTTGTTCTCTTGTGTATGGTGTGTCACTTTCCACTGCTTCTTTATTATTTCCTTGCCTTTGGTTTATGGCAATTACACAATGACACACCTACTTTATATGCAAATTAAGTTTCTATAAAACTCAAACCCACCATAATTAACAACTATTAACTCTGTAAAAATGTACAGAAGAGGGGCTAGGTTCATGGCCAGATAGTTAAGGTAACCAGATCCCACATGGCCAACCACATCGTTCAAGTCCCAGACCCAGTGGCTTGAGAACATGTGCATGTGTGCCTGAAGTCCTGAAAGGAGGAATAGATGAAGGAGAAGGGATTGTGACAAGACCATTCTCTATATGGGATCCTACCTTCTCCCATCTCTCCTTCCCACATGCACTCCCACCACCACCACGTGCAACCTCTAGCAAAAAAAAAAAAAAAAAAAAGTGCATGAGCTCACTTGAAAGTGAATGAAAGGAGGGTAATGCTTGAGGGGAGTAAAAACTCAATAACTACATAGAGCGAGTTTATCGCTTTCATGCTGTCCTGAAGAATAGGTCAAACAGCTACAAGTCATGTAGGTAACTCTCCAGTAGAAAATCCATAGTCTTTCTGACCTATAAACAAGTGGATAGAATTCAGGAAAGTTCCAGTTGCAGGAAAGTCAGAGAAGATTCTTGAAAGAAGAAAGCTAGAGTAGGGTGATCCTCTAATTACCTGAATAAACCCTGAGCAAGTCTCTGGATTGAATAATTCAAGACTTGAAGTAGTATAACTACATATGAAAGAACTTCATTGGGATTTGAGTTGCTACCTGAGATAAATAGTTTGTGATTTAAGTTCAATCAAACGAATTACTTTACAAAAAAAAAAAAAAAAAAAAAAAAATCCCAGACTTTTCTAGAGCTTCTAAAACATAATATTCACCCTTCCCAGACTACAACCCAAAATTAATTGACAAATAAAGAACGAGGAAAATGTGACCTATTTGTAAGGAAAAAGACAACTGAACAGAGATAACCAGATGTTGGAGTTAGTATACAAGAGTATAAAGGGATAGAGCAGCTGCTAGGGGGAGCCCCAAATGCAGTGGTTAAGTGTAGTATGGAGGAAGCTGGGTCCTATATAGATGAACAGGGCTTGAATTCCCTCCCTGGCATATTGCTGGACAAGCTTTATATCTAGGATCATGACTGGCTGGAGAACTGAAGGAAGAAGGATCATTGGGGAGCTCTTTCTTTCTCTCTCTCATGTGCACATGCATGCACTCTATCATAAATTAAAAAAAAAAAAAAGAAAGCTGCTATGAGTGAAATGAAGTAAAAGAAAATCGTGACAAAAATATCTAAAGAAAGATATTGCATGCCTAAAAGAGAAATAAAGAACAAATACAATCTTCTTTATCTGTAAAAAACTATCAAATAGAAATTATAGACATAAATAATACAATATCTAAAATTGAAAAATTCACTGGATGGTCTTGGCAAGCTTGAGATGACAGAGGAAAAGAGCAGAGAACTTAAAGATAGATGAATGGGAAGACAGCAGGTGGTGTGGTGGTTAAAGGTGATGGACTCCCACATGACTGACTGCAGTTCAAGTCCTGGACCTGGCGGCTTGCTTTCTCACACTCTCTCTCTCTCTCTCTCAGTCTCTCTCTGGTCAAATTACAATAAATAAATACAGTTAAATAATTCTTTTTAAAAAGCTAGCTCAATAGGAAATATCTAATCTGAAGAACAAGAAAAAGTTATATATAAAGAAAATAAATTAAGACTTGGAAATATGCAAAACAATAACATACATGTATTTGG
>NW_006159759.1:1375076-1378512 GCF_000334495.1 Tupaia belangeri chinensis
CAGCAGGAAATAAGGGGATGGGTAAAAAATATGTAAACATGTAATTTTCAAAATTTTATCCAAGTTTAGTGAGGCACACACAGGATTTTAGACTCAAGAAGTTCTATGTTTGCTTTTGATTCTGTTTGTGCCAATTAATTCTTGTGTTTGGAGTCCTTAACGTTCCATTTTGTCACCTGTTTTTGTGTTATCTCTTCCTTCTTATTTATATTATCTTATTTTTAATGGGCATTATTGCCTTTCATTGGTGGATATTTTATTTTAAAACTAATTTGTAGAGGGGCCGTGGCATGGTAGTTGAGGCACTGGGTTCCTTTGTGATTGCTCATGGTTCGAGTCTTAGGCCTGAAAGCCTGCTTTGTCACTTTCCACCTCTTCCTCTCTCTCCGTCACTCTATGTTGAGAATCTCTCTCTAGTCAAATTAAAATAAACAAATCAAGCTTAATGACATAATTCTTAAAAAAAAAAAAACTTTCTAGAAAAAATAATTTGTAGAGATAATTTAAAGACCCAGATATTTTCTCCTTTCAGAGGGGATTTTCATTTTTTCCTCCTAGGTGACTATAGAATTTCTTGTGCTGACCACCTGGTTTCAGACAATCACTCCATTATTGATATGCATTATATATGAATGGAGGCCAAAGAAGGAACACTTCACCAGTCCCACGGTACTCTGACATTTCCTCCAGCTCTGGGAATGCACCTGTGGTACAACTCTAACGTTCAGGTACCGCCTTTTCCAATGCTTCTGGGGATCAAGTGACCTGTGTGGATGATGTTGGTTCATTATATAGACACCTACAAGGTTTTATTTATCAGTCAAGCCTGTACTTTTTTTTTCAGTTTTTAGTGAACACTTATAATGACTTTATCTACCTAAAGATTGTATATATGACTTTATATGTTTTTTTTTAAAGTTTGAAGTTTCTTTTTAATTGACAAATACACATATTCATGGTGTAAAACATGATGTTTTCATACATGTATGCATTGGGGAATGGCTAAACAAAGCTAATTAATATATTCATTGCTTCATATTGTTAATTTCTATAGTGAGAACATTTAAAATCAAATCTAGTTGTTACACACTTGTTATTAACTCTGGTTTCCATGGTGTATAAGAAATGTGAACTTAATCCTTCTAACTGAAATTTTGTGTCCTTTGACCAATGTCCCCCCAATCTCTCACCCCTACTAGCAATCACCTGTCTAGTATATAGTGTCTGTTTCCAGGAGTTTGACATTTTTAGAGTTCTCATGCTTTAAAATATCCAGATGCATTTGTGACTAAACTTTTATTTGTATGTCTGGCCAACTAACACCAGAAAGCCTCTTGTGTTAATGGTTTTTCCTTAGCAATGGCATTTTAGTAACTGCAGTTACCTTAAGTCTTCTATGTCATTAGCATCTGATAGCCACTAAGAACATATTGTTTCCTTTCCCCTGGGATTCCTAGCCTAAGACCTTCTAGGGGGCATCTCTTTTTCTTCACTCATTCTTCCCCATTGACTTTTTGAAATACCATATTATAATTGCTATATCAGTTTTTGTAAAATCAGTGTATTCATCAAATAGATGTGTATAGTGAAGCAAAGGTCCTCTCTCAGTGACATTCCTCCCTTTACACACAGAGACAGCCTATATTCATCCTCACATCTCAGAGTTTACACTTTGTATTTCAGTACCGTAAACACACTATATAAACAAGTAGGGTATTTCACAAGTTCAGGGAAAAATGCAATAAAAGTATGAGTTTATTTTGATGCAAAAAATTTAGAAAGCCACACAGTTTTCCAAAAGACACATTTTCTACGAAGTTTTTGAAGATCCTTCATATATTACCTAAAACTGCATTGCAATTTTCAACTTTGTGGGAACTATAAAATCTTTATTCAGCCAATAATTTATTTAAACTTTGAGTACTGCAATTCTTTATTTGCCCAACTTTTTCTGTAACTCCAGATCTAGTCAACAATCTAAGCTTGGTTCAAAACATATTGACAGCTGGCCAATAGCACAGAGGTTGGGTGTTGTACAGAGGAAGCCAGATTCCGCATGGCCAACCACTGGGTGAATTCCAGCCCAGCAACTTGGAAACTATGTTTGTTCCCCATGGAATCCTGCAACACTGCTCGCCCAGCTGGCCTTTATTAAATATTAACCGAATGAATGAATGCATGGATTCTTAATTGACGATTACTTGGACTACTACAAAATCTGATTAATCCTTGTGGAGATTTTATTCTTCTCGCATGTATGCAGAATAATCCGAATTTAAAACTAAGTCTTAAAATTCAAAACAGTTTGTAAATGTGGGAAACATCTGGCAGAGAAATACCTCCAGCGTTGGCAGTGATGGAAGGAAAATTTTCTCTGAAGCAAGCAGCTAGCCTCTTTCTTGGTATCGTCAGAAAATGCTTGCCTATATTTGTTGGTTTGCACAAGAATTGGTAACATCTGACATTGAGAACACAGAACATTGTTCATCTTGAAGGGCCATAATAACTTGGGGGGTTGGGAGTAGGGGAGACAATGCACTAAGGAAATGAAGGCATTTTGGAGAAAGGACAGGTTGTTTAGGTCCCCTTTCAAATGGTTTCCTTGGCTCTTCAAGAGTGTTACTTCACAGACGCTTCCTAGAAAGTCCCCAGTGTGTCCTTACTAAATAAGCAGATTCCAAGAGATGTAGGAAAACAGGAAAACAGCAACAAAGTGCCTGTCTGACTCCCCTGGTCTGGGTTCACCCTGGCCCTGCAAAGTTGTGGCTACAGGGCGGGCTTCAGCAGCTTTCTGGAACGTCGTTCCGATCCCTTTAAAGGTGGGGATCATGACGGAGTACGCGGAGGAAGAAGGCGGGAGCGGAGGGCTGGAGTCTCGGTTGACATAGTAACTCTTCGGCTCGGTCTGGCTAGTTCTGCTCTCGGCTCTCAGGCTCCGCTGCCACCCGCGGCCCCAGCTGCGCTGTCTCTGCCCGGAGCCCTGACTGCCTTTTTGCCGGGTCCCCTCGGCCGGAAGCACTCAGGTCGAGGTCCCCTTTGAGCCAAGCTAAGTGCTGACTTCCCCGGAGCCAACAGGGGAGCCAGCCACTAGGAGCCCAGACCGCCTAGCGTCTATACCCTCTGCTCACGCTGGTCCCCTGGGTACCGGTCCGTCCAGGACCAGTTTGTCAGGTGACTGGGGTCCCATCGCACGGGGTCCGGGCTCCAAGTATCGCCGCGACTCCTTCGGGAGCGGAACCCACAGCAGTTGGGCTTTCCCGCCATGAACCAGAGCCCGGCATTCGGGACCCGGAGGGGCGGCTCTTCCCAAACCGCTGTCGGAGCCGGCGCAAGGCGCAACGAGAGCCAGGACTACCTGCTCATGGACTCGGAGCTGGGAGACGACTGCTGCCAGCCCCAGCTGCCTCCCTACGGCTAATCCACCCGCTCCTAAGAG
>NW_006159759.1:1378932-1394840 GCF_000334495.1 Tupaia belangeri chinensis
CTCCGCGCGCAGGTTAGAACCTGCGTGGTTGTGAACCCGCGTGTGTACCTCCAAGGGCAGGGGGTGGCAGGTCCGCGCCAGCCGGGGACGGGACCCGAGTGAGTGGAAGGGTGCACGCCGGCAGATCTGGGTCCGCTCCTAGTGAGGACGCACAGGCGTGTTTGTCCGCTAGGTGAGACCGCGGAGCACCGACACCAGGTCACCAGATAGCTGGTCAGCTTCTTCAGTCCAAGTCACCCTGCGTCTCCATGAGGCTCAGTATCGCCGTGCAACAGGAGCGATCTGAACAGGAGGCTCATCCATCATATTCCCGCTGTACCCCACCGTGACTCCTAACACACGGACAGAGATGACTAGAATTGTAAGGGTCCCGTCCGCGCCTCTGTGCATCCGGAAAAGTCGGGAACCCGCGCGAAGCGGTCTCTACGTTTTGCCTGCCTTATTATTTCAGAGGCGCGCACAGGTCCTTTAGCAAAGCAGAAGTTTGAGGTTGTGTGTGGGAAAGGGTGGCCCTGTCTCCCCCGACAACCCCTCTTATACCCCCGAACCTTGGGGTTAAGATGGAGAAATAGAACACAGAGGCGTTGGTGGCGCGAAGCTTTCACTAAGGGCTTCAGAGGAGACCAGCCTTGTGCAGGCCAGCAGATTTTGGGTGTGTAGACGCGAGGGTGTTGAGGGTGTCCAGGGCCTTCTATTGGACTGCGACTAACTACTAACCTTTATTTAATGCTATTTTTGGGGGGAGTAGCAGGAGGAAGAAGGGGGTAGGCAGAGAGTGTAATGGAGAAGAGTCTCCCCTCCCCCACAGGCCTGTGACCACAGGACAGGGGCAGATAGCATTTCTGCCTCCCTGCCCATGTTCTTGATAGGACGGTTAGGTTTCCTGACCTGTCACATCCATCCGTCAGGGGTTTCCTGGGGAAAGCAGTTCTCAGCTTGTAAGCAGCTCCATGTGGAGGGAGACTTCTGCTCCACAGGCATTGAGCAGGCAGCCCCAGGGATGGGTGGGTGTGCCTTCAGGGCACCGGTCAGGATGCCCAGAATCCAGGCCTACTCTGGTTCCCTTTCACAGTAAGAGAGGAGCCTCAGGAACCGGTGCATCTAATTCTCTTTACCCCTCCCCCAAGCTAAAAGGAAAAAGTTCTGCTCATCTCTGCCTTGTATGATTTGAAAGCATCCACTGGAACATCTTTTTTTTTTTTCTTCTTAGAAAATTAAGAGGTATAAGTTGTACGGTGCAATGTTTAATCTTATCTACAAAATTGTAAAACTATTACCAATATCTAATTCCAGGACATTTTTATCACACCCAAACATATCTTATACTTGATGCTAAATGAGAAAATATTTCCATGTCTCAGTACAGACTCCTTCAACTGTGGTGGTATGTGAATCACCTGGAGATCTTGTTAAAGAGCAGGTTCTGATTCAGCAGGTCTTAGGTACAGACCGAAATTGTGCATTTCTAACAATCTCTCAGATGATGTCAAGACTGCTAGCCCAGGGACCTCATTCTGAATAGCAAGTAGATATAAGCTGAGAAAAAAAAATGATAATAGAAAGAACAATAAATCAACCCGGATATTCTGGATGCAGCTATTTTCAAAGTCTATGTTTGAAAATATGGAATGTACATCTTAATTGACAGAGACCTGAGATCCACCAAGACAGAGGGCTTTATGTTTGGCAGCAGTAATTTGCTGGCTAAATTAAGTGGCTTAAAGTGCCTTTAAAAAAATTACTGTCACATGAACAAAATCTTTTCTGTTTTATTTTTATCAACTGATCCCCCTATAACCATTTACTACTGTGTCTGTGGGAAAAATGATTTGTTTCAAATACGTGCAGTCATTTATTAATAGTGAGAGAGGTTAAATAAAGTAATAATTCCAAGTTCTGAAAACTTTCTCCAGTGCTTTCTTCAAATGTGACTAACTGCCTAACTGATTGGTATGGTTCTTTGCATTTTCTACTATTTGGAGAACAGGTATTTTTCTGCTTTACTTTAGGAATCCCAGACCTCTCTTAGAACTAAGCAGCACAGAGACAAGCAAAAATGTTTTAATGTGTTTTCAGTGTGCACCCTCTGTATCAAATTGGAGGTACTGTAATAAATATGAGAGTGCTCCATGCTGGGCCAGCAGGTAGCATGGAGATTAAGATGCTATCTCCCGCTTGGCTGATTTCACAGTCCAAGTCCTGAATGTAGTGACCTAAAAATCATGCCCCAAATCCTGAGAGACAACTGGAAGAGAAGGGATTGCGGTGTGGGCATCCCCATTGAGGTAATTTCTCACTCTCCCCTCTTTTTCTGTCTCTCTCTGGAAAGTGCAACATCCTTTAGCAAGAAACAAATAAACACACAAGCAAACAAAATACTAAGAGTGAGCCATCCTAGAATTAGAGTTTGGTCTTATCTACAGCTATTATTTCTAAAAGGTTTGACAGTTACTTTTCACTCACTGTTTTCTCTGGTAAGGTATTTTTTTTTTCCAGTTGCATAATCAAGTAACTGAATTTTAAAAATAATTGGGGTGGGTGGAAAAAAATTAATTGCCAGAGGGCATATATGCTAGAGAGAGGGAGAGAGAGAGAGAGAGAGAGAGAGAAAGAGAGGGGAATCTACTCATAATGTATTTTGATATATAGGTTATATATGTATAATTTACAGGAACTATGGCTTTTCTCTTACATAAAAGGTTTTCCATTTAAATGTTTACTTACTCTTTAGTTATTAATACAGTGTTTTATACACAGAGTTGATGTGCTATTGCTGATATTGTCTCTGTAAACATGGATATGGACAAAACACCCTTAAAGGGGAACATACTGACTTGCAGTCTTAGAAGAAACTCAAAGAGATCCTTAATTCTATCCCTTCTTTCACATGATGAGAACAAAAATGATTTTTTTGTGTGTGAATAGGTCATGTATTCTGTTATGGTCTGGATAACGGTTTGTTTCTCAAAGGTTCATGTTCTGGAAGCTGGGTTCCCAGTGGCTTTGGGAAGTAGTGAGACCTTTCAGAGGCAAAGCTTAATGGGAAGTCTCTATACAATTGGTTAGGTACATAGGTGGGATAAACAAAGTTTAGATTGAGTACCAACTCAGGCCTATGCATCATATTAAATTATTACATGCTTGTTATCTCTCCCTCATTTTACAAATACACTTACTCAAACACGTTACACTTATTTATTCACTTATCACTTTGCCCCTACTGGACTGTAAGTCTCCAGAGGTAAGGCTGTACTTCATACCTGACACTCAGCAAAGTGCCTAGCAAAGAGGTGGTATTAGTTAATTTATTCTTCAGCAAAAACATGTCCTTCCTCCTCAGTATTTATTCTGATAAGGAATAAAGTGATGTCATCTCCATTAGTAAGATAGCATCTGGATCCTCTTAGTTAGTAGAAGAGTGAATGTCCACATATAAAAAGATACACATAGCTTATATTCCAGCTGCCTGTCACTAAGATATGTCTTCTTCTGGGGAATCTGTCATGATCACTACCACAGCCACTTCATCACTCTTCTTTTAGCTCTCCAATTCTAAGCTCTTCCTTTAAAGATCACTATGTACAACTGAGATGAGGTTGTATCTTTACCAGGACCTATTTAACACTCAGGGGTGGGGCCGGCAGGTGGCGTGGTGGTTAAAGGCTCTGGACTCCCGCATGGCTGACTGTGGTTCAAATCCTAGACGTGGTGGCTTGCTTTCTCACTTTCTCTCTCTCTCTTTCTGTCTCTCTTTGATAAAACTGGAAAATAATAATAATAAATAAATAAAGTTAATTTTAAAACACTCAGATAACCAAAGAAAATAATAGAGAAAACTGATAACTGGCTGTAACTGCTCTTCAAACTCATTTATGGAGTCTCCTAAAGACTGACCGTGTTTAACACGAAGCTTCATCCACGAACAGTGAGCCCTCTTCAGATCATCCTCTATCAATCTAACCCTTCATAGTCCTAGACCAGACAGAGGAAGGATCGCTCCCTTTCTTTCTTCACTGTAAGATCTGCCTTTCAAACTCCATTTTCAAAAGCATCTTTTTCTTTCCTGAATGATGGACATTAGGTATATCCATTCCTTTAAGCAAAGACCTACCACTTACCCCAGAAGTGTGGTTTCGCTTTCTGATCTGAAAGGGGCAATCACATCAAAACATGACAGCCCAACAGAAGTATTTGGGATTTCCAATAAAAGCAAAGGGCCTATTTTTTTTAATAGGATATACTTATCAAGTGATAAAATCAGTCAAAGGGAACATGTGTGATAGCATGATGTCTGCTATATATGCAGTCATTAAAATTGAGAGAATCCCAGTATCTATTGGGTTGTTGGAAAAGTCATGATGTATTTATTTCTATGCAAAAACACATCATGACTTTTTGGATAACCCAATATTAAGTCATTTGAAATAACATCTATAACCAGAAACCCAAGCTCTAGACCTTGATTAAAAGTTTGCAGTGTGGAAGCTGCTCCCCAGGGGAAAAGCAAGTGTTAAGACCACCTTGGTTCTGGTTCTCCTTCTTCATTGAGGATCAATTTCTCCCCTAGCCACTTGGATTTACGGTGAGTCTCTCATGGTTGACCACATTGGAAGTCTATGTTCTGCATGACAGAAATCCTTATTTTGTTTCCAAATCTCCCCTGGTTTGAAGGAGTCAACATCAGCTGGTTATAAATTATCATCATGATACATTTTTTTTAAAGGGTGCCAACATTGTAGGTTGTGGAGTAATTGCCAGGTATGTTTAAATGCCCACATTCATTCTGTAAAGAATGTTTACCTCTGAGAAGATGCTGCATTATTTTTTTCTCTAGACTGTTTTGTTTCCTTGGCTGTAAGAAGCAAATTCATAGAGAGTTCATTTTTGCCTCTTAGAAAGTATAAGTCATAAATGGGAAACATTTTCTTGATTCCATTCTTGGTTTTCTCCTTCTTTCATAAACTCATGCTAAATGTAATTAGATCCAGTTGGATAAAATTACCATTTGTGATTGTTCTTTGTTTAGGAGTCTTCTGCTGGCTTTTAATACATGGAGAAGTGCTTATCTTTATGCCAAATTTCAATTAAATTTTGGCATCTAAAATTTGGTATGCTGCTTAAGACCTCTTTAAGCCATTGGAATGGATTGAATGATATTTCTTATAGAAAGTCTGTTTAGAGTAATATGTAGAAAGGAGTGTTACAGATGCCCAAATAGCATATATGATTGGGGCATTACTGCTTTGTACCTAATTCAGCTAATTAGGCCACAACAAACAGGAGAAATTATATTAACTAGAATTATAGATAGTTCAAACCAAGTTGCTGTTTCTAGTGGTAACTAATCTAAAATATTTATATATATTTAGGGAGACTAATATTTTTGAATACCTATTCAGTAGGAGGCCTTTTCCTAAACATACAAATGTAATTTGCTTTTTAGAGCAGCCACTTGCCTAGTTTTTAGAAAAGCTTATTATTTTCCTTTCATGATAGAGAGAGACAGAAAGACAGAAGGATGGGGACTCTCAACAAGGTCTCATGCCACGATTTTTCCCCCAACCCTCTCAGCCAGCCATGATCACTGCAAGCAAGTGAATACCTAGCATGTACAGGTCAACCTGGGAACCAAACCCTCAATTTCCTTATGGCTTCCAGCATTGCAGAGCATTGCACTACCACTGTGCAATGCAGTTGGGCATATTTTTAATGTCTTTTTTAAATGTTATGCTGAGATTTTGAGATGTTATGCAATTTGCAGAACATTACACAGCCAAAGATTGGCGATTTTTCAAAACCTAGTTCCATGTTATTTGCAATAAGTGATAGAACAGAATTGTTGTCAAGAGGGCAAAACCCAGTACATCTCAGAGAATGCAGGCTGGAATGAATGAACACAGGAGTGGTTACACAGAATTCTTACTTTTTCAGCCTCCCATATAATCATATTTGTGCCAGTCACAGATGGCTGTAAGTGGGTTGTCCTTTTGGGAATCCCACTCATCATTCCTTTTCTTTCTTTTCATAGGTATTTAGGGAGCCACAGGTTGGCTCTTAACTACTGAACCAAGATTCTTGTCCTGTGCCTATTCTAAATTACGTTGGGGGTAACAGGAGATGATAGGAAGAAAAGGTTATGAACAACAGTAATAAGTGTGTTTCTTACCTATCCTTTCTATTGAAATATTGGCTCCCCACCATCCTGAGGGTACACATTCTTCAGAGACAGAGGGAGAGAGAGAGAAAGAAAGAGAAGGGTAGAAAATACCTTGCAAAGGATGCTATCATGCTACAATTCTTTTCCATCCATTTCTTCACCCCCCAAGACTTGGGGCATGCACATACATGTACCTGGCATGTTTTTCAAGGTGCTGTGGCAGGGAGTTGAACCATGATTGACCATGTGGGATACAGCTCCCTTAACCACTGTGCTGCAGGGCTGGCCCCAAATCTTGACCATCTTTATATTATACTCTACTTTAATATATTCATCTCTACTGAATTCTTATACTGATGTCCAGTTATAATAAAAATATTAATAGTTAATTAATAGTTAGATATATTGGAGTTTATATGTGTGAAGCCCTTCTCTAAGTGCTTTTTAAGCTATTAACTCATTTAACCGATGGAACAAACGTATGAAATATGCACTTTTATAATTCCTATTTTATTACATAATATAAAAATACTCACAGAAAGAAGAGGTTAAATGACTTTTCCAAATCTCACACAGACAGTAATTGGTAGAAATGGAAGAAAGAAAGGAGGAGTAAAAGATTCTGTTCTATCATTCATTGCAAATAACATGAAACTAGGCTTTGAAAAATTGCCAATCTTTGTCACCGAAGGCAGACAGTGAATGTACCAAAACGAAGTACTGTAATTTGTAGATGACTAATTTAACCAAAGTTCCACAAACTAATTATGACTCTTTAAAGATTACAAGAGACAAAGCTTTCTTTTACTCTTCATTTCTATCATGTGGATGAAATTACTTCTGTGCTATAATGCAGAGTGTATTAGAGCGACTGACTCAATGCGTAGTGTGAAACTGGAGATTTCACTGCAGGATTTGCATAATTTTAATTTAAAAGCATTTTACATGGTGCTTCTTTGAAGGTGTATATTGCCAGAAATCAATTACAGTATGGCTAGTCATGTTAGGATTGATTGCCTATTCAAGGCGGATTCCATGTTTCAATTACAGCAGGTCTGGTTTACAGTACAATGAGCATTTTGTGCTGGCATGTGTTGGATCAGCACAAAACTGGCAGGAGTTCTCTTCATGGGAATTGCTAACAAAATGATCATGAGACTTATAACATAAATCAAAGTGTGTGATGTTTTCCAAACGTAGTTTTAAAAATCTTTTAGAGAGTTTAACTGTTAGAAATAAAACTCATTTTTGTTATTGTGCTAGCCTGCTTGCAACAGAATATTTCATTAAGTAGACTGAAAAGTGAGTTAGGTATGAAAAGTCGATCCCTGGGCATTGTGACAAGCCCCGCACTTATCCAGGGCATGATTTCTGCAGGATCTCTTCTTAGAGGGCAATTAAGGGCCAGACACTGTAGTCCAAATTAAGGGATTCATTATTTTTTTCAATAAATTCCTTCGTTGGGCCAGGTACCATATTTGGGAACCATGACCTTTGTATTTCATCAGGTCTAAGCATCTATCAGTTTAACCTGCCCTGATACTTCACGTTCCTTCAAGAAACAGCCTCCCTCCTCCTAAAAAGTGCTATCATTAAACTGTATCTTAGATTTGTATTTCCTATCTATGAAAACAGCTCTTTAGGCTTAATTAGGTATAGATTTGGGTTGTATATAACTCTTATGCATCTATATAAAAGAAAATTGAAACAAACTTAACTTTTAACAATATTCCTAAAGCCCCTTCACATTCAGGGATAGACTCTCCTGAGCTACTTTTCAGCCCAGGATCTTCAATGCCCGTTTTCCTACATAGTAATGTCCTCTGTGCCCAAGAGAACATTGGTGATGAAGCATTTCTTCAAAGAATCCATGATAGACCAATAGGATTTGGTGTTTGGTGCTAGGCAATTATACAGAACTAGCCTATTTTTTTTCTTAGAAATGTCTTTTTAAAAATTTTATTTTACTTATTATTATTATTTAAAATTTGATGGAGAGAGAGAGAGAGAGAGAGAGAGAGAGAGAGAGGGAGAGAGAGAGAGAAAGCTGCTTCTAGGTGCCTGGGACTTTAACCAGGTCAGCCATGTGGAAGTCCAGAGCTCTAACCACCATGCCACCTGCTGGCCCCAGAGTTAGCCTATTTTGACTCACAGTTCCAAATCGTTGCTAAACAAATCTGAATCACCACTATTGTTTATGTGTTCCTCACTCTCCCCAATACACACATGCACATACAGACGGGCATTTGTTTCTTAGGTTTTAAAGAAGTGTTTCACTTTAACAGTATGTATTTTCGAGCCACTGTCATCTGTTCTGAGACGTTGATTGTCATTGCTTGTAATGTCCATACATGCCCTGGCGATGAACACTATGTCATTGCAATGACTGACACCTGACTGACAGAGATTGCAAGCAGCCTTTAATGATAAGACATGTTCTGTTCTGGAGAAGTGTATGTCTTAGAATCAGTGAAATGGAGGACTGTGTGTTGATGCTAATGTGCATGGTATCTTTAACTGGGCTGGTCTACAGTGTATTCATGCTGGGAAAATTCATTTTACAAGCTATGGTGATGTACAGTGATTAAGTGTATAAAATAAATTTAAAAAGAAAAAAATCATGAAACATGGTGTTCGGCTTGCTAGCATTTGAGTAAATGATGAAGAGGAAACCTGAAAGAGTCCAAGCTGAAAAGTAACCTTTATGACTTGTCCAGAACTTCAAGGTTTGGACTTTATTTTCTAACTGACATTAAATCACAAATAAGATCATGCCAGTCCTTTGCTTGATTTATACTAGCTTATTTGATCCTCACAGTAAACCTGTATTATTTACACTTGGAAATGAAAAGAAGGAGTTCAGGAAGGTAAAGTAACTAGCCCAGGAGTTGGTGGTTTTGTTTTTTTTTTTGGAGAGGTTTTTGCTATAGGGCGCGTGTGCTCGCCAGAAAGAGAGAGACAGAGAGACAGAAAGATAGAAAGCGAGAAATCACCCAACAGGGGGGATGGCCACGCTGCAATCCCTTCTCCTCCATTCTCCTCTCGGGATCTTGGGCACGCATGCACACGGGCCCAGCATGAGTTTAAGCCACTGGGTCCGGGACGCGAAGCACGGTCGACTATGTGGGAGTCCAGTGACATAGCCATTACGCTAACTGCTGGTCCCAGGAGTTGATGGTTTTTAACTATCTAAGCGAGTACTTGAGCTCATATTTGCCTGTTTGTTTGCCCCCTTGCTTGTGTGCTTTGACCCTCACAATTTTACACTCCCATCCTTCTAGTAGAATAACAGCTCCCTTAAGACAAGGATCAAGTGACTAACACTTGATGGGGATTCAATAGTTATTTGTAGGAGAAATAAATCAACATCTTATGCAAAATGATCATAGTATATTAGCCTTAACCCCAAAATTCTTTCCTCTATGGCTGCCATATGGTATCACTAGACTTTGCTTTTAGGGTACCATGTTTTCTTCTTAGCCTTTTCAGAAATATTACAATATTGGAGTTTTATATAATTTTTTTTTAAATCCCCAGAGGGCATGTGTGCTTGCTGGAGAGAGAGAGAAGAAAAGTGGGAAAGCAATTCCCCCATGATGGCAGCCATGGTACAATACCTTCTTCTCTATTTCTGCTGTTAGGATTTGGGGCATGCATGTGCCTGCACCTGGTTTGATTTTCAAGTCTCCAGGTCTGGGACAAGAACTACAGAGTTGGCCATGTGGGAGCCAGCACCTTAACCACCATGCCATGATTGACCTGGTGCACCTTAGGTAATTTGATGAATTCTAAGAGCTTTGTGATATGCTTGATACCTAAAGTAGTGTTCATTAAATACTGTTAAATAATTCTACCAAAAAGAAAACATGAATATAAGCAGTTTCTCTTTTTAACATTGTGTTGATTGAACATCCATGGGAATTTATCTTTTTTGTTTTTGTAATAATGGCAAGAGGAAAGGTACTTGAATTTTTATTTAAGATGTAGATATTTGTGAAAACTAAACTCTCTCTCTCTTTTTCCAATTACAATAATTATTTTTAAAACTTCCATGGCTACCTTCCCTTTTATGACCTGGTTTATCCATTTTCAGGAGAATCAGAAGAGGAAGTCAGAATTAGGAACAACCCATAGTCAAAGCAGGTTTGGGTTTTTCGTATCTGGGATATTCATTTACCACAGATTTACATTACTCATCCAAGCAGCTGACAGTATCTTTTTGTGATATAATGGAGTATCTTAGACAGTGGTGAGGTGTGTCCTGGGCAATTTGTTAACAATAGGAATTAAAGAACTGTATTCTTAAATTTTAAAAAACATTTATATGAGGACCAGCAGGTGTCATGGTGGTTAAGGTGTTGGACTCCCACATGGCTCACTGTGATTCAAGTCCTGGACTGTGTGACTTGCTTTCTTCATTTTCCCTCTTTCTTTGTCTCTCTCTGGTGAGAAAACATGCCCTATAGCAAAGTTAAATAATAAATTAAAAGTCTTAAAAACCCAAAACAAGGGACCAGCAGTTCATGTAATGGCTATGTTGCTGGACTCCCATGTAGTCGACTGCAGTTAGAGTCTTGGACCCGGTGGCTTAAACTCATGCCAGGTGCGTGTGCATGCATGCCCACAATCCCGAGAGGAGAATGGAGGAGAAGGGATTGCGGCCTGGCCATCCCTTCTGAGGGGGGGGTGATTTCTCGCTTTCTGCCTCTCTGTCTCTCTCTGTCTTCCTGGTGAGCGCATGTGCCCTATAGCAAAACCCCCCCCCCCAAAAGAAAAAAACAAAAACCAAAAACAAACAAAGCCAAAAACCAAACCAAAAAATGAGCCCAAAACAAAACTTTTTTATGTATGTCCTTTCATATCTATTTATACATGTGACTTAACACCTGCATATAAATACATAAATTAATATGCATATAGTTTACATATAATTTCATATCTTTCTACTCATATAAATGTATTCTAGGGGATAGCAGGTGGCATGGTGATTAAGGTGCTGGATTCCTACATGGCTGCAGTTTGGGTCCTAGGCCAGGTGGCTTGAAAATCATGCTAGGCATGTGTGCATGTGCACCCCAAATCCTGAGAGGACAATGGAGGAGAAGGGTCTGTGCTGTGGCCATCCCCCCAGGGGATGAATTCTCACTTCCCCTCTCAGTGTCTCTATCTTTCTCCAGCAAGCACACATGCCTATGGTGAAAACATAATAGAACAAAAAAAGGAAAAAAAATATAGAAAACAGGGTCATTCTATACCAACTTATATTGCAGTTGTTTTTCTTTCCCATTTGATAGTATAATACATTTCAGGGGATGTAAGTTAATCGCTAGAACTCTCTGATATTGCCAGACCTTCCCTGGTGTCCTGAGAGAGGCACATAATCCATCCTACACCATCTCTATCCAGGCAAGGGAGCTTCTCTCCCATAGATAACCACAAAATCAGATATGGAGCAGAACAGAAAGGGTGAAAACCACTATTCTCAAATTTTCATGCAGACCCCAAGGTGTCTGCATGAAAATTTGTTGTCTGCATGAAAATTTGAAATAAAAGAAAGTGTGAGAAAGGAACTTGTAAGTAATTAAGAGCTGGCATGAGCTCATATATACGATTTATAGTAGTGCTCACCCTAACTAAATACAAGACTTGATTTACACATATCTAATGAACTTGATCCTTCACTTTCAACCTGAGGTATATCAAAAGCAACAAATGAAATGCGAGAGACGGTACTTGAGACTTCTTTTCATTGCAGTAATTTGTCTAATGCCTTTGTATTAAAAAGCAAACAAAACAAAATAAAAAAAAACCAAAAAACAGTGAGTTACCCAAATAGAATATTACTCGTTTAGGAGGAAAAATCCCTTAAGGCTCAAGCCTCTTTTACAGCATTGATATTTTATTGGCATAATGGTATAGTGATTGACATTCTTAATGATACCTTAAGTTATCAAAAGATACTTCAATTGAGCATTGTGAACATAATTTTTTTGTAACTTTTTCTTTGCATGCCATTTACCTTTTTCTAGTCTCTAACTTCTCTGCCACATTCTTGAAACATATTTCCATTTCTTTGTTTTTGTTTATATAAAATGGCTCTTTTCTATATTAACAAAAAAAAAAAAAGGAAGGAGGGATATAGTGCCAACAGATGGCACAGAGGTTAAGGATGATTCTGAGGTTAGAGTCCTGGACCTGGCGGCTTGAAAATCATGCTCTGTGTGTGTGTGTGTGTGCGTGTGTGTGTGTGTGCACGTACCAAATTCCAAGAGGAGAAAGGATTGGGGGATGGCCATTCTCCCCGGAAATGATTTCTCACTTTCCCTCTCACTGTCTCTCTCTCTCTCTATGGGGAGCACAGATGTCATATGTCAAAAACTTAAAAAAAATTGAAATTCATGCTTAATTTTCCGTGAGATTTTTGAAGACCTCCCCTAAATTCTGGACATACCTGTGCCATTGTTCTTCCCACAGTATAGTCTACTGATTAATTTCTGTCTGCTGTATGGAGCTTTTGGGTATTTGAGGGTAGGCTTAGTCACATACTTGTGAGTTACAGAACTACTATTACACACAATATCTAAAAATGTCTGCTGTATGGAAGGATGGCTGGATGAATCATTCTTGCCTACTCAAATGCCCGGGCAAGTAATGGAAACAAGTAAAGCAAACCTGACGTAAAGGCAGGAAGGATCAGGGATGTAGTGACCTTGTCATAAAAATGAAAGTCTCCATTCAGCCCTGGTCAATTGTTGCCATGATGTACTAGAAGCCTGTGTTCCTAAATCCTCTGATTTTTTAAAGAAAGGCCAGGATGAGATTTCATACGTGAAGTGTTCTCATTTTTCAAATAAAAAGCACTATAGATGAGATCCAACTCCCAGACTGATAATTTGTAAAGTTTAGAATGAATAATAGGTCAGTTTCCATGAAACTCTAACCAAAGACTTAAAAATTTTTGTCATTCATATGCCACCACAATGAAACCTACAGTTCTATTGATCCAAAACGAAACTAAAGTGATCATCTTGGCATCATAGGGGGCTTATCTTCATTTCTGAACTTTGCTGACAGATGTTGCAAGATGGCTAGAAGTTGGTTTAAAAATGAACTATTCAAGTAGTTTACAGTTTTTAAAGATAAATCTTGAGAAAAAGCACTGCGATAAAAATTCTTTCAAATTACTAGAAAGTACTAAAAAATATTTTTTATGTTCACCTTTACTTAGAGGTGTAGCCATGATATTACCATAATTTTAAAGGTTTCAACTATTTGCTTTATTAAAATCTACAGTGATAACTTTATGGAAAACCACCCCCTAGGGAATAAATGGAATAGAATCCCTCAAAATTTTATAAATAAAATCATCAACATTTATAAATAAAATTATCAACATTTTATATCCTAACTGTGGAAAATAAATAAATGGTTCTCATAGAAATCTGGCACAGTTCACAGTAGGCATCAATGTTTTTTAACATCCATTTTACACTAAAGTTGGCATCCTCTTATGTGCCCATGTTAATCTAAAAGTAAAATTGTTCTTCCACCACCTCTTCTTTCAAAAAGATGAGATATTTTTATCCATCTTCTTCGTATGTTCGTATGTCACAGCACATATTCACCCCAGGATGGGAAGAGCTGATGACTCACATCAATAACAGCAAGCAGAAAATATCAACTCAACCATTTGCTAAGCTCAGACCATGAGCAAATACACTGAGCTCACAGGACTCTTCCTAGACAGGAAAAGGAAATTAGGGGAAGCAAGAGGAAGCTCTTTTGTAAAATAATAATGAAATAGGAGGTCTATTTCAGAGTGGTGAAAGAGTAGGATGCCACATGGCAAAGTTGAAAAGAAAGGTATTGGAACGGAAGACATAATATAGAACCTCCATATGCTTCATGACCAGTTGACACCAAGCCTAAAAGCTCCATCCTTTGCAGAATAGGTAATGAAGGCTGATTTCAGCCAAAAGAAAGGTTGCAAAATCAGCCAGTGAATGATGCTTTCTAAGGCCAGAGTGAGCTCCCAGGTCAGCACCCCTATTTATGGTAGTGTCCTTGTTTTAGTCCGTTGTGTTGGTAATAACAGAAATGCCTGGATCTGGATGGCTTATAAGGAATAGATGCTTATTTAGCTCATAGTTGGAGAGGTCTAAGGTCAAGGGCTGATGGGCTGGTGAGGGTCTTCTTGCTAGCTGAGGGCTTTGCATGGTGAGATGGAGCAAGAGCAGAACACGTGCCAGTGTCTGTGTGTTGGTCTCATTCCCTCTCCTGTAAGCCTATCAGGACACAGTCATGGGTGCCGTTCTGGTATGTTTGTTGCTAATAACAGAAAATATGTGAAACTGGGTGATTTATAAGGACAGAGGTTTATTCAGCTCACAGTTTGAAGGTCCAAGATTCAGGGGTGGCACATGGTGAGGATATTCTGGCTGCATCACAAAGTGGTGGAGAGCAGGGGCACACGCCTCTGTGTCTGTTTGTCTCATTCCCTCTCCAGATAAACCCACCATGCACAGTCAGGGACCCCACCCTAATGACCTCAATCTTTATCACCTCTCAAAGGTCCCACCTTTCAGTAACATAACTGAATTCAGTTTTCACCCACTTAATTCCATTGCATCCAAATCTCCACACATAAATTTGGAAGAAATATTCAAGCCACTGCGGGTGCCTCACTCTAATGACCTTAATCCTCATGACTTTACCAAGCTCATTTCTTAATCCCATAGTTGGATGAGGTTTTCACCTTTTTAATCCCATGATAACTAAATTTTTTCACAAGAATTTTGCGTAGGTCACATTTAAAACAGTAATCCTTATGGCTTAGCACAGAGCGAGGGCTCTGTAACTATTAGACCACCCTCTCTTAGCACTGAAAATTGTCTAGGTAACAAGAAAGAGGAAACACTAATGCGGCCTGGATCAACCCTAATCTTTGTGGCCTGTTACAAGACTCCGAGGCTTAGAGAACAAGACAAGTTTAAAGAGGACTGGTGGGGGGAGGGGGAAGTTAATAGGGTGATGTGCCCACACTTAGCAAGAGGACAGGGTAACAGGGTGAGGAAATAGGGCTGGAATTGATTGAGGGAGCATTGGGCTAAGAGATGATCACCTGCTACCTGTCTCAGGTGGGAGTTTAGAGTAACTTCCATCAACTCTTAGTTAAGAAAGAATTTTGCTGACTTGTTATCTTTCATTTTTAGTATTGTTATTTTTTTCTCACTTTGTGGGTGAAGCAGAGTATAGGATATAGTGAGGTTGATTACTTGCCTCTTCCTATTGTCTGACTCTGGCCAGATACTACCTGAAACTGGCCAGAGCACTGAGGGGTACTCAGAAGTCAATGTATCTCACTGGAGCCCAGAAAGCCCACTGTATTTCCTAACCGTGTGTTTTATCCTTAGATTCATGCAGACATGGGAAACATTAAGAATTCCATTGTAATCAAGCTCTTGTTTACTCTCTTAATAAGCTATTTTTTCATTGCTGCTCAACTTTGGAATGAACGTAGGTTCCTGGATAATACATCAAGCATAATATAAATGCAAACAAAAGTATAAAAGTTGAAATATGCAATTCTGAAATATTTTTTGAGGGGGAGGGGTACAGGTTTTCTGCAACTGGCTTCTTTTTTTTTTTTTGAGAGGTTTTCGCTATAGGGCGCGTGCGCTCACCAGACAAAAAGAGAGAGACATAGAGAAAGAAAGCAAGAAATCACCCCCCCCCCCCAGGGGGTGGGCAC
>NW_006159759.1:1394871-1479416 GCF_000334495.1 Tupaia belangeri chinensis
CGCAGTCCCTTCTCCTCCATTCTCCTCTCGGGATCTTGGGCATGCACGCACACACACCCGGTGTGAGTTTTAAGCCACCTGGTCTGGGACATGAACCGTGGTCGACTACGTGGGAGTCCAGCGACATAGCCATTACACTAACTGCTGGTTCCCTGCAACTGGCTTCTTAAAGAAAAAAAAAAAAGGCAGAAAAGGAACAATTTCTATTTCCATTTCTTCCTTTTGAAGTGATGCAGTGTATAGTGTGCAGTATTATATATATATATATATATCCATCCACTGCAGATACTGCTGTCTGGAATCCTGATTTCTTTTCCTTTATTGATAGAATCCCCTTGTATATGATTGCATACAGTTTAAAAGTCATCTCCCTATGGGTACAGCTCTAGCTCAGGGAGAGTTCAGTTTATTTGATTCTGTATTTCCATTTGCATTATACATGACTCTAGTATGGCATTTAAACCATATGTGAAAAGTACCCACATGAACATTTTTTTCCATTAAACTATGAACATTTTCCTACTGAACTGTGAATACTTGCAACAGTACCTAGTACAGAGCAGGTACTTAAAAATGATTCCTTTTTGCAACTGTCTCATTTTTCCTTTGTGTACATCCTATTGCAGGGGTTGGCATCTGGAACTTGATTCATCTTAAATATAGTTTTGGGGAGAGAATGATGTATGCATGCACATGTATATATATATGATGTGAATTATATATATATGATGTGAATAAAATGGAGAAATATATACATATATATATTTATATATAAAAGATTTTACATTTCTTATTGAATGTAATATACTGTGTGCTGAGTTCTCAGGAGGTGAGCTGATTGGGAGAGACGAAATCTGCAAACGATTAAGAACAGGTTTAAGTGGATACGAAAGTATTGATCAGCAGTCTTGTGTATGGTGTGTAAAGGTATGGGACTAATAGTACTTAGTTGAAGCTACTATTCACATCTAAGAGGGCCTAATCTGATGGGTAGGCAAGGCAAGAGGAATTAATGGGCAGTGAGATACTTAGATTCAGCTATGGTTTCATCTTAATTTTTTAAATTCATCTATCAATAATTTGAAATAGGATACCAGGTATGATAAAAGATGAGGGTGAAGATTATACAAAATAGTCAGAAAAACAAAACAAAACACCAGGCTTTCTTTCTTTCTTTTTTTGGAGAGGTTTTTGCTATAGGGCACGTGCACGCACCAGAAAGACAGAGAGAGACAGAGAGATAGAAAACGAGAAATCACCCCCCAGTGGGGATGGCCACACCGCAATCCCTTCTCCTCTATTCTCCTCTCGCAATCTTGGGCACACATGCACATGCGCCTGGCGTGAGTTTAAGCCACTGGGTCTGGGACTTGAAATGCAGTTGGCTACATGGGAGTTCCGCGACATAGCCATTACACTAACTGCTTGTCCCCAAGCTGTTTTTTTAAGGCTAATGTCAGGGTAGGGAGATATGCAATAGAGTACCAGGGTCAGTATATTTGGAGACGCACTTGATTTCTGCAGTAGGCCTATTTGAAACTTCTCTGACTACAGTAATTAGTCAGAACAAGCTCAGGTTCAAGATCTTGAATCAGACAGGGTAAGAAGGCAAGACATGGTCTCTTTTTTGATCATGCTTTACCCTGAAGCCCTTATCTTAGTTCCTATTAAACCTTACTTCCTGTATTTCTGCAAACCGAGATGTTAAAGAAGCTTCTCTTTTCATATTAGCCAAATGCAACGTATTTCTTTTCCATTATCGAGAATAGAACGCTTTCTTGATTTTGATATATTTACTTCATTTCTGCCACTTAAAAGCACACTGGATAAGGTCCAGCAATATTTGTCACTGTCATTGATATTTATGGCATGTCATTTACACATGCGTTATTCTAGGCATTGCCCAGAAGCCAGAATTAGTCCTGATCCTCATCCACTGGGGTACAATATATACTCAGTACCAATAAAAAGTAATAATGTAGAGACTAGACAGAAAAAACGCAAAGCTGGAGAATTTTAAAAGTTAAGTAATCCAATAATTAAGATGAAATTTCCTTTAGAATTGTTATTTGATCATCAACCAATGTGCACTTTTTGATTTGGGCAACAAGGTAAACCTAAACACGGAGAAATAAAGATGTCGCAAAAGCAAAACTTGGTTTCTGATTCACCGCCTTAGTTTCTGTTTTATACTTGTATAGAGTGGCCAAAGCTTTATCATTTGGTACAAATGCTTCCTAGACTATTTTGGTTCCTGACATATAAACTATGAGACAGAAGGTGATACAAATATTTAGAGCCAAGTAATTTAGGCATGATTAGAAAAATCCACCTCATGTGGCTCAGTTACTATTTTCTCAAATGTAGGTCATTGTATGTTTCAAATATGGGTTATGTTGATTTCTTGACTTTGTCATCTCTCACGTTTTACAGCTAGAGGTGACCTCCTGTACCAGAGACAATGTGCATTGAGTGGCCCTGACTTCATTTATTTAAAGAAAAGTAGAATCTTTTAGATTCTGAAAATAACTTAGAAGTAAATTATGTTGTCATACTGGCATCAAGGCCTAAGAATTTTGCCTCACTTGCAAGCTTATGAGATACTCTCTCAGCGCTTCACAGATGCTGATAAGACACACCAACTTTCTGGGTCAAAGATAAAGGACATTGCTTTATCTTGTTTTGTTTTCTCATAGCAATAACAGTTGCCTGTCCATTCCAATTTTTGGATTGATTCCCCTAGTCCTACTTTCCACAAGGAGACACAAAAAGATGACATAGCACCTGTACCACAAGTCACTGTGGAGAGGAGCCCTGAACTTAGAGGACATAAATCTTTTGCAATGGGTAATAACCAAGACTGTGCCATGTGCTGGAGGGAAACACAAGGCTGTGTACTTTATAGACATCCTTCACAATACTGTTTGGATCAAAGGGCAAACACTGCTTTGTACCCAAGATGTGTAGAAATTCTCGACCCATCTGTGAATGACTAAATTCTAGGAATCTTTTTGAGCTATTGGTAGAGACTATTTATTAAGGGGAAAAGTTGATTTAAAAATTATTTAGAAATACAGAAAAAAATTGCAAACTTATGACTATATGAAGAAGTAATAAAAAGTTATTTCTTGGGGCCAGCTGGTGCCGTAGTGCTTAAGGGTGCTGGATTCCCACATGGTTGACCATAGTTAGATTCCCGGACCTGGCAACTTGCTTTCTCACTTTCTCTCTCTCTCTCTCTGTCCCTCTCTGGTTAAATTAAAATAAATAAATAAAGTTAAATAAAATAATTATTTTTAAGAAAGCTTTGGAAAATGGTGAATTAAGTGTTTTCTAAATGTTATTTCTTGGAAGAATAAATAAAATTACTTATTTTTTAAAATAAGACTTTATGCCAAAAAGGAAATTAGTTTAAATGCTCAAATCTAATATTTTTTGTTTATTTTTGATAAATGATTTATAAAAAATATTTTATTAAGATTGTCACCCTGGATTGGCCAAAAATACAGTTTATTCTTTAAAGCTTTCAAGTATGTGGTGCTTAATGAGTTCTAATTCATGATATTTTTAATTCACTAGTAGTTTTAACTGAATATGTTTACTGATTAAACTATTTTCTCCAAGCAAACTGTATTATAGATATGGATGACTTTGGCCTAGATAATTAGGTATTTGTTTAACTACTCTTAATAGAAATGATTATTTTAATTTTGGTTAATTAAATGTTGTATCACCAAATCATGTGCTTTAACTTCTTTTAAGTATCACAATTTAATAAATTATAGAAATTGTCTTTTATTCTACAACAATATTAGGTGAACCTAATGAACATATAATTAATTATAAATATTTTAAAATGGAAATAAGATACAACAATATAAAATACTAAAAAGTACTTACATTTGATAAAAACACATTTTTCTAAATGTAGAGAGGTTATACTCTGCATGTCCCACATAGTTAACTTAATCTGTTTGTATTTTGTGATGTAGAGCCTTAAAGGCCTTCAAAACATTTATATATATGAATAATACTGTTATTCAGCTGCCCTTTGCTCTTATTTATTACTGTTTATGACAAATATTACAAATTTGGCTGTCAAAATTAATTTTTCTTCATCCTTTTTGTTGCTTAAAAGCACTATGATGATCTGAAAAGCCTTAAAGAATCTCAAAGACATATTGGCATTTTCAAGAGACAGCTTATATGTGAGAAGAATATGTGAATATATTGGAATGTAGCAGATTTATTGACATAACAGTTACATTTTGGTGTCAGAATTGTCTAGTAGTTTCATTTTCGTGTTTCTGAGCTTGCTATGTGATTAGTTTGCTGTGTGTTTCTGAATATTAGGAATTAATGAGTAGAGGACAGCAGGGACCAACAAAGACATATCTGCGTGCACCTGTCCCATTCTCCACATGCCTGTGTTAGTGTATGTGTAGCCTTTGGGAAGTGTCTGAGATCAAGATTTAGAAACACTTAGAGAAAGATTACCACCTGCACACCTGTTAACATGGGCTGTCTTCTGCACCATGTTTTTGATAACAGTGCTTTCTAAATTACAGACAGGTAGAAACATTCTTAAGACTGAGCTGTAACAGAAATTGATGGACCTGATAAGCTTGGAGTATGCTTGGCACAACTACTAGGGTTTATGCTAAAACTTTGGGAGTGTACGATCTCCTTAAACCAAGAAGGTTTAGGGGATATCTAAATCAGCTACTACAACCCTGCAAAATGTTTTAGTAGAAGAGCCTTTGTTCTGTGCCTTTCATCCTATATAGGCTTTGGAGTACTTGAGTTTCTTTATTTTCCATATCAAAAGGAACATTTTATTTATTAACATTTGTGAGCAAACATTGGGAATCTTTGGCCTCATCTAGGTCCTAGGTATGAAGATTCTCCGGGAATTTTGAAAGCACTGGATGTAAAAGGCCTTTGTGAGTCTCCTTCTTTGGTGTTTCTCTATGTGGAACCACAGCCTTGGGACTCTGTCTTATCTGTTTAGAAGCATATTTGTCTTATTCCTTCATCCGATTATTATTTATTCATTATGCTTTCATGCTCCTGATTATAACTGAGTGTTTAGATCCAAGTTTCTGCCCTGAGAACCTAAAAGTTAATGGGGGGGAAACATGACAATTAAATAAAGCACATAAAATAACTCTAAGGAGTGATACTTATTTTAGGAAAATAAAATTATGCAGCCAGACGAACATGATGGAGAGTTCTGTTAGCCAAACTATGCAAAGAAGTCCCATCTGAGGAGCAGAGAGCTAAGTGAAGCTCTGGAAGGAAGAGCATTCCAGGTAGAATAGAGGGACTCTAAAACAGGACTGGGCCTGCCATATTTCAGGGCCAAGATTGACAACAAAGCCAGGGTCTTTGTAACATAGTGGAAGCAAGGGGAAAACGTGAACCATTTATAATCAAGTTGCTGTGTGGCTATTTGCTTTTTTTCCTCCTGGTCAGCTTTAGCAAAGAGTTTTGTACTGTTTGATTGCAAAGTGAACTATAAGAGTCTTTTGGTTTGTTCATCTCTTTTATTTTTACCAAAGTAAAGATACGGTTTTCAACTTCTATAAATGGATCATGCCATTTATATTCTTTTATTTCTGTCTTGATTTCCTCATATTATAATTTTGAGATTCATTAATTTGGTATGTCTAGTTTACTCATTTTTTATTACTGTATGTATCCCATTGTATAAGGATACTATATTATTGATAGATACTTGTGTTATTTAAAAATTTGGACTACTTATAATGAATGTTGCTATAAACATTTAAAATGTATACCCTAGTGCATGATTGGGTTGCTGTAAGTCTGAAGTGTCAATTACAGCAAGCACCAGGCAGTGATTATTTAAATTTAAGTTAGTTAAAAATTCAATAAATAAGAATTTCAGTTCCTCAGTTGTGCCAACTGCATTTCCAATGCCCACTTGCCACATGTAACTAGTAGTTATAATACCGGACAGTACCAATTTTAGAACATTTACATCGCTCTGGGGTACATTCCTAGGAGTGAAATTGTTAAGACCTGAAATAGACACATCTTCAACTTTAGCAGATGATGCTACAAGTGCTTGTTCAATTTATATTCCCCTTAAAAGTGCATAAAAATGCACATACCTAATTTTTTTTTATAACCTTAACACTTAGCTTAGATATTGTACTTTCCTAGGTCTACCAACAGGGTACTACAAACTGGGGGAATAAACAACAAAAATTTATGGTCTCAGTTCTGGAAGCAAAAAGTCTCAGTTTAAGAAGTTAAGGCTTGGGAACCAGCACTTAGTGTAATGGCTATGTTGCTGGACTCCCACGTAGTCGACCATGGTTCATGTCCCGGATCCGGTGGCTTAAAACTTGCACCGGGCACGTGTGCATGTGTGCCCAAGATCCCAAGAGCAGAATGGAGGAGAAGGGATTGCGGCGTGACCATCCCCCCGGGGGGGTTATTTCTTGCTTTCTGTCTCTAATGTCTCTCTCTGAGACGCACCCCCGTTATAGCGAAAACCTCTCAAAAAAAAAAAAAAAAAAAGACTTGCAGTTATATTTTTCCCATTTGGATAATTTTTCTACCTCAGGTTATTTTTTGTTTATTTTAGGTAGGCATAATTATGTTTTTCAAAAAAGAAAAAAAACAATTGTTTAAAAAAGTTTATTTCTCAAGAGTTACAGTGAAAGAGAGATATGAGAGAGAGAGAGAGAGAGAGAGAGAGAGAGAGAGAGAGAGAAAGAGAGGTCTCCTAGACAAAGTCTTTACATTGCAATCTTCCCACGGCCTCCCAGCCAATCAGGATCACAGGCATGACCAGCGTGTTGAGGTAAGCCTGAGACACAAACCCAGAGCCTTTCCACGTGGTCTCCAGCATTCTGTAGTGGGGTCCCTACTATCTGCAGCATCACAGCTGTGCCAAGAAAACCAAGTTTCTTAGCATCATTTATTGGAAATTCTGGTCTTTCTCCAAAAGTCTGTATTATCATTTCTGCTAAATATAAAATGTCCACGGGTCAGTTTGTATTACTTTATTCTGTTCTGTTGGTCTGTTTTTCTATCCCTATGCCAACATTACACTTTCTTACAATAATATGAAGTCTTACAATTTGTCTTATCTAATATTATCTGATAGGGCGAGTTTTTCTAACTTTTTCTTTTTTTCCTCAAGAGTGCCTCAGCTACTATCAGCCCTTTGCATTTGCATTTCATTTTTTTTTAATAGCTGCAGTTTATCAAACTAAGTTCTCTTCTATTCCTAGTTTGGTAAAAGACTTCTTCTTCTTCTTCTTATCAAACTAAGTTCTCTTCTATTCCTAGTTTAGTAAAAGACTTCTTCTTCTTCTTTTTTTAAAAAAATTATCAATAGAAGTTGAACTTTACAAGCATTTTCCTTCAGCTGCATCTTACTTTTTTAAAGAAAATCCGTTATTTCCCAGTCCTCAGATCAGTTTTACAAATGAAAGCTATTATTCTCGTTTTGTCACTAAATAGGCCAAGGCTTAGAAAAGCTACATAGTGCATCCAAATTTGTAGGTGCTAAGTGGAAGAGTTGGAATTCAAACTCAGGTTTCTCTTCTACATCATTCATTTGTTCACTATTAAAGCATGCATTTATCCAATAAATTGTTACTATTTCCCTTTTGAAATATTTTCAGTTAGTACCTTTTTCTCCTTGTCATAGGAGTCTTAATTTTAAGAAGTTCTAAACTATGACACTAGATCCATTTTTCTATTTCCTGTGAACTCAAATAATTTATCTTCACTTTCTCCTCTTCTTTATTGTCCTGTTCACAGAACGGAACAAGTTGATGATCACAGGCGAACAAATGAATAGAGAGCCCATCTGTGTCAAAACTAGATGGCAACAGGGAAACAACAAGGGCAAATAGGTCAGATAAAATTGATGCCTATATTTAGTAACTGGTATGAAATAAAGTCAACCTCAGTACAATAAGGCAAATGGAGAGATGGTGTAGCTAAAGGAAAAAAAAAAAACGTAGTAAAAAACCTTCATCATCCACTTATTATCCACAAATTACATGAAATGATGGAGAAAAACTTCTATTGTGTTAGCTAAACTATAATTGATGCCTATATTTAGTAACTGGTATGAAATAAAGTCAACCTCAGTACAATAAGGCAAATGGGAGAGATGGTGTAGCTAAAGGAAAAAAAAAAACGTAGTAAAAAACCTTCATCATCCACTTATTATCCACAAATTACATGAAATGATGGAGAAAAACTTCTATTGTGTTAGCTAAACTATAAGAAATGTATTAAAGCTAAATAAGTGCTTTGAAACTGTTTGGTATTCATTAGGGGACTCCGTGATATGGTTAGCTGAGTAGTGGATTAGCAGTCAAAAGACACAGGTGTAATAATGGCCTCAAGAAAGCTATATTAAGGATTATAAAACAGAAGCCAATGTGTCTTGGAAACATAACATTTATTTAATTACTTTCTTGCCTTTTTCCTTTTTTAAATTGCCAGAGGGCGTGAATACTCACCAGAAAAAGAAAAAAGTACTCCCTAGTGGGGCATAGTCATACCACAATCCCTCTTCCTCCATTTCTCCGTCTTGTCAGGATTTTGGGCACACATGCACTTGTGCCCACCAGGTTTGTTTGTATTTTTTTCTTCCTCAAACTGATGGGGTTGGGATTTGAACTACAGTCAGCCATGTGGGATCTGATTCCCTTAACCACTAGACTATGGGGCAACCCCTATTTATTTGAAAAATTATGGTAATATTATTGAGGCATATATATATATATATTATATACATGAGAGTCTTCAAAATATTCCTGGAAAATATGTATATAAAGATCTGGCTTTTATGTGTCCTGGAATTTATTTTGGAGGTTAATACAACTAAAAAATCTCTTAGATTCACATGAGTTCCAAACAAATTTGCTTACTTGTGAAAATTAATTTTTAAAATTAATTTATATGATGTTTGTATTTTCTTTCTTTATTTACATCCTGGAACTGTTAAACTACAATGATTTGTTCAGGTGTGTGCCTACCCGATTCTGTTTCACCTGTGCATCAAGCAACTTCGAAAAGGTTGTTTTCTATCTAAAAATTTTATATAAGTAAAAGATTCTTACAAGATTTTATGTACATAATCTGATCTAATCTTCACAATTCTTGTGTAGCTTTTATCTCCATATATGTGAAAACAAAGACTCAGAAAATTAAATAAACAAAAATCACAGATGGTGGTCTAATTAGGAATATAACCAAAATATTTTGACTTTCAGTTTAACTTTTCCGTAGAGTGCATATTCAAAACATTCCTTGGCTATTTCAGAACAAAACCAGTTTTATACAAGTTCTTGAATTATCTGGACTCTTCATATCAGAATTATTTCTAGTCTTGTAGGTGTACATGTCTTTGGCCGTCTTCACATTGATGAAATGCCTGTGACATCTGAATTACTCATTTGCTTGCTTTGGTCTACTTCACATGATATGTGACAACAAAGGTACATAAGAATGCATTTCAATATACTTGAAGCATGTATAATACATCCATTCGATACTATATAAGCCTGTAAAAATGCATGTTATGAAATTTTAAAAAATGTATGTACTCTGTTGACCTTCTGTAATGGCACAGTGGTAATACAATGCTCCGCAATGCTGAGTTGACAAGGGAGGGTCTGTGAGTTGCATCCTGAGGTTTCCCTGTACATGCCCCTGATCCTGGCTGGCTGAGGCTGGGGTGGATCACAACATGAGGGTTCTGTTGGAAGTGGCTGTTTCTCTCTCACTGTGCCTCTCCCTCTCTCAGAAAAATAAATGAATATATGCTTTTAAAATGTGCTATGAAGAATACCATGTATTTAATCTCATATCTTTTAAAAATTTATTTTATTTTATTTTATTTATTTAAATTTGACCAGAGAGGGACAGAGCGAAGAGAGAGAAAAAGTGAGAAAGCAAGCTGCCAGGTCTGGGACTCAAACTGTGGTTGGCCATGTGGGAGTCTAGGACCCTTAACCACCACAGCACCTGCCGGCCCTATTCCATATCTTTAAGAATAGTAAAAATTAAAAGGTTACTGCTCTGAGAACCTATGTCTACTCAGTTCACAAATTGTTCCTTAGATCATGCATGGTTTTCTGTTTCCTCATCTGCTCTTGTTCTGCATGTATTCTCTCCATAACAGCTGTATATCACAGTCTTTGGGTACTCAGTCCTCTGTGTGTTTGCCCCATTACTGCTGTCTCATTTCCACTGCTGATAAGTGTTTCAGCATTTCCTAGAGAATAGGAAGTTTTACACATATGTATTGCTCAGTGCTAAGAGGAGCTAAAAATATTTATTTTTATTTTTTGGAGAGGTTTTTGCTATAGGGCGTGTGCACTCACCAACCAGACAGAGAGAGACAGAGAGACAGAAAGCGCGAAATCACCCCCCAGGGGGGATGGCCACATCGCAATCCCTTCTCCTCCGTTCTCCTCTCCAGATCTTGGGCACGCACGCACACACACCCTTTGTCCCTCTTTGCTCAAATTAAAAAAAAAAAAACAGTAAATAAAGTTACATTAAAAAATAAAAAATAAAAATAAGAAAATATGCTATTTGAGAAAGAAAAAGAGAGGGGCCAGCAAGTGGCATAGTGGTTACATCGCTGGACTCCCCACATGGCCAACAGTGGTTTGAATCTTGGACCTCGTGGCTTGAAATTCACACTGGCATGTTTGTGTGCCTGCCCAAGATCCCCTGGAGAGCACACACCCTAAGGCAAAAACCTCTAAAAAAAAAAAAAAAAAAAAGAAAAGAGAAGAGAAGAAAAGAAAAGAAAAGAAAAACTAGTTTTCAGTGGACACCTGCAGTGGCATAGTAGTAACACAATGCTCTGAGATGTTGAAGTGTTTTGGGAAGATCTTGGGTTCACATCCCAGCATCTGCCTACACTCTCCAGACACACACATGCTCCTGATCCTGGCTGGCTGAGGCTGGGGTGGATCACAACATGAGGGTTCTGTTGGAAGTGGCTGTTTCTCTCTCACTGTGCCTCTCCCTCTCTCAGAAAAATAAATGAATATATGCTTTTAAAATGTGCTATGAAGAATACCATGTATTTAATCTCATATCTTTTAAAAATTTATTTTATTTTATTTTATTTATTTAAATTTGACCAGAGAGGGACAGAGCGAAGAGAGAGAAAAAGTGAGAAAGCAAGCTGCCAGGTCTGGGACTCAAACTGTGGTTGGCCATGTGGGAGTCTAGGACCCTTAACCACCACAGCACCTGCCGGCCCTATTCCATATCTTTAAGAATAGTAAAAATTAAAAGGTTACTGCTCTGAGAACCTATGTCTACTCAGTTCACAAATTGTTCCTTAGATCATGCATGGTTTTCTGTTTCCTCATCTGCTCTTGTTCTGCATGTATTCTCTCCATAACAGCTGTATATCACAGTCTTTGGGTACTCAGTCCTCTGTGTGTTTGCCCCATTACTGCTGTCTCATTTCCACTGCTGATAAGTGTTTCAGCATTTCCTAGAGAATAGGAAGTTTTACACATATGTATTGCTCAGTGCTAAGAGGAGCTAAAAATATTTATTTTTATTTTTTGGAGAGGTTTTTGCTATAGGGCGTGTGCACTCACCAACCAGACAGAGAGAGACAGAGAGACAGAAAGCGCGAAATCACCCCCCAGGGGGGATGGCCACATCGCAATCCCTTCTCCTCCGTTCTCCTCTCCAGATCTTGGGCACGCACGCACACACACCCGGCGTGAGTTTAAGACACTGGGTCCGGGACGTGAACCGTGGTTGACTACATGGGAGTCCAGCGACATAGCCATTACGCTAAATGCTGGTCCGACATTTTGAACTTTTTCATCTTCTTTATAAAGAGTGTGCTATAGAAAACCAAAATGACTAGAGAAACATCAACATAAGGCCGGATGGAGCATTACCTGTATGGTTACTTATAGAATTCAAACCAAATGATGTTCAAAGAGAGAGCATACAGAACATAGCAGCTATATGCTCTGACAGAATATATTAATAGTATCACTCCAAAAACATAAAAGGAGAAAAAGTGAACCCACTCCTAGTAATTATGTAGGTGACAGTAGTATTCATATGATTATTCTGAGATCAGTAAGTATGGAATGAGGGATGATGTAAATGAATATATATGGCACATCCTGTCATCCCTTGTGTACTTGGAATTTAGGATTCTTGGTGTTGATGAAAAGAGAGGCCTATATAATATAAAAAAGGTTAAGTGGAAAACTCTGTAGTCCTGAATTTGGACTCAAATTAGGAGTACTACTCTAGATTTTATCTTTGGATAGATTTCCTAAAGGAAATGATATTCAGTGACTCCATTATTTTATCCTGAAGTTCTAGTACTCCAAGTAGTATTACTACAACCTGGATGTTCAGTCCCAAACTTGGTAAGCACTTAATACTAAACTCTTTACTCCATCTCTCTCTCTCTTCCTCTTTTTATTTTTTTTAAAGTTTTTGTTTATCTCCAGAGAGAGGGAGAAAGAGAAAGATAGAAGTAGAGACTCTGACAGGGTCTCATCATGCCAATATATCCCCCACCCAGCCTTACAACCAGCCAGGATCATGGACACACACACACAGTGTGTTCAGACCTATTTGGAATCCTAACCAGGGCCTCCCATTTGACTCCAGTATTGTAAAGAGCTGGGCATTCTTTTTTCACTCTTAATAGCCAGTCAATCTGAAAATCCTTTCAATTATAACTTTGAAGTATTTTTCAAAACCTTTACCCTTCATCCTAATGGTACTGTCATTTCTGACTATGAGTAATGCAATATGCTCCCAACTGGTCTCCTTGCATCCATGGTTGCCAATCTCTGGTCCATTCTTTACTTTGCAAAGTGATCTCTATAAAAGAGATAAGATGGCATTTCTCTGTGTTTTACCCTTGTTCATCACTGGCTTTCCATAATCCTAAGAATGGCTACAATGACCTGAATGTGGTGGCTCCTGGCTAACACTTGAGCCAGGGAGGTACTATTCTTCTAGCTCTCTGACTCTCTAGACTTACTGGACTTCTTTTGGCTCCTCAAACATGCCAGAGTCTTAAGGGCCATCATGCTAGTTATTTTCTCTTGCAGAAATACTCTCTTCTATCTCTACATCTTACTCTTCCTTTGGGTTTCAGCTAGAATACCCCTTTCTCTTAGAAGATTTTCCTGGTCCTTGCACTACATGAGAGACTATACTCCTCTGCGTGTGGCATCCTGATGTTCTTGTCACACTCAGAGCAACTGCAATTACATGTCGGTGTCAACTTTCCACATTTATGTGCAAGTTCCATGAAGAGAGAAACCCATCTACTTATTTCCCACATTTTCCCCACTTCCTAGCACATAACAGATGCTAAGTAAGTATTTATTGACTGGATGAGGGATTAACTCTAAGTTATAAGTCCTAAGTACAGGACTGCACAATAGCAAAGTCTACCTTCCTTTCTCTAATCTTTGCATTAATTAAAGCCAAGTGTGATGTCATCTATTTTATTTATAGAAATGATATTATAGAATATTCTTACATTTCACAGTGATTAATCTGGCTGCCAACTTTTTGTTATTACATTTTTTTCAGAAGGTCATTTCTTTTACCTGTAAAATATTTCATTCTTTCAACCCTAACTTCTAAATACACTAAAAATTGATTAACTAGTACCCATAATCAATTCTGTTTCTATTTTATGCTTTAATTAAACTAGGCAAAACATAAAGAAGAAATAATGTGTTATCAGTAATTTTGTAAACACATAAACAGAACTATTATGACACATCCTACAGTCAGCCTACTTTCTGTATTTTATATATTTTAGGAGAGCAGAAATGTTCAAAATGATGACCCTATAGTTCTCTAAAATTCTTCCTTTTTTTAAGTTCTCTAAAATTCTGAGTTATGGAAAAAGTGGATTCAATTATCTTGGCACAAAAGTGGACAAATATCTTTTATGAAGACATCGAGTAGCAAAGGTTAAAGCAAAGATAAGATTAATGAATTATTTGGCTGATAACTAAGTTAACCATAAAAATAAATGAACCAGAACATGTTGTTTCTGAGTGTTCTATATGTTTTTACTCTTCTTTTATGTTATTATGCATTTCCTAATTGCTTTGGCCTCCCACATGATTTATGTATTTATTTTCTCATATAATTCTATGGCTGTGGACAAAATGTACATGTTTCTGGTGTCTAAGAATTTCACAATAAACTTTAAAAAAATTTTGAAATCTTGCATTGGCTTAAAACATTACTTGGCTGTGAAGTGATTAAAGAGATGTGACCTCTCTCTTGCTAAATGAACTATTAATTCTAAATGTGTATCAATTGTTATTTAATCATCCCTTTAGTTAGATTGGGAATATATGGTATCGTAATCTTTTGTCTACAGTATTATTTATACTATTACTATCTACTTTTTTTTTTCACTTCTTTGGCATTATCAAAACCTAATTTTAGGTGAATGTTTATTTTAGGATAATGTGGTTTAAATAAATTTATATGAAGTCCATACTGTTACATCTTATAATGATACTTGAGTGTGGGCAGTAGCACTGATTATATAAAAAACGAAGGGCCGGCAGGTGGTGTGGTGATTAAGGAACTGCATTGTCACATGGCCAACAGCGGTTCAATTCCCTTGCACCTCTGTGTACATGTGCATGCATGCCCGCACTCCCAGAAAAATAATGTAGGAGAAGGGATTGTGGTTTGGCAGTCTGGGCTATCTGGGCAGTGTGGTGATGGCGGGGGGAAAAGGTGGGAGATTTCTCACTTTTCCTCTCACTGTCTTTCTTTGTCTCTCTGGCAAGTGCACACGCCCTATGGCAAACATCTGGAGAAAAAAGAAAAGAAAAGAAAAATAAATGAAGGGGAGTTGAGGCCCAGTTTAGAATCCAGATATTAGGAAATGACATTAAGAACAGAGGGAACTTCCTGACTATAGAGACTGATTGTGAAGGAGCAGTCTCCTGAGGGCGATGGAATGGAAGCCTCCAAACGGGCATGTAAGACACAGCATGAAGGAATCTAGCTAGCATGGAGGCAGAGGAGTGGGTGATCACCAGTCACAGACAATATATTATGGAGCCTTCAGTTGCCTCTGTGGGACAGTAAATACTGCAAAATGGTGGCCCTTGAAATTGGGCTGAGGCTCAGGCTAGACTTAAGACTTACAAGGGAATGGAATCCTAGCAGAGAACTTGTAAAGATATAGACTAAGATAACTTGTTTGTTTACAACAATGCCAACAGCATGCTGGGTAACACTGTAGACTCTTCCAGTTTTGCCATGGTAACATTTGTGGAGCATTCCTTTTTGAACAGTACCCATTCCCTTGATGTCTACAATATCACCTTTCTTGTAGATTCACATATATGTTACAAAGGAACCACTCTATTTTTTCTAAAGGCCTAGGTGCCTCTCCTCTTTTTGTGTTCGTCATTTTGGTTAATTACTGGGAGAAGGTGGTTCTGGCCAAAAGGAAGCTAGTTTTATGGTTTTGGACTTTATGCTTTTTAATTCACTTCAAGTTAATTTTCATAAGTGGTAAAAAATGGGAGTCTAGTTTCATTCTTCTGCAGGTGGATGTACAGTTTTTCCAGCACTATTTATTGAAAAGACCGTCTCCACTGGATTATCTTGCGCCCCTTGTCAAAAATAAGTTGGCTGTATGTTGTGATTTTTTTCTGGATTCTCTATTCTGTTCCATTTTCTAACAGTATGTTTTTGTGCCAGTTGCATGCTGTTTTGATTATTATGGTTTTGTGATATATTTTGAAGCCAGATAGTAAGACATCTACAAATTTACTCTGACAATATGAGGTCTTCTGTATTCAATACAAATTTTGTAATTTTTTCCTATTCCTGTTAAAATGTTGCTGGAATTTGAATAGGAATTGCATTGAATTTGTAGATCACTTAGGGTAAGATAAACATTTTAACTATGTTGAGTCTTCTAATCTATGTACAAGGGGTGTCTTTCCATTTTTGTATAGAGATCTTCTTTGGTTTGATCTATCTATCTATATCTATCTATCTATCTATCTATCTATCTATCTATCTATCTAACAGTAGATATATCTATCTAATGGCTATAGTAAATGGAATTAATTTCTTTGCTTTGCTTTCATTTGCTCATTGTTAGAGTACAAAGGTAAAAATTTTGTATATTAACTTTGTACCTTCAACTTTGCTGAATTTATTTATTACCTCTAAGGGTTTCTTAGTGGATTCTTTAGGTTGGATCAAGATTTTACTCTCTTAATCCCATTACTGTAGCTCAAAACATGAATTTCCAGGGGACATATTCAAACTATAGTATACACTGTAGGAAATTCATAAAATAATTACAAAAACCAAGTGAAAGATAAAACCATCTACAATTGTTCCACCTATACCTAGCACTGCATCATATCTTGCTGTGTACTTTTTAACAGACGAGTATTTCTTGCACCTGATACATACAACTTGTACAACTGCTACTCACTGTTTGAGAAATAGGGAACATTGAAATGAAAGAGCTAATCTTGAAATTAAAGCTCTTGTAGTTTAGTACAATTAAATTTGATTATATACATTTGTGACATATATATCTAAACTTAAGGCATAAAAAAGGCCTGATAGGGTTGAAGTCTATGGTTCTCTCCATATTGGTAAATTCACCTGAGAGATCAGGTGAACCTATAATCCCAAATACGTAAAAGAGAGACCACTGGAAATATAAAAAGTAATTTTTTTTTTTTTGGAGAGGTTTTTTGCTATAGGGCGTGTGCGCTCGCCAGACAGACAGAGACAGACAGAGAGACAGAAAGTGAGAAATCACCCCCCAGGGGGGATGGCCATGCCATAATCCCTTCTCCTCCATTCTCCTCTCGGGATCTTGGGCACGCACGCACACACGCCCGGCGTGAGTTTTAAACCACCGGGTCCGAGACGTGAACCGCGGTCGACTACGTGGGAGTCCAGTGACATAGCCATTACGCTAACTGCTGGTCCCAATAAAAAGTAATTTAAATGAGAAGCTTCTTTTAGATTGGAAGAATGCTGAATAACCAATATGATCGAGGCAGCTGGCTGTCTCTGAATAATCCTGTGTTGACTTTGGCAAGGACAGAATTCTATCCCTTTTATTTCTCCTGAAATAACAGTCATTATAATTTTAAAACCACAAAAAAATAAAGGGATGAGAGAAATAACAGAGAAAAATACATTTTTACTAAAGGTTGGCAGAAAGAGGGACAGAAAATTTCATGTGGAATCACCATATCCATTTTTTTGTTTTATGCAGATTTTTGTTATAGAGTGTGTACTCTTGCTGGAGAGACAGAGACAGGAAGTGAGAAATAACCCCCCAAGGGAGATGACCATGCTGCGATTCCTCCTCCTCCAGTTTCTTCTCAGGATTTTGGGCACAAATGTACATGTGTCTGGTGTGAATATTAAGCTGCCAGGTCCAGGACTTGAACCATGGTTGAGTATGTGGGAGTCAAGCAAAGTAACCATTACGCCAGCTGCTGGCCCCTCCATTCTTTTAAACATTTTTAAAAAATAATTATTTATTTAATTTTATTTATTCATTCAGTCATTTTCATTTGACCAGAGAAAGAAAGATACAAAGAGATAAGGAAAGTGAGAAAGCAAGCCACCAGGTTGGAGACTCAAACTGTGGTTGGGCATATGGGAGTGTCTAGTGCCTTAACCACCACACCACCTGCTGACGCAGTCCCTCCATTCTTAATCATGTTCTCAATGACAAAAATTTTAACTATCTTATTTTCTATTCACAAATGTATCCCTTAAATGATCATGGTAAACAGTGCAAGGATATTTGATAGAGTTTGGATACATTTTTTTCTTCATATGTAAAATCACTGAAATGCTTTCATCTTTTCAAATTTTTTCAAATCAATTTCAGCCAGCTGTGTCTGTAAAATGAACTGTCTAACTTAAGGAAAATACAGAATTTTTGCTTTTTATATTTTCCACTAGTGATTGAATTTTTTTTTTGTTTTTGCGAGGTTTTTGCTATAGGGTGTGTGTGTTCGCCAGACCGACAGAGAGAGACAGAGAGACAGAAAGCAAGAAATTACCCCCCAGGGGGGATGGCCACGCCACAATCCCTTTTCCTCCATTCTCTTCTCGGGATCTTGGGCACACACAGGCACACGTGCCCGGAGTGAGTTTAAGCTACTGGGTCTGGGACTCGAATTGCGGTTGACTACATGTCCAGCCACATAGCCATTATGCCAACTGCTGGTCTCTGAAATTGTTTTCATTACAGAATTAATCTCCAAATCTTAGTAGACTCCCTATTTTATTTCTGCTACTATTGATTTAAGATTCTTTATATGAAGGACACAGGACAGAAATTTCCCATAGTTTAAGACAATGTCAATCACCTAGCTTGGGCTTCTACTATGTCTTGGAAACAGTAAAGAATAATAAATGAAAAATAAAACTTCAAAGACACCGTGCCCATGGCATAACTTGAAGACTAAGAATGACCAAACTTCAAAATAACTGCAACAAAAAAAAAAAGAAAAAAGCTACTAAATTCTCATATAGGATATTTCATCCTCCAGGCTCTCCTCCCCCTTCCTGGCCTGCCTTGGGGTAAGCAAACATTAACCAAAAAAAAAAAAAAAAGAAAGAAAAAGAAAAAATAAAGCTATAGAGATAAAAGAAAAAGAAATCTAGTTACCAGCCTCGGGTTGATCTAAAGCTATTGCTAGAAAGACTAAGTAGGCCCTAAGTCTGAAAAAGTCCTTAAAAAAAGGTGCCTTAGTGAATCAGAGAATGAACTACAGAGAAATGTCTTACAAGTAGGCTTGGGAGCCCAACGCCCCATGAGAATCCATCTACATCTGAGGGGGGCCCAGCCCTGCTCCTTTAACTGAAGTGCCTCTACTCCAACCTCTCCTTCCAGTCCAACATCTAGTGCTAGTGAGGGTCATAGAAACCCTCCCCCCCACCCCCCCACCCCCGAGAACTGTTAAAGAAAGAGAGAAACTCATCTTCATAAACCTAAACTGAAATCTCTTTCTGTGGATACCACATTGCAAAACACAGTAGTAGAGGAGAAATTGGCATAGAAGAACCTCACAGTAAAGTGAAACATATGAGCTTACAGATGCAGAAAATGTTCCATTGACAAAAGTGCAGTTTGCTTGGTGAGCATCAGAGATGCTGCAGGCCGTCTCCTCCCTCATGCCTCTAAAACTCAAAATTAACTTCATGAAAGTAGGAAGAAATGTATAATCCATCAGATGAACAGAAACTCCCACAGGGGCATAAGAAATATGAGAAACCAAGAAAATATCTCTCCCCAAAGGGAAAAGAACAACCCTTCCCTATTCACAGACAGTACAATGGAACTTGTGGAAATGTCAGATAAAGAATTTAGAATATTCATAGTGACGAAGCTAATAGAGATGCAAGAGAAGAGAAACAAACTCCAGAGGATTCATGAGAAAAGACAAGTTCCAGGAGGTGAGGAAGTTCTCACAAGATCTGAAAGAGGAAATGCTCACCATTAAAAAAGGATCAAACAGGACTGTTAAAGATGAAGGGTGTTATACAGAAAATCAAAACCTCCCTTGAAAATATTAAAAACAGATTAGATCATGAAGAAGATCAAATCTCAGATGTAGAAGACAGAACCTCTTATCTAGAAAAATTTACCAAAAAGACTGAGAAAATAACCCCCCCAAAATGAGAATAATATACAAGTAATATAGATACTAATAGACGTCCAAACTTAGGGATAATCGGTATTCCAGACGGTGAAAACAAATAAAAAAGGGCATTGATAATCTATTCCATGAAATTCTGGGAGAAACTTTCCAAACCTAGAGAGGCATTTAAATATCCATACCCAAGAAATACAAAGGATTCTACGTAGAATGAAACCAAGAAGATCTTCTCCAAGGCACATCATAGCCAGACTGACCAAAACCACAGAGACAAGATACTAAAATTGACACGAGAGAAACATCAAGTTACTTTCAAAGGATAGCCCATCAGGCTAACATTGGACCTCTCATCGGAAACAATGCAAACAAGGACAGAATGGGAAATATATTCGGTGTTAAGTAAAAAACAATTTCAAACAAGAATACTATATCTGGCAAGATTATCCTTCATATAGGAAAAAAAGCCCCAAACATTCTCAGATAAACAAAACCTGAAAGAATTTAACAATACCAGACTAGCTCTTCAAGAAGTTTTGAAAGGAGTGCTATCCCAGGAAAACTAGAGACAGTCAAACAAAAATAAGGGGGGGGGGGGGGAAAAAAAGACCGTGGGGGGGGGAGAAAAAAAGACCAAGAAAATGGCCAACTTAATGGTAGGGACAAGTCTGGAAATATCAATAATAATGTTGAATGTTAACATTCAGGATTTAAACAGAAAGATCAGACCATAGTAACACAACAAATTCAACAAAAGAGAGATTAATTACATGAGACTGAACTGGTGAAATAAAGTTCTATGACTTTTGTATAAAATATTACTTATTTTTTTATGCTGTGTCTTTCAGATTTAAGGAATTGTTCATCAATTTATGATTATTTTTTAATTGAAACAAACTTTTCTCCCTTTCTGACTTGTCTGTAATTGGAAAATACTGGTGAGCATTCTTATTTTGCAGAATGGTTATCTGGATAAGGTCAATAATACAATAGTATCTGTTGCCTTGCATCAGCAATTTAATTCTTATGGGGCTTTGTGCAAATAATAAGCCAAATTGAGACTCAACCTTTTTTTGCAAATAAGTTAGTTTATACCTCTCTTTAGTAAAAGAAGGAATGGAGAAAAAAAGCTTCAGAAGAAAATTACAGTACACTTGTCACTGGATTTTAGCTTTGTCCATATTTTTAGCTTAATTAAGAGCTTTTGTGAATCAATAAAATAAAAAAAAAGTTTAGTATGGGAGGGAGAGGAAAAGGGAAGAAAAAAAGTAAAAGTACGTTTAATGGACAAAAAATGAGAAGCTATTTGCTGATGATAATGTACACAGTAATATTTTTGTCTTGACTGATATGCATGGTACTCATGCTGGAAAAAGAAATGTTGTACACTGTAAAGAGATATGTGATTAAATGAAACTAACTAACTAAATGAATAAAATGTAGGTATGGTTTGGAAGAGAGTTCTTCAAAATGTGTAACTTCTGGGGTAGAAAGGCAAAAATGAAGTGAAAAGTGCTTTTTTGGCTATTAGGTAGTGAAAGATAAAAATGAAGCAAAAGGGAAAAAGTCTTTGTCTCAGAAGACAATACATGTGATGATAAATTTTATGTGTCAATTTGGCTGGACCATAGGATGTTTAAGTATCTGGTTAAGCATTATTTTGGGGTGTGTCTGTGAAGGTGTTCCCAAAAGTTAGTATTTGAATTGGTAGATTGAGTAAATCAGATTGCCTTCCCGAAGGTGGAGTGGGCATCATCTAACCAATTGAAGGGCCGTATAAAACAAAAAGTCAGAGGGAGTTGGAATTGTTGCTTTTGCCTGGCTGCTAGAATCCAGACATTAGTCTTCTTCCCTTGGGCAAGGATTTATAACATCAGTTCTTTTGGTTCTTGGGCCTTTGGATGCAGATTTGAACTTTCTTTTTTTTTTAATATTTTTTTTTTATTTATCTTTATTCGTTTATTATTTATTTATTTGTTTTAATTTGACCAGAGAGTGAGAGAGAGAAAGTGAGAAAGCAAGCTGCCAGGTCCAGGACTCAAACCGTGGTTGACCATGTGGGAGTCCAGAGCCCTTAACCACCATGCCACCTACCAGCCCCCAGATTTGAACTTTCTACACTGCTGACCTTATCTCCAGCTTGCATATGGCAGATTGTGGAACTTAGCCTAATAATATCCTCCTTATAGTAAATCTTTTTATATATTATATGTAAAGATGATAAATTAACATAATATTAAAATATGTAAGAAGATCTTCAAAAGTTAATGACTAAAGCATATCATGAAAACCTATGCACATATTTCAAAGTTTTATTGTACTAAAATAAACCCATATTTTAATTCAATTTTTCCCAAGAACTTTTTTTCTCATACAATTAGTTCTGTTTGTCTGAAGAACTTGAATACAATAGGTGATCAAAAAACTGGAGAATACATAATGTTGGCTTCCACCACCGAACAATCAACAATCCACTGAAGTTTTTGAACTTTGCAATACCAACAGAAGAGGGTGCCATTGAACTAAGAATCTTGCATAATGCAAAAAAAAAAAAAAAACAAGAAAGAAATAGGATGTTCCAGTTGTCCTAACCCTCACCAAAACATAACATGATCATTCTTTTTAGTTTTAGTGATTCTAGTAAGTATGTAGTGATATCTCATAGAGGTTATAATTTGCATTTTTTGAATGGCTAATGATGTTGAACATCTTTTTCTATGCTTATTTGTCACTCATATACAAATTGTTATTATTATTTTTATTATTATTATTATTATTTTTGCTATAGGACACGGGCGCACGCCAGACAGACAGAGACAGACAGAGAGACAGAAAGCGAGAAATCACCCCCCAGGGAGGATGGCCACTCCGCAATCCTTTCTCCTCCATTCTCTTCTCAGGATCTTGGGCACACATGCACACGCGCTCGGCCTGAGTTTTAAGCCACCAGGTCTGGGACACTAACCGCGGTCGACTACATGGGGTCCAGCAACATAGCCATTATGCTAACTGCTGGTCCCACCCATATATATTCTTTGATGAAGAATTGTCAAATTTTTTTTCTCGTTTTAATTGAATTCTTTGTTTTACTGGATTCCTTTTTTGCCCCCTTTTAAAACAGATTCTGAGAATTTTGAAAGTTCTTTGTATATTCTGGATAAAAGTACTGTGATTTTTAAATATTTTAAAACATTTTCTCCCTGTCTGTGGGTCACCTTTTAATTCTGTTAACAATATCTTTCAAAGAGTGAAACTTCTTTATTTTGATGATGTCCATTCACCATTTCTTTAAATTCATGTGTCATGCTTTCGGTTATTATCTAAAGCTCTTTAACTAATTTAACTTATTACATGTGTAAGCGTAAGTTAGTCCATAATATCCTAATATCCTTTAACATCTATAGACTGTCACCTCTCTCATTCTTGGTATTAGTAATTTGTGTTTTCTAGATTTTGTTTGTTTGTTTGTTTCTAATCAGTCTGATAGAACCTTATAAATTTTACAGACTTTCTCAAAGAATTTTATTACATGCTGGCACTGTCCCTATAACCTTATAGGCAGTAAATCCAGGTTATATCAATGCATATTTTAATCCAGTCAGCAGATACTGGAAACCTCCTAGGTACAGGTACTATTTTCTGCACTGGGAATACTTTGGGGATCCGGGGACCCATGCCTTCATAGAACCTACATTCTAATGAGAGTGATAGACAGTAAACAAGATAAATGAATAAAAGATCAATGTGTTAGTGGTAAGATTTAAGAAAAACAACAAAGCAAGAAAAAGAGATTCAGAATATTGGAGGTTGAGATTTTACTTTTAAATCATAAGCAGGAAAAGTCTTAATGAGAAGGTAACTATTAAAGGACACGGGGCTATGCACTCAGATATCAGGGGAAGAGCTTCAAGGCAGAGAAGGTAGAAGAAGCATAAAGACACAAGCATGCTTACTACATAAAGGAGCAGCAAGAAGGTCAGCGTGGCTGGAACAAAGGGACTACATGGGAGGGTCAGAGAACTAAGAGAACCGGCACAGGGTTGGATTGTGCCAGTCTTGTCTAGATAATATTACTTAGACTATAAACTGGAGTGGTAATGAGAGGCGCTCAGATTCTAGATAAATTTTGAAGTAAAACTCAAAAGTTTGAAACACAAATAGGATTTCCTGATTAGACAGTTTTGTTGTATGAAAGAACAAAGTCAATGAAGCAATCAGGATTATATTTCCTGAATAACTATTAAATTGGGGTGCCACGAACGGACATGGGGAACAAGAGAAGAAGTTTTGGAGAACATCACTTTGTGGAATGTTTTTCCCAAATTCTCGCCTGACTTACGGTTTTTCAGCTTAGTCTCTGCTCTCGAAGCTATTGAAAGTGAAGGCAAATACTCCATTTACTTCAAATAAAGAAATACAATAAAATATTATATTAACTGGAAGGGCCCTTAGAGATTGCTATAAAGCATGGAAACAAGACCCAAGAGGGTAAATTATGCTTTTCTTAAGAGCTGAACTGGTGATAAATGGCTGATGTAATTGGCCACCATAACATTCCATGAGCAGATGTCCTCACGGTTTACATCACTACCATGGGCTTCAGCTAAGAGTTAAGAATATCAACTCAAACAACCTTTCTGCCCGAGGTCAATTCTGCCTTTATCTGGCTATTGTCTAAGTGGGAATAAATTTGATGGTAGCTATGAGAATGTCAAGGAAAAATATGTTGTTCATTCAATTTCATCTTTATCATAAGAGAATCTCTTTTAACAGAACTAGAAACTAACTTCTTTTAAGTAACATTTATTTTGGGGTGATAACATCTTGGAGTGAAAATGAGTTAGTAGTTGGGGTTAGAAGCGGATGTTTAACATTTAACTAGTTACTTTTTGACTCAGTTAATTCATGTTGGAAGTAGCCCTATAATTGAAAATAATTTTCATAACCTGTGACAGTGCTCAGTGAATGAATGTAAAAGAATTAAAAATAAAACAAATTTTAATTAAAAAATTTAAAAAAAGAAAATATTAAAGCAAGTACTTAAAAAGTGACCAGGTTGAATGACACAATTTCTTTCTTTCTTTCTTTTTTTTTTTTTTGAGAGGGTTTTGCTATAGGGCATGTATGCTCACCAGAAAGACAGAGACAGAGAGACAGAGAGACAGAAAGCGAGAAATCACCCCCCCGGGGTGGGGAGGTGTGATCCCTTCTCCCCTATTCTTCTCTCAGGATCTTGGGCATGCATGCACATGCGCCCTGAGTGAGTTTAAGCCACTGGGTCCAGGTCGCGAACTGTAGTCGAAGACAGAGAGACAGAAAGCGAGAAATCCCCCCCCCGGGGTGGGGAGGTGTGATCCCTTCTCCCCTATTCTTCTCTCAGGATCTTGGGCATGCATGCACATGCGCCCTGAGTGAGTTTAAGCCACTGGGTCCAGGTCGCGAACTGTAGTCGACTACATGGGAGCCCAATGACATCGCCATTCTGTCAACTGCTGGTCCCTGGAATGACACAATTTCTAAGCACCCTTCTAGTACTTCTAGTTTGTGGTTCTACCATTATCACCATGGTGTATAAAATGGAAATGATACAGAAATCTATTCTATGCATACAAACATTTAAGTAACTAGTGTTCACTCTGAGTATTGGCAGTAATAGACAATAACAGAGTAAGAAGCAGAGAAGACATATGAATCTTGGGAAGAGTTTTCAAATTTTAAATTTATCAATATAGTGAGATAATATGGTAAATAAAAAATAGGTTGAGTTATTTCTCTAGGAACTTAAGAAGTTAATCTTCACCATAAAAGAAAAAGTAGGGAACCAGCAGTTAGCATAATGGCTATGTCGCTGGACTCCCACCTAGTCGACCGTGGTTCACGTCCCAGACCCGGTGGCTTAAAACTCACGCCGGGCGCGTGTGTGTGCGTGCCCAAGATCCCAGGAGGAGAATGGAGGAGAAGGGATTGCGGTGTGACCATCCCCCCAGGGGGTGATTTCTCGCTTTCTGTTTCTATGTCTCTCTGTCTGTCTGGTGAGCGCACACGCCCTATAGCGAAAACCTCTCCAAAAAAAAAAAAAAGAAAAAGAAAAAGAAAAAAAAAGTATGAGATAAGAATAACATCTTTGTGGAAAAGTAGAATTTTTTTTTTTTTTTTTTTCCACCGGATACCAAAGCATCCAGGCATGAATCAACTAGGATGGCTTCACATTGTACAAAAGCAATGGCTTCACTGTTTTCATGAAGCTTGTGTTTTCCTTTTCATCTTACTTTGGGGAAGCCATACAAATTTATAGCTCAAGTTACCTGGAAAATACTATTGTAAACAGGAACACATTGCTCACCTGAAAGCTGAATATAGCTGCAAATGGAAGTAGACACATTCCATCCTTGCTTCATAATTGGTAGCTCTCCAGCCTTTGGGTGGTTACATTATGTAGCTTTCTATGTAATTCATTGTTTGGTTTTGGAACAATTGGTTTTTAAAAACACAGATAAGGCCTAGGCACTGTGTCACATGCTGCTAAAATGCTGGGTTGCTAAAACTATACTCCACAGTCTAGGACCACCTGGGAGGCCTGGTTTGATTTCCCGTTGTCCTAAAGGCTAGGCTGTACACCCCTCAACTTAGGAGGCTGAGGAAGGAGGAGCACAGTGAGACCCATCTTCAAAGAAACGAGAAGCAAAAGAAACCTTGATTATCTTCCTAAAGACAATATGGCATAGTAGGAAGAGTTAATCTCTCCCTTCTAATGTGATACACAATTTAACAGAGAGAGCAACAGGTTCTTGGATAGATGTGCTTCTGGTTACTCAGTCAGAGGCTACAGCTCTGAGCCTGATGTTTCCAGGACTCACTATGGTCAGCCTTGGACTAACCCATAGGCCCTTGTAAACTCTTGAAAAAACTGAACCAGAGACCTGACCACAGACTCTGTTCTGTTTATCTTAGTTTTCGGAACCTTCCCTCAATAGTGTAATGGGGACAATACAGATTTCCTTTCCTTATTTTGTCAGGTATTTATTAATTTACTTTTCCCAAACTGGTCTATATTGTTTATGATATACAAAGGCGAAAAAGCTACCAGAAAATAATAAAGAGAATCTTTAACATAAAAGCCAGAGAATGATTGGGTTCAGGGGAAGATAGTAATTCAAGTAGGCACCCAGAGGTCGTCACAGTTATGTTAGTGGTAGGCAAGTTGTGCTAATGTTATTATTAATCTCAAAACTGTGGTTTTCTTCCATCTGTGTGTTTTAAAATAATAAAAATAAGATTTAAAATGAAATAGGACATTTGCAAACCTAATTTACAATATTGTGACTATAAACTTAAGAAGGAGGTTTCTATAGATTAGTTCATATCTAGTTTTAGGTATTGTAGTGAGTCCATCAATGTTGGTTTTGTTTCTTTTTTGTTTCTTTTTTTTTTTAGGGTATTAAATATTAGCTTTTTCAGCTATATTAAAAAAAAAAAACAAAGAACAACAAAAAGTCCAACAACGGTTTTCCTTATAATATCATGCTGGTTCAGGATTTATCTCCAAACACTTCTTTATATATACAAAGCAGAAATAACCAATCCAACCTCATTAACTGCAGTGAAAATTAAATAAAATAATAACTATAAAGTGATTTGCACATAGTAAACCTTCATTAAAGATCAGTTCCCTCCTCCTAGTTCTAGGGTTATTTTTAGAATTAATTAATTAATTACATTTAACCAGAACGGTGCAGGTGGGGGGCAGTGAGAAAGCAAGCTACCAGGTCCAGGACTCAAACTGCGGTAGGCCATGTGGGAGTCCAACACCCTTAACTACCATGTCTCCTGATGACCCACTTCCCAGTTCTAGTTTTATTGACTAAATATGATATATATCCACCTAATATTTTATCCAATAGAATTGACAAAGTCAGAAAAATAAGGGTAAAGATATAGTGAACTTATATTAACACAATTAGTATGCTCAAAATCAAACTGCACCAAATTGCTATTCTTCATTTTTATTGAGAGTAGAAAATCTCCTTCTGGGATTTTGGGCATGCATGCACATGCACCATGCATGATTAGCTGCTAGGTCTGGGACCCGAACTGTTGTCAGCCATGTGGGAGTCCAGCACCTTAAACCACCATGCTACCAGCTGGACCCAACATTTACTATAATGCTTTTTTAGCTCTGGTGTCTCAAGGCACCAGCCCATTTAAAAGAGGAGATTGTTGGGACCAGCAGATGGCATAATAGTTACGTTGCTGGACTCGCTCACAGTCTACAGCAGTTTGAGTCCTGGACCCAAGTGGCTTAAAACTCACACTGGGTACATGGGTGTGCATGCCCAAAAATCCCGAAAAGAGAATGGAGAAGAGGGGATTGCAGCATGGCCATCCCCCTGGGGGGGGGGTGACTTTTCACTTCTGTCTCTCTGGCAAGTGCATGTACCTTATGGCAAAAATCTCTCTTAAAAAATAAATAAAAAATAAAAGACGGGATTGTGGATTACTGGAAGACCTTAGTTGTATCAGGTGAGTAGTTCAGAATTGATTTTTTTAGTTTTCTGACCATTTTTATATTGAGATGTAAAAAATTTAATTTATTCTCACTGTTCTGTGATCTAAAAACTGGTATGTTATTTTAATCAGATTACGTTATTCTTGTATGAAAATACTCAATGAATAGACTAAATTTGTGAGAAGTGAAGCGAACATAGTCACATTTACCCTAAAATATAACTACTACTCCTGAGTTCCCTGCACGCACGCCTTCTTATAGTAAAGGAATAGAAAGCTAAGAGGGATGGCCCAGGTAGTAAATAGCAATCAGGATTCCCAGTGCAGCCTCTCTTTATTCAAAGCTATGCTTTTCCAAATATTTTACAAGGTCTCCTAAAGTTGTCTGTAGTCAAGATCCCTTAGTACTCAGTTTTCACAGTTCTCCTAAATTTGTCCTTAATTATTCTCAACTCAAAACCTTGGGTTATATAAACTCTAAACAGCTAGGAAAAAACTCCCTCAGGTTGATGATGCAGTACCTGAGTCGTGAAACTTGAATCTCCTAAAGTGGAATCCTTAGCTCTTGAGGAATTACATAAATTTTCACTTTCTACCTTGAGGATTAAGTCCTAAGTATTAAACTTGAACGTCTATGTATGTTCAACTTCTGACTCTGAGCCCTACACCCTCAGTTAAACTGAATCAGCAGCCAGAGATCTCCTTGGGGGGAGGAACCTCTTGCATGTTCTAGCCATAAGGCAACATTTTCTTATTTTTTATTTATTTATTTATTTTTTTCCTGAGCTGCTGACTTATCCAAGTGTGGTTTTCTCTGCCTGGGGGACTGCTGCTCCTCTTCCTTCCTCCTGCTATCTCCTTCATTCCTAGATTAACTGACATTTCCTTTGAGGACTTTTCTTGACTACCACCCACACTGCGTTGAAAACAAGTGAATGTAAATGTTGTATTCATTTATGTAGTACACTCCTTCTCTTTGATATTCATCACTCTGTAATCTTTTATTTACTTCTCTTTTTTCTGCCATGCCCTACCCCTTTTCTCTTGTATTCTCATGCACCTAGCACAGTACCAGGAAAATACTGATGTAGGTTTTCTGTAAGTATTTGAACTAATGAATGAAGGAAGGAACTGTTAAGATCCTGGTAGTGGGTGTGAGGTTTAATAGTGGTGTTTAGAATAATGTCCCACTAGCAAAGAAAGTTATTCCGTAATTTTGGTTTCAATGAGTAAAAACTGCATATGGCACTGTCCAACCTCATTCTCTGTAGGTGTGCCCTCTTGCACATGCCAGGCTCAAATAGCCTGAAACCAGTACTGTAAATATTTGGGTCTGGCCCCTGTGGTAGAGATTGAGAATATGTTCCAGACTGATAACTGACATCTGTTTTTAAGCACTCATATCTCTGGGAATCAGCAGCTTCAACAGACATTGAATGTTTCTATTATATGGGATTATCTTTCTTGCCCTCAGAATCAGAACCATTCACCTAAGCCCTATATGAACAGCAACTTCAAATTTACATGGACAAATCTTAGTGGCAGGCTCACTTCTTAAGAAAATGGACTGCCTCATCTTGAATGTGGGTGTCTTTCCTGACAGATAGCTTAGAGAAGGGAGGAATAAGCTCAGAAAGGTGAGAACTGGTGATGCATCAGTGACTCATAATAATAAAAAAAATACACTTACCATTTTCTCTGTGCATATGTTTTTATCACATCTTCTGAAAGAGTTAATCATAGCAGTCAATTTCTCTTATAGAGCTTATGCTGGGTGTTTTTGACTAGGTCGCCCTGATCCACTCTCCATCTTCTGCAAAATGTCTCCTGCCTGGAGGGACAGAATCAATGCAAATCTATGTAGACTGCTTCCTTGGACTCCTTTGTCCCCAGAGTTAGGGATGAGTTTAGCTCATGGGAGGCACCTGTATGATTATCAGCAAACAGGAATGTTAGATCAGGGTATCAGTTCCTCGGCTTTCTTCTTGAGGGTCTACCTCTACCAAAGGTCAGAGCCCCTGTTCAGTATCTCTGGCCTTACAGTTATTCTGTTTAACTTCTCACAGCTGCTTCTTCCCTTAAGCCCCTTCAGGACTGAGTCTGCATTGTCCTAGACGTGGGTAGTGTGTGGTACCATGTTGGATTTCCTTAACTCTTGCCCACACGCTCCTAGAGTCCCTTCATTAAACACCCTCGGATTATCCAATTTAAATACACTGTCTTCTTCCTGCCCGGAATCTGTCTTATCCAGAGGTTATTTGTGGAATTGGAAAATATGCTTGTGTAATACACAGGACTATGACAGTTGTTGATAATAGAAGGAAATGGTTTAAAGCTCTTCCTTTGATGAGATAATTGGGGTATTGCTTGTATTTCACATAAACTTTTTAATATTCCCAAGAGTACTCTCGCAAAACAGATAAAAATAAATGCCTGTGCCCAGAGTGCTACCAAAGAGCATTTCAAAGAAGGAAGACATGACACATGAAATAAATGAAACTGCAAGCTGGAGGCTAAAAGGAACAATGACATCGTGGACATAATTGTTTTTATAAAGAGACAAGTTTCTTTAACTGTTCCATTATCTACTCATGTTTTCATTCTCTTACACAGTTAGGTTTCTAGTTTATACTAACAAGATGTCAATTGATAATTAAAAACACCCCGAAAATGTATAACATGCGCAATATTTTTTTCAGTCACATTTTTGCAGGCTCCCAAATGAAAGTGACAAGCGGCTTGGAATCCTATCATTTTGGTCATGGATTACTAAGGCAGAATGTGATGTAGCATGACTGATCAAACAGAAAGTTTCTATTTGATGAAAAGAGAGGACTTCATGGGAAACATCGAAGCTAATTGTATCTGAAAGAAGAATTGCTATCCATAAAACTATCCAGAAGTTCAAGGGATTTTGTAGTACATTTTGATGATTGGTCGTTATGTTCTACATGCATCAGAAACAGGCAGAGAAAGCAGAAGTGAGAGAATATTAGTTCCGCCTTTAAGGACAAGAAAATCTCCACTCTGGATCAAGGATGAGTCAAAAGAATGCCACTAAAAAATACAGTTTTCAACTGCATGTTTGTTCCCTATTGAACTTGCTGTTTATTTGAATTGAAAATAAAATATCACACACACATGCACACACACACACACACACACACACACATACCCAGAACACACTGTGGTTCATCCTTCATATTTTGCTTTTCTTTGTCTGTAGGGTTGTATGTTGTAGGGATTTGCTGTCAGGTTGTTAGGAATAAACAGATTTTGAACTTTCTTGTTTTAGTGGGAAAGATTCAAGCATCCAGCACTTATGCACTGAGTGCTTGCAATGTGCAGCTCTGCTAAGAGTGGAGAATAAAGCAAAATAGTCTTTGCTCTCATGGGAATAAGGAGAGCCATGCTAATTGTTTACTACTTTCTCCACCCCAGAGGAAGGGCTTGGAGTATGTGGCCAGAAATGAGGCAAAGTGAAAAGAGTATCCGTGTTACAAAATTAAAATAAAACTTCATCTATCATTTATCTTCCTAAAGTGGTCTGCAAATTTGCTGGTTATCTCTAAATATACTAGCCTGATTCTTCCCATATATAATTGTGCACATAATAAAATTTATATTCTGAAATTTCCTTTATCTCTTCTTTCTGAGGCTGAATCTAAGAAGTCTAATCTTATAATAGTTACATGCCATATACATTTTTAACACTTCTGTTTCAGTAGAATGGTGTTTTAGTTAAAATATTTGCAGGGATTTTTAGAGCAAAAATGTAAAAATTAAGCTAGATAATTAACTGGAGCTGCGTATGTATAGAAGCAATTCTGTTTGATAAAAGTGCATCATAACTGAACAGGAAGTAGAGAAAACTACTGCACATGCTCTGGACTCAAACACAGTCCATTCTACTCAGAAGCTAATTGGTGTTGCTGGCATTTCAAAAGAGATGGATTATTCCATCTCTTACTATCTGGAGCAACAGGCGCTGTTTTACAATGAAAAGAGACAGGAAAATGAGGTATGTAAAAATTTAATTTTCATGACCTAATCAATATTTGAGTACTATAGGGACAGTGGCTACTTGTAGTCTTCCCTAGAACTGGTGTTTACATATTCTGACTAAAAAAATTTAAAATATGGACATGAAAATGTAGGTTATTAAACTTTTAACCATGCTAAATGTGGCCAAACAGATGAAGAACACTTCTTAATATTTTTTTTCTCTCAAATAGAATAGGTGATTTTGCAAAAACATAAACCTTTTAGCTGAAATAAAAATATCTCTTTTGTTGACATAAGGCTGTGGACTGAGTTGTTCCTCTCTTTAATGGATGATTTTGTAGGTTACATTGGTATTAATGTGTAGTTCCACAATATAGCTTTATAAAATCCAGTTGCACAGTGGTAATATAATCCAGCAATATCTATTATCTTTTCTGAAAGCCTTCAAATATTTGTTACTTAAAAAATTATTTTTACTTTTTCTTTTACATTTGAAAGTCACAGATTAAGCAACACCTTTTGTGATTAAAAAGGAAAATACACATAGAGTCTCTTGTAGCTTCTCTAGGCTGCAGTTAAGAAAAACAAAGAGAAAAGCAAAGCATGTATTTTGTTCTGTCAACATGCGAACAGTTTTTACTCTATCTTACTACCCATACAAGGGATACAGACAATTGTGTATGCTTTGTATTTATAAAGCAATAAAATAAAAGCCTGTATGATAAACATTGCGTATCTGGATTTTTTGGTTGGTGTTGTTGACAGATTACTAACTAAAGAGCTGATGATAATCCAGTCTTTTTAAAATAAAAATGTATCTGAAATTTGTGTCACTGCATATGATTAATATTTATTGTCACAACAACTAAGACAGGAGGTGATTTAAGGTTAAAGAAAAACAAACTATGGAAATGTCTTTGCGGTTCCTTTAACAGGATGGAAGTTACAGTTACAAAAAAACGTAATGGTTTAGGAGGAAATAGGACATGTCTTTAGGATCAGCGGCTTGTCAAAATAGAACTTGCAATTTTTCAAATAAATGGGTATTAATATAATCATATTTTTATGTCTTAGAATTACTTACAACTCAGGGCTATTGTACTTCATTATAAAGTTAGAAGTATTATATAAACAAATAAACCTTGAAACCAGATTAAAAATAATGGTACAAATAAAGTTATTAATTATTATAATTTATATAATTTTTCCTTTTTAAAAAAGACAAAACATTTCTATCAATTACCATCACAGTCCTTGCCTTCATCATGGGTCTTCTAACTGAATAGCAGCTGAAAACTGATAAAGTTAGTCCTCTTGTTAATGAAAGTGCATATTCTCATGGCTGTCAAAAAAAAATGAAATCCAAATTTAAGTGCTTTCCACATTCATAATTTGAATTAACCTTAAAAGTAATCCTTTCAGGACCAGCAAGTGGAGTGATGGTTAAGGTGCTGGACTCCCACATGGCCAACTGTGGTTCAAGTCCTGGACCTGGGAGCTTGCTTTCTCACTTTCCCTTTCTCTCTCTCTCTCTGGTCAAATTAAATAATAATAATAGTAATAAATAAAATCAAACAAATAATTATTTTTAAAAATCCTTTAATATATTGGGACCTGCAGGTGGCATTGTGGTTAAGGTGCTGGACACTCCCACATGGCCAACCACGGTTCGAGTCCTAGACCTGGTGGCTTCCTTTCTCCTTTTTTTCTCTCTCTCTGTGTCTCTCTCTGGTCAAATTAAAATAAATGAATGAAAAAAAAAATGAATGAATAAATAAAATTAAATAAATAATAATAAAAAATCCTTTAATATAGGCCAGAATAATTATTTATCCCATCTTAATGAATAAGAAAGGACAAAAAAGGGGGTTGTTTCTTGACCTTTTGGTTCTTAGTAGTATTTGGTGTCAATGTTGCGTCTTTTTTTTTTTTTTTTTTTTTTTAAGTTATCAGGTCAGCCTTGAGCTCACAATCCTGAAGAGAATATTTAGCTAGTGCTTTTCAGGTTATAGGGAAGCTGTACCAGAAAAGACACCATGGTATACTATTTGTCAACCCATTACCTATGGTGGGACAGGCAGGAGGCATCACTGCATGATACTGGAGCCATGTGGGAAGGCCCTGGGTCCTGGGTGACCTGAACACGATGGACATCCATTCTTCATAATCCTGGCTGCCTGAAAGGTTGAGGGGGAGCTTTGCCATCTGGTGTGACCTTGTCAAAGGGTATCAGTCTTTCTCTCACATATAAACATAAATAATGTAAAAAGAAAATCTATCAATAGTTATCTAGAAAAAGTTGAAAAGTTGTAATATAATTATTCTGTAATGATAAAGAATCATGAAGTTTGTGTGTGTCTCTGTGGATGTGTGTGTGTGTGAGAAGGGTGTGAACGTGTATACAATGGAGTACCGTGAAAATGAGCTCAATCCTCAACTTGCATCAATGAGAAGTAGGTAATGCCAAACCCCCAAAATCAAGAGATAGCAATATACCCACACTATATAGATGTAAAGTTTGAAATTACAGAATAACCACCTAAAATAGTTGAATTGAAATTTATTTTCTCTAGGAATTAGAAAGTGGGAAAAAAGAGGAACAAGGGTCTGCTGTGTTTGTAACAAGAATACAGAGTTTTCAAATATGCATAATATGTACATGTATAACTGATAAAATAAAAATGGATAAAAACAACATAATAGCTACACAGAATAAGATAGTTACAGAAAAAATTCCCTTATTAGTAATGAAAGTTACATACACATTATTTAAAGACACATCTTAGAAATTATTATTATCATAATGTATGTATGGCTATTGGCCATGCATGTCATTTATTAAATTTACAAAGTTATCTTTATGATAAACCATCCATCTGCTTGATTTTAAAGAGGCCACTGATAGCTAAAGGAATCACTGTTGAATGTAAACCTATGAAAAATATTTGTGAAAATGGCACCATGGTCTTCAAGCTTCTGGGAGAATTATGACCTACGTGTGAATTGCTGAAATTTTACTTCTTTTTTAAAAATAAATTTTTTGGAGACTTTTGCAATAGGGTATGTGTGCTTGCCAGAGAGAGAGAGAGACAGGAAGCAAGAAATCACCCCCCAACCCACCCACCAGGGGGCATGGCCATGCTGTAATCCCTTCTCCTCCCAGGATTTTGGGCACGCATGCACATGAGTTTCAAGCTGCCAGGTCTGGGTCTCAAACTGTGGTGGGTCATGTGGGAGTCCAGAGTCTTAACCACTACACCACCTGCTGGCTCCTTTATTTCCTTCTTTTTAAATTTGTCATAGGGTTTGTATACTCAGAAAGAGAAAGATAGAGAGACAGAAACAGAAATTGGGAAAGCACCCCCTGGAGGGGATGGCCAGGCTGCAATCCCTTTTTTCCTCTCTAGATTTCGGGCATGCACACATGTGTACCCAGCAAGTTTCTCAAGCCATCAGGTCTGGGCCTCAGCCAACACAGGTGGCCACGTGAGATCCAGTTGCCTTAGCCACTATGCCACTGGCTAGCCCCAACTTTTTTTTCTATTGCTGCACATCACACTGCCACAGATAACATGGCCTTGAGATTTGGTATCAATATGACCAAGGATTAGTAGGGAAATAGGGAAAGCCATTGGTATCTTCTCAACCTGGCCACACTGGAGCGGAACAGGGCTTACAGGGCTTTGTATCCATTTAAGTTCTCTTTATACTGGGAAGTTTGTAACCATCTTTAAGGATGGATGACCCTTCGAACATTATAAAGAGAAGAAACAATCCTCATCTATCACACATTTTTCCTTTATTTTTCTGGCTGTCCCATCACCTAGCTTTTCCCTGATTCTGCAGGAACTTGTCTTCTTTAAGTTTCCAGTTAATGACAGTGATAGGGCCTGATTTCAATGTGCCCTTCATGCTCAAAAAGACCTTATGATGTAAAGTTATGAATCAATAAGGAAAAAATATCCTTACTGTAGCATATTTATCATTCCCTTTTTTGGAGGGTGGCCAGAGGGAGCATTTATTCACTACAGAGAAATAGAGAAAGAGAAAGATGGAAAAGGCACCTTTAAGGGAACATGATCATGTTGTAATTCCTTCTCCATTTTTGAGAAGGAATCCCACTATGATTTGGAGCACTTGAGCACATGCACCTGATGTGTCTTCCAAGCAGCTAAGCTGGGATTCTAATTGCCCTTGGCCACATGGGATCTGGCTCCCTTAACCATAAGGCTTCCATTGTAGCATTTTGATCAGAGGAAGAATCACTTTCCCTTCTTTTCATAGATTGCAAGCCTTTGCTGAAGGCTAGCTACTGCTTTGATTATTGTTTCTGTCATAGAAGTGTTCCTTCCTACCTGGCATCCTGATCACAATGTTCTCCAGTTTGCAGTGATTTTTAGCACAACAGAGTCCTACCAGCAATTGTTAATAAAACCTATGCTTTGCAGCTAGTTGATCCCTCTGGACCCAACCTTTGTCTCGACCCCCCAAAACACACTCTTACTTGACTTCTACTCATGCTTCCATATTCAGCATGTCACTTCTCTCAGAAGCTGATTTAAACGCCCTGCTACAGGCTTATCACGCCAACTAAACACTCGATAACAAGGCACTGTGCCAATTACCTATTTTTGTTCTAATTATAAGATCTGTAAGAGCAGAATTGTATCCATCTTTTTTCACCATTGATTTTTCTGGGTCTAATATAATGCTGGCCCTGGCATAGGAGGGACTCAATAAATATGTTTTGACTTGAATAGCTTTGTTATTCTCTTTCTCTCTCTCTTTTTTTTACTTTTTATTTTTTAGTAGTATCATTCTCTATATCATCTTTGTGACATGATGGATAGAAGAGTATTCTGTAAAGCCTCTATCATTTGTGGTTGAGAGGTACATATTAATCTCTATGCAAATGACATAGAAAGATTATGGCAACTGTGCGTCTCCACCCCAAATTGGAATGGTGAAATCTGGAGTGCTTAGCTTTCTTACAGAAGAGGCTCCTGGAATCCATTAACAAATAAATACGTCTTCATGTTATAGTACCATAGGTCAAGAGATGATGAGATAATATCTAATATACTTGAGGATTTCATTAGATGAATGGAGGTCATTTGGCACACTAAAATGCCCTTAATATGATTTGTTCACTATCTTTCTGTTTTATTGCAGCCGAGGCACCGACAACAGACTGGCCCACCGGCGGCAGACAGTTCTCCGTGAGAAGGGGAGAAGGCTAGCTAATCGAGGGCCAGCATACATGTTTAATGACCGCTCAACAAGCCTGTCTATTGAGGAGGAACGCTTTTTAGATGCAGCTGAATATGGCAACATCCCAGTGGTACGGAAGATGTTGGAAGAATGCCACTCACTCAACGTTAACTGTGTGGATTACATGGGACAGAATGCCCTGCAGTTGGCAGTGGCCAATGAGCATCTGGAAATTACCGAGCTTCTTCTCAAGAAAGAAAACCTCTCCCGGGTTGGAGATGCTTTGCTTCTAGCTATTAGTAAAGGTTATGTTAGGATCGTGGAAGCAATTCTCAGTCATCCAGCTTTTGCTGAAGGCAAGAGGTTAGCAACCAGCCCCAGCCAGTCTGAACTTCAGCAAGATGACTTTTACGCCTATGATGAAGATGGGACACGGTTCTCCCATGATGTGACTCCAATCATCCTGGCTGCCCACTGCCAGGAATATGAAATTGTGCACACCCTCCTGCGGAAGGGCGCTCGGATTGAGCGGCCTCATGACTATTTCTGCAAGTGCAGTGAATGCAACCAGAAGCAGAAGCACGATTCCTTTAGCCACTCCAGGTCTAGGATTAATGCCTACAAAGGCCTGGCAAGTCCAGCATACCTATCATTGTCTAGTGAAGATCCAGTCATGACAGCTTTAGAACTCAGCAATGAACTGGCAGTGCTGGCTAACATTGAGAAAGAGTTCAAGGTAGGTCATGAATAACAGGGACTTTCCTCTCCATGTGTCAAGGTCAGGGTGTATTTGAAGCTTCAGCACTGTCCTACTTATTGTGGATACAAGGTGATTTTATGTATTTGTTCAACAAGCTCTATATTTATAATATATATAATTTATATATATAATTATAATTATAAAAGTGATTACAACCATTTAGTGATGATCTACTCTCTGTCAGACATTTTATATTGATTATATCTACTCCTTGTCACAACCTTGGGAAGATAGTATTAATTTCTGTGCAGATAGAGAAATGGAGACAAAGAAGGGTTAAGTAAGGCCAAAGAGCAACACTGGTAAATGACAGAGCTGGGATCAGAATCCAGGTGTCTTGGCATCCAAGATCTTTCTCCTGTAAAGCACTTTTCCATGTTCAGAGCATGGTGATAGATGCTGCTGAGGCCACAACAATGAATAAGCTTAAGAGAGTCACAGTTTGCCTTGAGAGACAAATGCATACGTGAATACATTTGGCATAAAGCAAAATGAAACTACTGGCTAGAGCTGTAGGCAATGTTCTGTAGAAGTTCAGAGAAAGCAAAATATAATTTCTTTTAGGTTTATGGGAAGTTACACGTAAGATAGCATTTTAGCTTTATATGGCAGAATGATTAAGATTTTGGAAAGCAGAGAATGAAGGACAAAGTATTTTAGGGCAAGGAAACAGCAAAAGAAAAGTTCATAGATGTGAAAAAGTAGCCTTTTACAATATTGAGCGCTGTCTTAATCAAAGGTATCTGGAGAGAAATGGTATCAGATGGTGCCATTGTCTGTAAGGTGGATGCTGCATTTGGAGAGGATGAAGGCTTGGGTTCCCAGGGCAAGATCATCCCTGCACACATCACTAAACTCTCTCCTTGGGTTATCTGACTTTTTTTTTTTTTTAAGAGAGACTTTTGCTATAGGGTATATGCACTTGCTGGAGAGACAGAGAGATAGAAAATGAGAAATCACTCCCTGAGAGGATGGCGATTCCATGATCCCTTCTCCTCCATTGTCCTCTCAGGATTTTGGACATGCACACACATCACCAGGCGTGAGTTTAAGCCTCTGGGTCCAGGACTCGAACCATGGACAATTACATGGGAGTCCACCAATGTAACCATTATGCCATCTGCTGGTTCCCCAAGACACATTTTTGCACACAAAAAAAATACACTGTGACATTTCTGACAACCCAATACATGTGGCTTGGAGTTAGGTCTGATTGAGTAAGTCCAACGTTTTCCAGTAATCAATGCTGGTTTTATTCTCTAATCTATGCTGTGAGAAAAACTGACTCTCTACTCTGCAGCTTGGGAACAGCCTGGTCATTTGTGAGCAGCTTCTTGGTGCCATTCTCACTGAAAGAATGGTGTTACACTCCATTATGGGATGTCGTGTGTCCGCCTGTATTTGAGTCCTATCTGTCCAGGGAGGGAAGGAGAATGGTTATTGAAATCCTAGGTATGTGCTTGACTCCTGAGATGGAGGAAGGTGCTTTTCCTTTAGCTGAGAGTACAGGACAAACCAAATGATTCTTTGCAATCCTGTCTCAGAATCTTCTCTTGATGTCAAGGTTCTCTTGATGTCGAGGACTCTATGATTCAGAGAACTTTGCCAGGTTAAAATTAAAGTGGTTTCTTTGGAATCCAATTAATATTAATACAAAATAAAAACACAATTCAGTCAGTAACCCTACCCTCAATTAGTTTATGATGTAATGAGAGGGAAAACACTTGAGCATAATAACTGATTTTAGGCATGATCTCATGGAGGGAAGAGTGGGACAATAGTACGAGTGTCGGAAGAATTGCATCTGGAGATGTATCTCTTCACTGTCCCTAAATGCACTGCAAAATGCAGAGGTCCCCATACAGTGAAAAGATTTAGATATCTGGACCTGCTTTTATTTGTCCAGCACACTTTTATCTTCCCTGCACACTTAAGTGTAAAGTACTTATGTATTTATACTTTCTCGATTTGTTCCACTGAGCAGCTACTGAGATTCTCTCAACAATCATACACTTATGTTAATACCCTGCTTCTGTGAAGGCTTTAGGGCAAAGAAAAGATAACTCTCTTTGAAAACATAACTGTCTTTAGTAGTATGCTATTCTTAATACCTTTAAAAATAATGACCAGGCCCAGATGCACTAGTTGACACTGCTACATAGCAGGCTGAGGAGGGAGGCATGTGTTTGATTCTCGATCTATCCTAAATGCCAAGAATAGTAGACCCAGCTAGTCGTGAATTTGAAGCAGGAGGACTGTGACATTGTGACATAGCAAGATCTTGTCTTTAAAAAAATTCAAAAATTAACTTAGTTTACTGTTAAAAGAAGGTAGCCATTTAAAAATCTTTATATATATCTGTATATGTATCTTGCTATGCACACACACACATGCACACACACATATATACACACACACATTTTTCCTAGAACTCAGCAATCAACATTTTTCCTAATTATATATATATACACACTTATATACACATATATATGTTAAATCTTTATATATATATATATATATATATATACACATACACACACACATATATGTGACACACACATATATATCCTAGAACTCAGCAATCAACATTTTTTTTCTAATTAGAAACCTGATGCAAATGGTCCTTGTATTGTACAAGAAGAAAAAAGAACTTCTTGGCTTTTTTCCCCCTTTAAACCTTTAAAAAAACAAAACAAAAAAAGCATTATATTTTCTTTCTCACCAGACATAAAACATTAAAACAAATATCTTATTCTTCAAGACAAGTTTGGACAGCAGAGGTAAGAGTAGTCTCATACAAAGACCAGCCACACACCATTGCCTCGGTGTGTAAACTCTTGGGAACCCCATTCTTCACCCGCCCAAGGCTACTGGGATTAAATCTATTCCCAGCATTCCAGCATCAATTTACAGCAGGAAGAGATCCAACAGAGTTAGAGAAGTTAGTGTCTCCAAAGTGAGCCTTCCTGCTAGGTCTGCTACGCCTATCTTTCAAAAATAATTTTTTTTGCTTATTTGAAATAATATGTTAGAAAATAAGACAGTATTGGGAAATGTTTTAAGACTCGTAATTTTGCTACTATGAAGTAAACACTGATACACTGCAAACACGAAAGTGCACATATTTCTAGGTTTGTTTTTTTAAAAATAGTCAAATCCCCTAGAGTCTCAGGAAACAAAGGAGCTGGGGAGAGGCTGGACCTCCTCAGGCCTGGTCTGCCTCACAGGGACTTGAGAGATTGCATTGGCCAAAGAGAATCTTTCCTGCTTATGGTTTTGAACTTTTTTTGCTCTCTTTATACCTGAAAGACATTGGAAAAATTCTGTGCTCATTTGCACATTTAAAAATTAATATGTACAGACCAGCAGGTGGTGTGGAGATTAAGGCACTGGATCCCTCATGACAACCTTCATGGTTCAAGTCCTGGATATGGCCGTTTGAAGATCACATTAGGAATATATGCATGCATGCCCAGGATGACATGAGGAGAATAGAGGAGAGAGGATTGTGATGTGGCCAATGCCTGTGGAGGGGTGATTTCTCACTTTTTCTCATCCTCTCTCTTGGTCGTTTGTCTCTCTGATGAGTGCACATGTGCTATATCATACAATAATAATAATAATAATAATAAATATTGATATGTAATTGTTTTCATTTGCAAGTTTATTTATTTATTTATTTATTTTGAGAGATTTTTTCCTATAAGATGCATGTGCTCACTGGAGGGACAGAGAGATAGAAAGTGAGAAATCACCCCGCCCTTCCCAGGGGAATAGCCATGCCACAATCCCTTCTCCTCTATTCTCCTCTTGGGATTTTAGGCATGCACACACCTATTCCCGACATGAGTCTCAAGTCGCCAGGTCCAGAACTCGAACCACAGTGAACAACATAGGACTACAGTGCCTTACCCAGTATGGCACTTGAAGGCCCTTTCTTTTGAAAGTTTATATATTAGGTTGTCAGGAAAGTCATGACATATTTTTTCCATGTTTTTCTATGTAAAGATGTGTTATGACTTTTCCAACAACCTAATATTTTTATGAGATGATTCCTGCATGGTGTATATATTACTACTTAAAAACAGAGCTCTTAAATTGTTTCCTCAAATGTATCTAGGGGGACTCTAAATGCTAGACTGTTTTTATGTCAATCATCACTTATTAAAAAAAATAAGCAAACAACCTCTTCTTTAATGTCCCAACCAGCTATAGCTTTCCTTTTTCTCCTTGAGCTATAGTTCCAATCCAATTTGCTCCACAAATGTGAGTCTTAATGTAATAGCTTTTAATTCTAAAGTCTCTTACAATCACCTATATATACAGCAAATATGTGTACATGAAATTATAGAAATTTAAAACTGTATATATGAAATTTTAGAATTCATTTCCTGTGATCACAGACCTCCAGGTATTAAAAGTATTCTGGAAAGAGCTACCATTACATTTATTTGTAGTATACTTGACTAAAACTATATAAATTAAAGCCAGTTGTTCAAAATAATAAATATATATAAATTTTGAAAAATAAATTTTAGCTACATGACATATAGTTCTTAATGGGAATACATTTTTAGTAAAATTAATCATGTTTGCACTTTTGCTACGTGTTTAATGAAAGTGTGTATGTGTATGTGTTATGTGTGTGTGTGTGTAGGGATCTTCCAAAAGTTCATGGAAATTATGTATTGTGAAAAAACTATTGATGGGGGCAAGCAAGTGGTGTGGTGGACCAGGTTCTGGACTCTCACATGGCTGATTATGGCTCAAGTCCCAGACCTGTGGCTGGGTGCGTGTATGCATGCACTTGCGCGCTTGTGTGTATGCTCAAAATCCCAGAAGGCAAACGGAGAAGAAGGACTGTGGTGTGGTCACTCCACAGGGGGATGATTTCTCACGTCCCTCTCTCTCTTTGTTCCTCGGGCAAGTGCACATGTCCTATGGAAAATAAAAAAAAAGAAAAAAAAGAACAAGAAAACTATCTATGGAGCTCAAAAATATTTTTCATACCAAAATAAACTCATATTTTAACTAAATTTCCCATAAACTTTTTGATATCCTTTCATATACGTATCTATCTATCTATCTATCTATCTATTTATCTATCTATCTATCTATCTATCTATCTATCTATCTATCTATATCTAGAAAGAGAGGAGAGAGAAGACTGAAAACTACATGGTATGACAGTATGTTATTCTGGTTTTTTGTTAATAGGATATGTAAATGAAGGATTTTATGGAATGAAATGAGAAGAGTGTTCATTGTAGTTGGAATAAATATTTCTTCACATAGTTTGATAATTATCTGAGTTGCACAAACTGACAAGAAATCACATAAAAGTGAAAATTTTGAGTCCTAGAAACCATTTCAAGTCAAATGTAAAAGAATGATACTCACTAACCTCTTCTGCCCTGTCCATATGAGATATTTTGGTTTTCAGTTAATGAATATCTACAAGATGGGTATTCAGATATAGTTTAGAAGAACCACTTACATTTAAATAAATAAAGAGTAATTTTTGTTGGTTTGTTTTAAGTATTACCTGCTGATGCCTTCTTTGCTCTGCTCTTCTTGGACTTTCGTTCGAAAGAGACATGCTCTTTGTTAGAGAATGAGGAGAAGTATATTAGACACGATCTTTGTTTCTATGACCACATTACACTGTACATATGAATTCACAACATCCCAGCATCAGCCAGCGTCCTCCATTTCTATCACTAAGGTTCATCTTCAATGGAAATGTGTATAGGTAAGGAAGTCCCTCAGGGTTCATGGTACCTGGATTAACCATTAACGAGAGATCCCCTACTGTTTGGTACATGGGTGGATGAGATTAAGGAATTATTTTGTGAAGAGGCAAATATCTATTTTCAAGGACATCAGGTCAAGGAAAGTTGAGGATCTGAAAACTTATTTCCTGAAAATTTTTCAGTGTTCTACAGACCCTTAGAAAGTCTTCATAAACCTCTCTTTGAAGACAGCACATCTCCTTTGTCAGGCAGGGAATGAGAACTTCCACAAAAGTTTTGTAAGCTCCAATTTATAGCTTCCCTAAGCTCATCCCCAGTTTTCCCCTTTCACAACAGGCCAGAGTCTATTAACAAGAGTCTGAGGAGTTGCCACTGAGCTTCTCAGGCTACTTCAACTCTGTGCCTTGAATCTTCTAAGTCAAACAAATGGCTTTATTACTCATATCACTAGGTCTGTAGCTGGCTCCAAGCAGAGGTAACACCAGACTACAGCAGAGAAACATACCTAATTAGAGTCACAGGAGCAAGAAGAAAACAAACAGGTCTTTAGGGAGTTGCAAGTCTTATCGAGAATGGAGAAAAAAGAAAAAAATTTCAAAAGTGTGTTATATATTTAAATTCAACTTTTATACTGAAATCTTTTTTGCTCTCCTTTATTTTTTTCTTAATTGCCTGAGGGCACATGAACTCTCTAGACAGAGACTGAGAGACAGAGAGAGAAAAAACAAGCACCTCCCGCAACGAAGCATGGTCATGGTGCAGTCCCTTCTTCATTTCTCCATCCTGTCAAGATTCTGGCCATGCACACAAACAGACCCAGTGTGTTTTTCAAGCCATTGGGACTGGAATTCAAACCTCGGTCAGTCAGGTGGGATCTGCCTCCCTTAACCAGTAGGCTACTGGGCTGGCCCTATACTGGGTGTTTATTAGTAGTTTTATGGTTTGGTAGCAGGATATCTCAGCCACATTGAGCCTAAAATTGGGTGAGGCCTAATTTTGACCAAAATGCAAAATCCATAAGAAATAGAAAATCCAGAACTTTGATTAGGGTTTATACTAAAGAAGGTTAAGTGACAGCAAAAGACAAGGAGATCAATACTTGTGACAGCCTTGTCAACAAAGGCATTCTCCCGAATTCCTCAAATTTTTTAAGCGTCTTTCTTTAGTATCTATGACTTAAGTCTCTAAACATTTTATGAACCTCTCTATATTTTATATTGTTTGCAGTAACACACAATGTTTCCTTTTATTCTCCCTGAAATCACCTCCTTTTTACAACAGGGGTTGTCCTCTTTGTCATTCTGGGTAGATAACTTTTCTGGAGCTTTTCCAGCTCATTTATGCCTTCCTACAGGCCTGTGCGTAGGCATGCACATGGCTGACCAGATGCCTCTGCTGCTGACCTTGAGCGAGAGGAAGGGTAGTGTTTCTAAACCACTGTTATGTTCTGGTGTATAGTGTTCAAAAATATCTGGCATTATTTGGAAGATAAATATCCTCCAAGAAACTGGCTGAGTTGAAAAGTTTTTGTTAGCAGAAAGATGGTATGACTATTATCAGACCTTAGCAGGGTGACAAGAGGGATCACTTTCATGTGAAGTAGCCTATGAGGCAGGAACACAACCAGGAGCATAGGGTAGGATCCCACCAAAAAAAAAAAAAAAAAGGAAGTAATATATTTTGTTGAATTTTATAATTTTTTTGTGATTTGTATTTACTGAGAGAGAGAAAGTGAGGAAGGACACCTCCCTCCCCTCCCAAGGGGGGCATGGTCACATCTCAATCCCTTCTCTTTAATTTCTCACACTTTTCAGAATTTTGGCAACATATGCACATGTGCTGAGCATGTTTTTTAGGCCACCAGGTCCAGGACTCAAATGTAGGATCAAGCCACCTTCACCACCATGCCACAAGTTGGCCTCGTCTTATGTATTATTGTAAGTGACTACACTTTAACTGTGATACAGCAGCATTCAACTCCTCCATAATCAGGAGAAATCAGAAGGCCAAAAAACGAAGTAACCTTTCCAAGATCACACAGTAAGTAAGTGGCAGAGCAGGAATTCAAGTCTAGGTGTATTTTGTATCTAGCTAATTTCACTTCTTTATTTCCATCAATAGAATTTGTTGATTACCAGCTATGTGTCTAATACCATGCTAGACTGTGAGAACTCGAAGATGAACAAGAAGTTATCATCTTTGTCCTGAAGGATATTCCAGTCTATTCAAGAAAGGAGGGAGCTGGCCAGTGGCCTGGTGGTTAAGGGAGCCAGATCCCACATGGATGACTGCACAGTTTAAGTCCTGACCCTGGTAGCTTGAAAAATATGCCAGGTACCTGTGCATGTGTGCCCCAAATCTCCACAGGAGGATAAACGGAGAAGAGATTGCAGCATGACCACATAAAACTGGGGTGGGGAGGTGCTTTTTCCCTTTCTGTCTGTCTGTTTCTCTCTGGTGAATGCATGCACCCTCTGGCAAATTGCAAAGAAAAAAGACATGGGGATACATAAACAAATGCAGTAAAGTGGTACGTGGCTCTTTGTGTGTATGTTTGTTCACTTTTATATTTCCTATCATGGCTTGAAATAAATGGGCTGAGGAAATATTCTGGCAAAATACTAAGCCTATGGAAATCAATAGTTGGGAAGGGAAGAGAAGGGAGACAATCTGCTTTAGGGGAGACCTAGCCCCTGAAAACTCCTGTTTATCTTTGTCCCTGCTCTTCAAACTTCATAGGGTCAGTGAGACCTGAAAATGTCTATGCCAAGGGAAGGATAAAAGTTGGTTACTAAATGCTACATTAAGTTAAATGAGTAGTCCCTGCTGAAGGTAACAATTAATAGACATGTCATAGCATCTCACCTATCGAAGAAAATATTTTTCTTCCATCCTGTTTTAATATTATATCCCATTTCTATAGAATGGCATTTGACTAACTTCTGTGCACCCATAAACCCACATAGTAGGTACTGTAAAAATACTTGCTAATCATCACTATCGGGTGTGCCAGGGCTCAGCAATCAATGTGTTTAGTGACCGTTATCCTCAGGAGCAGAAAAGCCCCAATGTTAGACTTGGTCCCAAGAAACATAGCTGGTCAAATCATCCCTTTAAGGATAGTAAGATTATACACTTACCTTATTCTGCACATATATAACTCCCATTTTACAACATTCCTCTCTTGTAAGACTATCACAGCATGAGGGCATACAGAATTTATTGAAAGAATGCATGAGTGAATGGCTATTTTATCTTTAATATATTTTCAGGTGTACCTTATAATTACCATTGATCTGTACTACCCTTGTCAGTAACTTCACATTCATATTTTGTATAAACTTCCTAGCCGCCCTAGGAAACAGGTACTGGTGTTACCCCATTTTACACATGAGGCTTTCGAGGTTCTAATGGATCAAGTGATCTGTCGAATATCACACAGCTAGTAAGTAGCTGAGCAGAACTTTAAACCCAGGACTGCCCTTCTCCAAAGCCCCCATAGCCGATAGTATACTGAGAATCAAAAGGCACACATTTCCTCCCACTGTGTTCATTTCTATGAAGTAACCTGCACTATTTATATAGAAAGAAAAGCTAGAGATGAAAATGAAAAATTAGGACATCTCAGAGTCAGCAGGTGGCATAATGGTTAAAGTGCTGGACTTCCCATGTGACTGACTACGGTTTAAGTCCCAGACCTGTTAGCTTGAAACTCACGACAGGTGCATGTGGGTGCATGTCCCAAATCCTGAGAGGAGAATGAAGGAGAAGGGACCATGGTGTGCCCCCCCCAGGAGGTGATTTCTTGCTTGTTGTCTCTCTGTCTCTCTCCGTCTCTCTGAAGAGTGCACATGCCCCACAGCAAAACAAAAACAAAAATGACAACTCATCAATCATCAATCAATCAGAACTTCTACTATATAAAATCCAATCAAAAGACATTGTTAACAGAGATATTTTAAATTTTAAAAATAATCTCTAAACTCTGTCTTGTTAGTGCACTATAAGTCATATCTTTTCAACTGCAAGATGCAAAGATAAGTGCTCCCTTATAATTTATTAATGTGTGGTGTAAGTGAAGACATGACCCAGAACCAAGTCAACCCTTCAGCTTCACTTTTCCTCTTAAGGAACCAGAATCAGTATATGCAATCTGGCTAATGAACTACTCTTAACATTTCATTTTACATGACTTTAAACATCAATTTGAGAGAACTTAAACAAGAAAACCATGTGTAAATGGGTCGTCCTATTAGAAAAAAAATGGCCCATATTTCTAAAAGCAGAGTCTTTTTCTCCCCCTCCACCTCTCTCATTTGTTCTCTCTCTCTCTTTAATGAGATGTTTTGACTTGAGAATATGTCTTGTGAATTAGCAGTGAATTAGAAAAGAAAATATCACAAACAAAAATTTAGTTAAAGATAACACCACAAAGCTCCACATTTTGCTTTTTCATTCCATGCGGTTTCTACTGAAAATTGTCACCCCACACTTGGATGGTTATACTCTCTTTTTAAATATCTAATTTCACCTGAGCCACCTTAGAATTCTAGAGAGCATTGATTTTGATTATTATCTTTTTTATTAGGTAATTTTATTTATTATTATTTTTTTAAAGATGTGCTGTGTGCTCACCAGAGAGTGAGGCAGAGATAGAGAGAAAAAGAGAGAAAATGAGAAAGCAAGCTGCCACGTCCAGGACTCAAACTGCAGTCAGCCATGTGGGAGTCCAGCACCTCAACCACCATCTGATGTCCTTAAAAGACCAAGGACACATCTACAATTGTGTTACATACAAGAGGAGCAAGGTGCGTCAACCTTTGTCATAGCTCCATGGTGCTATGAGCAGGCCTATTTTCAATTTCAAATGTTAAGAGCAGGCCTATTTTCAATTTTGCCTTTGATGCTATAAAGTAAAATAGTTACACTTTACAAAATGCTTGCTAAATAGTCACACCATGGCAAGTACTTTGCATGTATGACCACTTTAACACTTTTTAAACCTCACTATTCCTCCGTTTTCTTACCTGTTAAGTGAGAGTAATAATAGCACCTACCTCATAGAGTAGTTTTAACTTATTGAAGACCGTATGGCTAAGAATTAAAACAGCTGGGATTTCATTGAAAGTATGTCCGGCTCTACAAGCCCAAGCTCCTCACCACTGTATTACAGTAGTGTCCACGTGGAAACTGCATGCACTCCCAAATCTCAAGGTCTGTCCTCATGACCCTAATAGACTACTTCATGAAAGAGACAAAGCTATTTCCTGGTAACCCTGTTAATACTACCTGCCCAGATACCTGTTTAAAAGTAATATGGGCCATTCTTAGTTAAGACACTTGTGCTTCATGAATTGGTTTTTATGGAATCAATTTGAACCTGCAGTTAGCACTGTGTAGCCTGCTGAGTGGTTATTAAACTGTATCAATGTTCACTTGGCATGACTATCAGAAGAGACTAACTAGCCTCACACATAGCTGAGCTTCACCAAGATGCCCCAAAATACTCCTTTATTGACTGCCATCTAGAACCCCAATATTTCTCCAGCATCTTCCTTTCTTGGTTCTTCCAATGGATCCTTTCATCTTGTAACACACGAGTAGTTTCAGAATGTTGAATCTGTGAAGCTAGGTTTAAGAGCAAACTCTACCGCTGATACTGTGTGACTTGGGTCTTTCGTACGTAAAATGGGAAAAGTATTTGCATTGTTCCTCTCCCTTCACTCTCACTTGCTTGTTTCAAAAATCGAGGTGGAAAAGCGTTCTACAAAGAAGAGATGGATTGGCATTTTTCTTAAAGGCAGAAAGTTTGGGATTAAACAGAGCCTGAGTTTGACACTTACTGGCTGCAGGATTTTGGACATGTTTTTTTAACCAGAGTAAGATTATTGTGAAGATTAAATGAGATATCATCACCCATCTGTAACCCAGCAAGTTCCAGCTAATAAGTTTTCTTGAATACTATTTGGTTATATATGGTCTTAGTGTAAGAGAATAAAGGGGAAGGAAATAAAGGAGTGAATAAAGATGTGAAGAGAAGCTGCATAGGAGGATTACATGAGTTAATGATGAAGTGAATAATAATTGCATGCTCTAAATCTTTCCACCAGAATCTTAGATCATCAGCACAAACTGCAATGGTACAATGAGACCACTTTTATTAAACCTTCTTTTCTGTGAAGAGAAGAATCTTAATTTGCAGATTTCATATCTAGATTTTTATCTTTTGCCCCTCTGTTTGGCACAAACATTTCTTCAATAACAGTTTGTGACTTAGATAACTGATATGCACTTGCTTTTCGCTGAGATTTTCTCCAATGCTCTGTTCCTCAAGTATACCAACACAGTTTACGAGGATCTACTGAACATCTATTAGGCACCATGCTGATGATGTTACGACCATACATACATTACATACATATGTACAGCACATGCATGCATTTGATGTATGTGATATACTATGATTGTGCTGTGGGAAAAAAATGTTCATTTTGTAGTTCTCCTGAATCAACAGGTAAATTTGGCACAGCACAATCGTTTTCACTAACTGTGATGATGTGTTAGGCAAACTCTTTTGTAGGGTATGAAGAAAATCTTCCCGGTGCTAAAATATTTTACAAGTCTGTCAGCAGAACTAAAGAAAACAAAAGATGAGATTTTTCTCTTGAAGTGTATAATCCTTTAAGTCACTGAAAAATTCCACTGCACAGCATAATAACATGGGCTACTTCTACAGAACTTTGTTTTGTTTTGCTTTATCTTTCCTAGAATGATTACAAAAAACTGTCAATGCAGTGCAAAGACTTTGTTGTTGGACTTCTTGATCTGTGCAGAAATACTGAAGAAGTTGAGGCCATTTTGAATGGGAATGTCGAAATGCTCCATAGTGGTGATCATGGTCGTCCAAATCTCAGCCGCTTAAAACTCGCCATTAAATATGAAGTAAAAAAGGTAAGATCAGGCCATGAAGCCCACTTACATTATTTCAGTTCTAATAGGTACTAAAAAAGGATAAATGGTTGGCATTGTTATATTGGGCTAGGTTTTTCTAATAGTTTCACTAGGCAGATTCTTTAATGAATCATAAACATCTAGTTGTGAGATTCAATCTACACTGAACACCAGTCTTTAAAATTTAGACTTATTTATACAGAACACTGCAGTGGTTGCCAGAACCCTTACTTAAGGATATAACAACCAACGGCTTCATGCATTCAAGTTGTAAGGCATTTGTTACATGATAGGAACATCGTTATCTCAGAGCATCTCCAATTTACTATTGGTTGCTATTTTCTAATTCAGGACTAATGCCTTTCATTCTTCTTTATTCCATTTAAATCCCATCCTGGAATATTTTTAGTCCTTGTGCAGTGACCTCCATCTCTTTGACTGTTTTCTTAGGTTATATAAGATACCTTTTAAAATAAGTTTTTTGAGGGCAGGTCCCTTAGCCTAATGGTTAAGGGAGCCAGAGCCCACATGGCCAACTGCAGTTCGAATCCCAGCCCTGGTAGCTTGAAAAACATACTGGGTGCATGTGTGAGAGTGTTCCAACAGGATGGGGAAGAAATGGAGAAGGGGTTTTGGAGCGACCATACTCCTTTTTTTTTTTTTTTCTTTAATTTTTTTATTATCATCATCATAATCTTCTTTATATTACATTGGATTACATATAACTTTACAGTGTATTACATTGTTTTTTCAAGGGAATGCCATGCATGTCAGTCAGTACAGAGACATTAATCTCCCCACTTCAACATTCAATATCTTTTCTATGTTTTCCCCAAACATTATTTTTATTATTCTAATTATTTTTTAAAACAGTCAATTGCTATTTCTCATTTTGCTTGTAAAAATACTTTGCCCATCATGAAATACTTCTCAGACCAATCCAGTTGAGAATACTATACATGTCATCATCAACAGTTAATAAGCCCTATCTGTTTCTCACTTACGTCCTGCCCCTCTATTGTTCACTTGCTATCTTTCTCTATCCTCTTCTCTTCACTTACCCCATTCCACACGGACCATACTCCTTTAGAAAGTGCTTTCCCCCTTTTCTCTGTGCATGTGTTTTCTCACAATTAAAAAAGGAAGGTTTTATAATACAAATAATGCACACTTATGGTAAGTTTCAAACAGTATAGTCTTGCCCACTAAAGTTTTCAATTCTTATTGGGGAATAATTAACCTGTTATGTTTTGCTCCATAAATTTATGTCTTGGTCATTTTTATATATCATTCAATAAACATTCACTTCCCTTTTCAAGCACTGCATTATTATATCATAATATTTATTTAATCAATTTACTATATAAGGATGTTTCTGATTTAGATTTTTGTTATTGTAAGATTTTTTTCACATGCCTTTTGTACACTAAATATACTTTTTCACTCATTGCATAAGTTTTACTTATAGACGGAATTCTGAGATGTGAAATTAATATGTTAAACGTTTTTTTTTTTTTTTACTGGGGGTTCTTGCATTCCCCAGAGAGACAGAGAGAGACAGAAATCAAGAAATCACTCCCCGGTGGGATGGCCATGCAGCAGTCCCTTCTCCAGTCTCCTCTTGGGATTTTGGGCATGCAGGCATATTCACCCGACATGAGTTTTAAGCCACTGGGTCTGGGACTCCAACCACAGTCAACTGCATGGGAGTCCAGTGATGTAACCATTACATCATCTGCTGGTCCCTAAATTTTTATTTTTAAGTTTCAAACATTTGTTAAGTTTCCCTTTAAAAAATGTGGAGCACCTTACATACACAACAGTGATAGAGAGGGCTTGCTTTTTCTACCCACAGTGGATATTACTAAACGTTGCTACTCTAAGTAGATAAATGTCATGATCTCATTTTAATTATCTCTGTGGTTCATTATCTTTAAAATGCAATTCTGGTTCCTTTATATAACTCTGTAAACCACCAATATTTTATTTTGGATTGTTACTTGAGGCACAGTAAATAACTTATCTTCTGTCATACTTTCTGGTTCATTTGTAAAAAATAAATATATGAGAATTAAAAAATCAGTAAAAAAGTGCAATTTAAAGTTTTCTTACTTGAAAGAGTCTTTGACACAATAATTAAAGTAGTTATCAGTGGAGCAGAATAGGCAGCCCAGAAACAGATCCATATATAAATGTGATTTCAGTATAAACTAAGCATGACATTTTAGGTCAATGCAGGAAAGGCAATATATAAATACATTTTTGTGTGTGTGTGTGTGTCTCATGAGAGAGTAGATAAAGTATTTTCTGACAGAGTCTTGCCATGTTGCAATCTTCCAGCCTCAGTCTCCCAGTTAGTTATGATTGCAGGCATGCACAACCATGCTGGTGTGTTGAGGTTGAACCAGGGACCAAACCAGGGCTCCCATGCAGCTTCCAGCCTCCCAAGGATTGATGCTATCTGAGAGCAACTGCAGCTAAGCCTATGACATTTTATTTTTATTATTTTTTTGAGAGTTTTAATTTTTTTTCCTCTTGCCTTATGGCATGCGTGGTCACTGGAGAGAGAGTAAGACAGAGACAGTGGAGGAAAAGAGAAATCACCCCGTAGGGAGGATGGCCATGCTACAATTCCTACCTGTCTATTCTCCTTCCAGAATCTTGGGCACACATGCACATGTAGCTGGCATGATTTTGAAGCCACCAGGTCCAGGACTTGAACCATGGTCAGCCATGTGGGAGTCCAGCAATGTAACTGCTATGGTATCTGCTGGATCCATGATATATATATATACTTAAAAAATATTTAGACATCTTGGTTAGTTTGAGCTTTACCCCCTCCTTCTAGATGTTAAAAAGGATCATGAGAGAGTCTTCGATGAATCTTTTTACAATAACTTCTCTTTACAATTGTCAGAGGACATGTATGCATACCAGAAACAGACAGAGGGATAGAGGATGGGAGAAAGCACCCTTCCATGGAGCATAGTCATGCCAAAGTCCCTTCTCAATTTCTCTATCCTATTTAAATTTGGGGCATGCATATACAAGTGCTTGGCAGTTTTTCAAGGAAGGGGTTTGAACTGTGGTTGGCTATGTAGGATCTAACTTCCTCAACCACTAGACAAAGAGACCATTCCTATAATATTACATCTAAAATTTTTTCTGTGAAAAGCCCATTAGCCATGAAGGAAACATTTAATAAATTGAAAACTTTGAATTTTATAACAAATTCTAATGATCCTCTTGCTATCTTATCTTGCATTATACCCATCAGATGCTTTAGGTTTATTCTTTAATTCTATCAATATTTTTTGGTGAAAAAACAGGGAACTAAGTACTAAAACACATAAAAATAGTTTATGCGGAACCTTTCTTTAATCAAGCTATTAAATGTTTGTCACTTCCCTGCTAGTTTGTAGCGCATCCAAACTGCCAACAGCAGCTCCTCTCCATATGGTATGAAAATCTTTCCGGTTTACGGCAGCAGACGATGGTGGTCAAGTTTCTCGTAGTCCTTGCTGTTGCTATCGGACTCCCCTTCCTGGCTCTCATTTACTGGTTCGCTCCATGCAGCAAGGTATGTGTGTGAAGCTTAGATCTCTATTACCTGTTGGGAGTAGATCTTAAGTGGGGAAAAGCTATACTTCCAAAATGAAAATTTCAAGGAAAACTTTCTAAACTCTAATAAATCTTTAAGAGTTTAAATAATCTCTATATTGTTTTTAATATTACAAAAATAATACATATTTTCTACAGAAAACACAGGGGGAAAATGGAAAGAAGAGAGTATTCACCTGTAATACCATTCCTATTGACATGTGAAAGAAAGTCTCAGTTAACGACGTGAGATTATTTTCTTCAGTCTCTAGACATTTCTATGCATTTACTTTTATTGAATTTTATTAAAGTCATAGTTATCATTGAACAGATTACTGACCTCATGTAAATAAAATATAAATGAAGAACATAAAGTGAAAACAGTAAGATTTAGTGATATTTATAACACAGATTTTCTTCCAGAAAGTTGTATATTTTCATTTCTTCTCTTTTTCATAGAAATGAAAGATTTTACTTTGAAAAAAATTTTCTAAATTGTTCTCACCAGAACATAAGCTACATCTGTGTATGTAGTCTTTTTGTTCAGCTTTTACCCTCATTTCCTGAGTCTTCAGCAATTTAAGCTGAATTAAATGAGTTTCTAAATCTCCCCGTAATCACTCTGGGATCAGTTAAATTATAATCTATTTTCTAAACTGAATAGTTTTCCTTTCCTATAACCAGTGAATTCAAAAGCATAATGCCTTCCAGAATGTCTGGTACTTTGACAAAGACTATTTTTGGCACTCTTTAGCTACACACTTTAAAAATTTTGAGGGCCCAGCATGTGGCATAATGGTTACGATGCTGGACCATGTAGTCAACTGCGGTTTGAGTTTGGGACCCGGGGGGCTTAACTCAACTCTCAAGCTGGATGCCTGTGCAACTGTGCCCAAGATCATGAGAGGAGAATGGGGAAGGGATTGCAGCATGGCCATTCTCCCTGGGGGCTGATTTCTCACTTTCTGTCTCTTTGTCTCTCTGGAGAGTACCCGCCCTATAGCAAAATCTCTCTTAAAACAAAAAAATTGATTGAATACAAATTAACCTGGTTTCCTTCAGTATTTCTTCTTTCCTGACCATATTTCTTTCTGGGGTAGGTTTTCCATCCTTGTTTGTGAATACTGAAGCAAATAATCAAATTTTTAAAAATGTTGTCAGGGTATTTTTTCCCCATATTGAAAATCATTTGTTCTATCATTTATTCCTGACACAGGATCATAAAATCTATTTTATAATATTTCCTTTAAGCCATGAACATAAACATTATTTACAGGTCACAGAATTCATTTTTTTATGAGGGGAGAATGCTTTAGCTAAATCGATGCTTTTATTTAAAATATATTCAAAATGTTTAAAATTTTCCAATACATTCATAAAAATTAATTTAAATAGATCAAAGTATGGGTCTATGCACCTTGCAGAGCCCCTAGCTCTGTTTAGTCCTCTGTGCTCCAGTTTTCTCTCTTCTTTCAAAAAAATTTTTTTTGGGGGGGACTATGAGACATAAAGAGGGTGAGGATGAGAGAGGGAGGGGGAAAGAGAGAGAGAGAGAGAGAGACAGAGAAAGAGAGAGAGAGAGAAATTACCCTCCTCAGGTGATGGCCATGATGCAATCTCCTTTTCTCCAGTTTCCTATATGGATTTTGGGCATGCATGCATCCTCACCTGGCATCATTTTCTAGGGGCTAGATCCCAGCGCCTCAACCTCCATGCCACTTGCTAGTTCGTTCCTTCCTCCCTCCCTCCCTTCCTTCCTTCCTTCCTTCCTTCCTTCCTTCCTTCCTTCCTTCCTTCCTTCCTTCCTTCCTCCTTCCTCCCTCTCTCCTTCCTTCTCTTCTTCTCTCCCTCCCCTCCTCTCTCCTCCCTTTTTCCCTCCCTTACTTTTTCTTTTATGAGAGAGAGGGAGGGACAGAGAAAGATAAAGAGAAAGAAAGACAGGTATTTTTGATAAGCTCTAGCCATGTTGCTATCCAACCACCCTTTTTCCTCCTCCAAGAAATGGGAAAGACAGATTGAGTGATAGAGAGATAGATATTTTTGGCAGAATCTTTCACGTTGTGATCCTTTCACCCAGCTTACCAGTTAGCTAGGATTACAGGTACATGCCACTGTGACTGGCTTGTTTAGGTTGGTCCACAACTGAATCTGGGCTTTTTCCAAGCCTTATGAATTGGTGCCTTGCAGCTTGTACCCTATGCCTGGGCCCAGAAACTCCTTATATCCTTACTTGCTTTCTTTCTTCTACTATAACCCAAATAGCAATTGTTTTATATTCATTATAATAAAAATAGGTCAATGATTTCAAATCATTTTAGTTCAATCTAGCTTCAGAGTTTTTCTTTACAATGTTGTGTTGGGTGACTAGATAATTGGTCATTAATGAATACCTAAAAAGAGTATAATATATAATGTTTAAAGGTAAGTATTCCTTTAAAATGCTTATCCCTGATAATAACCAGCTACATCAACTTATTGTTGCTCAATTTATTCAACTAAGTCTCTTCTTTTATAATTATTTTTAAAGAAATTTATGTTCCAGAATATATGCATGTGTGTGTGTATTTATTTATATTGCTATTGATATATATGTATATACTCACATACACATGTGGCAAATTTTACTAAACTGGACAAATAACTTCAATTCCTAAAGTCCATTGATAGTTGCCAAATCTCCCTTAGTTAAAAGAAATACAACTTTCAATCATTGATAATATGAAGTAAAGGATAAGGAGATTCAAATATATACCTCCAGTTCCTTGCTAAACAACTTTTTGTTTCCCTGTTTGCTTACTTAAAAAAAAAAAAACCTAAAAATTTTAAATTATAATTTTGATTGACATATAATAGTTGTAAAGTATGATTTTTCCTTACATGAATACAATATATAATGACTAAAACAGGGTAATAAACATACAGCCACCCCAAACATTTATCATTACTTTTGTATTGTAAACATTTGAAATATTTTCTTCTCATTATTTTGAAATGTAAATTGAACTGTCACAAACTGTAGTTCTTCTACTGTAGTATAGTACTCCAGAACTCATTATACTTATCTACTTGTACTTTTATATTTGTGTCCTCCCTAACCTCCTTTCCTCACTCTGGTATCACTGTTTCATTCTCTACTTCTACGAGATCAAATCTTTTAGCTTCCACTAATGAGAGAGATCATATGGTATTTGTCTTTCATTGCCTGGCTTATTTTACTTAGCATACTTTTATCCAGGCTCATCCATGTTGCTTAAGATGATGGGATTTCACCCCTTTTTTGTATGTGTGGCTGAATAATATTCCGTTGTGCATACATAACACATTTTTTTTTATCCATTAAGCAGTTGATGATACTTAGGTTGTTATATATCTTGGCCATTGTGAATAGTGCTACAGTAAACATGGGAATGCAAATATCTCTTTGATTAACTGGCTTCTTCTCTTTTGAATACATACCCACTAGTGGGGTTACTAGATCATAAGGTAGTTCTATTTTTAGTTTTTTTGAGGAACCAGCATCTGTTTTTCATAATGTCTGTACTAATTTACATTCCCACCAACAGCATATAAGAGCTCCCCTTTCTCCACATCCTTATCAGCATTTGTTATTTTTTGTGTGTATGTGTGATAGTAGCCATTCTAACTGGGATGAAATGATTGTGGCTTTTGTGGTTGATTTGTGTTTTCCTGATAATTAGTGATATTAACAACTTTTCAGTCTTCTTTGGAGAATTGTCTGCTCAGATTCATGGTCCACTTTTAAATCAGATTATTTCATTTACTTGCTGGTAGACTGAGTTACTTGAACATTCTGATAACTAATCCTTTTTGAGACATGTAGCTTGCGAATATTTTCTCCCATTTTGTAGGTTGTCCCTTCACTTTGTTGATTGTTTTATTACAGTAAAGAAGCTTTTAGTTTGATGTAATTCAATTTGTCTAATTTTGCTTTTGTTATCCATTATTTCATGGTCTTATTTAAAAATCTTTGCCCAGACCAATGTCCTGAAGTGTTTCTCCAATATTTTATTGTAGTAGTTTCATAGTTTTTATTTAATAATCAACTAGGTATAATACTAGATGACTTATATAATATATGACTATATATAAAATATTATATATAACCTGATATTCTATCTGGCCTAAGATTAGAAATATCAAGAGAGAAGTGATTGAATTATATAATTAATTACATCTCTAACTTTTAGGACTTTGAAAACTAAATGGACATCCAGGTGCACACACCTGGTGTCTTGGGTCATCCTGGGACCTGAATTCAGGTCTCCCACACATGCATTACTCTCTCAAACAGTGGCACTACCTGTGTGCTACTGCAGGCTGGTATCAACAATTTATAAGCATATAGTTAATTTTCTGGAATTAATGGTATGTACATTATTATGTAACCATCCATCTTCAGATTTTTTTTTTTAACCTTTCCCAATTTGAACTCAGTACCTGTAGAACACTGACTTCCTATTCCCCTCTTTTCTCAGCCTTTGGAAATTATTACAGGTTGAGCTTCCCTCACTGGAAAATCTGAAATGAGTAATGTTCCAAGGCCCAAAACTTTTTGAGCACTAACATGAAGTCAAAAGTGGAAAAGTCCACACCTGACCTCATATTCCAGGTGGCAGTCAAAATGCTGCAATACCAAACGCATTGTACAAAATTATCTTTGGCTATGTGTATGAAGTGTAGGTCAGATATAGGGTAATGTTGTGTTTATACTTGGATCTCATCCTCAAGATATCTCATTATGTATGGGCAAATACTCCAAAACCAAAAAAAGCAAAGACATTATCTGAAGCATCTGGGCTTCAGGATACTCAGCCTGTATTGTTCTCTCTCTTCTATGAGGTGGCCATTTTGGGAACCTCAAATAAGTGGGACAGTATGATATTAGTCCTTTCATGCCTGGTTTATTTTGCTAAAGCATAAATGACTTCAGATTCATTAAAGAAAGAAAGAAAGAATACCATATGGACAAATAAAGCTTATTGAAGCAGAGAACACTGAGTGTGTTCCTTCCATGACAACATTCTGGTTTTTTTTTGTCAGACAGATTTTTACTATAGGGTGCTTGAACTCACTGGAGTGATAGAAAGCGAGAAACTACCCCCCCCCCGGGGGGGTAACTATGCCGCAATTTCTTTTATTTATTATTTTTTTTGGAGAGGTTTTCGCTATAGGGCACGTGCGCTCGCCAGACAGACAGAGAGAGAGACATAGAGGCAGAAAGCAAGAAATCACCCCCCAGGGGGGATGGTCATGCCGCAATCCCTTCTCCTCCATTCTCCTCTTGGGATCTTGGGCATGCACGCACACGCACCCGGCGTGAGTTTTAAGCCACCGGGTCCGGGATGCAAACCGCGGTCGACTACGTGGGAGTCCAGCGACATAGCCATTACGCTAACTGCTGGTTCCCGACTATGCTGCAATTTCTTCTCCTCCACTCTCTTCTCTAGATTTTGGGCATGCATGTACATGTAGCCAGTGTGAATTTTAAGTCACTGGGTCTGGGACTTGAACTCTGGTCGGCCATGTCAGAGTTCAGCGATGTGACCATTATGCCTCTGCTGCATTCAGCTTTCCTAAGTCTTAAAAGAAACCTTTTTTTTTTTCTTTAAGATTTTATATATACCTGCACTTTGGTGAAATAGATGAAATTGTTCTGTAAACCAAATAGAAGCATTAATTCTTGAACAAGGATCCCTAGGCTAAACTCTAGCCCTACTATTTACTGTGGGATTTTTCACAAGTTTTTTGAACTCACTTCCTCAGTTTCTGTACCCCAAATGGGCTTTTAGTTCCACCCACACCTTTGGATCATTGTCATGATTACATGAATTAGCAATGTAAAATACTTAAAACAGTACTAAGTATTGGTGATATTATTAATTTATAATTTTTTGTAATAAACTCATATAAAAAGCTATTTGAAACTCTGGGTCCTTTCCTAAGAGGAAAGGGGTCTTCACATAGATAGTTTTGTTCACACATCTGTACCCAGAACCCTGAGATACATCCTAGACCCTCCCTTTGCCCAGGTTAAGATTTGTGTATTTCAGATGGAAATGAATCTTGTACGATAGAGGTATAATAGCTTCTATTGTTCCCATATTTCACATGAAGAGTTTAATTTTTATATAATTTAGGAAATGTACTCATTGTCATTCAGCTAATGAGGAAATGAAACTAGAATCTGAACCTAAAATGTTGGATTTTAATAAACATGTTAGTCTAGGACATCATTCTGATCTACTATAGGAACTGCTCTGCTGCCCTGACCTCAGTTGGGAGTTCTTTTCTCTACATCTTTGTATCACCAAGAGAGTAACATCAGCTGAGCCCTGAGTTGCATGAAATATATATGAAGACAATGGCCAAGGATCTATACGTTGCAAATTAGATTTAGTTTAATATTTCCATTGCAGCTTCCTCAATACTTCAGACCCATTAAATTAGCTCTCTTTTTATGAATAATGCTGATATTATGTTCATCATTTTTGCCTCTTATGCTATATAATATCTTAAGAGCATAAATATACCTAACAGAAATATTAATTTAATTATTAATCAAGAATATCAGCACATGTAAGTGAAGAACATGATCAAACATGATCAATTTTTTTCTTTTTTGATTTTTTTAGATTTTTGCCATAGGGTGTGTGAACTTCCTGAGAGCAAATGTGGGAAATAAACCCCAGAGGAGGATGGCCATGCCTCAATCCCTTCTCAACTCTCTTGGGATTCTGAGCATGCATACACACACTCCTGGCATGTTTTTCAAGCCATTAGGTCCAGGACTTGAGCTATGGAATCAGCTATGTGGGATCCAGTGCCTTAAACTCCACACTACCTGCTGGCACCATGACCAACATTTTATAACAGCATAAAAGTTTCATCACTAATTTCTTTTTTCTTTTTTTTTTTCTTTTTGAGAGTTTTTTTTTGCTATAGGGCACATGTGCTCGCCAGAAAGACAGAGAGAGACAGAGACAGAAAGTGAGAAATCATCCCCCACCCAGGGGGATGGCCACACCGCAATCCCTTCTCCTCCATTCTCCTCTTGGGATCCTGGGTGCACACGCACACACGCCCAGTGTGAGTTTAAGCCACCAGGTCCAGGACTCGAACCATGGTCGACTACATGGGAGTCCAGTGACATAGCCATTATGCCAACTGCTGATCCCAATCCCTAATTATATGAATACATATAACCATTTTAGGGGAACATTGAAATACGCAGGTGTTTATTCTGCCATATATGTGTTTGTGTGTGTGCTTGTGTGTGTGTGTGTGTGTGTGTGTGTGTGTGAAGTTGCAAAGTACACAAAACAAAATAAAGATTTTCTTTTGGTGTGTGCTATGGCAGATGGGGAAGATAATGCGTGGACCATTCATGAAGTTTGTGGCTCATGCAGCCTCTTTCACCATTTTTTTGGGACTGCTTGTCATGAATGCAGCTGACAGATTTGAAGGCACCAAACTCCTTCCTAATGAAACCAGCACAGATAATGCAAAACAGCTGTTCAGGATGAAAACATCCTGCTTCTCATGGATGGAGATGCTCATTATATCCTGGGTAATAGGTAAGGACTGATTATCTGTCATTATTTCTTTTTGCAGCATTAGCAGTTGGACTGAATGACGCTGATTCTTTCACACATCAGTTATTCAAACGCAGGCAGCATGATACAGTACACCACACTCCATGCTTTTCTTTGTGTCTTTAAAACACAGTTGCTTGGAGTTCATTATCAGTGCCACTGTCTTCTCACATCCCATGTGCTTTTTGCATTTAGAAAAAAAAAAAATCCAAGAAGAAAACCAACAGGATAGTATTAATGAAACCACTAGTGATGAAATGTTGTCATTCATAATTTGGGAGAGCTGCAATTTTAAGCTTAAAAACAATCACATGATTTATTTTATGTTGACATTTAATAGGCACTGAAGCTAACAGCCACTCATGTTTAATGAACATATATTACATACCAGAAATTGTTCAAAGCATTTTTATGTGTCAAGTCATGTAGTCTCTTTGTGCCTCAGTTTTAAATCTGTAACATGTAATGACATCTGTCATATTGGATTTATGTAAGGATTACATAACCTGCTTTAGATCTCTCAGGTATAAATTGAAGAAAAGAAATTAAGTCTTAATTACTTTAGTGTTTGTCTTTAGAATTAATTAGACATGTGGCTTGTCAGTGAATATAATGCAAATGGGAATAGTATTTGAATGGGGTATTTCCTAATAAATAAATTCAACAGCTATTAAGAGCCTTTGTCAGGTAATGAGGATACAAAGTGAAGGAGACACAATCCTTATACCCAGGGCAGTAAGTCTGGATGGGGAGGTCAATAAGTAAATCAGTAATTGACAATTATGTGACAAATGCTATTGGGTTATCGGGAAAGTCATGGCACACTTTTGCATTGAAAACAGAAAAACATATCATGACTTTTCTGACAACCCAATATATCTGAGTAAGGTGGGATGTGGAAGGCACAGAAAAGTCCAACCTAGACAAAACTTTCAATCTGAGACTTTGAGATTAAGGAAACGTTAACTGACTGGTTAACTGGGAATGGAAACATGAGCTACAGAGATATGGAACTATGACAACACCTGACACAACAGAAATATGATGAGTTAGGCACTGCTGGAGCTTAGGTACCTTTGTGGATGTGGGTGATGGGAGATAAGGGTGGTGAAATGGCTAGAGGATGCTTTACAATGGTTGGTAATGTGAACAGATCACATTTCAGAAAGGTAACAGTGATTGTGAGGTAGAGATTGGCTTATAGGAGGGGTACATCCAAAGACTGAGATACAACTGAAGCAGTCCCTATGAGCAGGATGAGGGCTGGAACTCAGGGTATGGGGGAGTGGGAGAAAGGATTTGAGAGCTAATTAAAAGTATTAGAAATTGTAATGGACACTAGAGACAAAGTGGAAAGAGAGTGTGAGGGGGAAGAGTATAGGAAATTTGGGGAGAAAATGGAGAGGTAAGACACTTGTGGGACAGATAAGATCTATTATCTGTTAACAAGGATGTGTATAGTGGTCTCAACTGGGCTGGACTGAAGTGTATATCATACTGAGTAAAGTCTCTTCACAATCTAAATGATGTATAGTGATTTAATTTATGAATAATAATAAAAATATGTAAATAAAATTAAATAAAAAAGAGATAAATCTCAAAGAACTTGGTAATTATTGAATATTAGAAGGGAGAGCTGTAGATTCTTCCTTGAATTGGTGGATGGTGACCATAATTCTTTAAGAGGGAGAATATAGAAGGAAGATCGTATTTAGATCTTGGGGAGCAAAAAGCTGACAAGTTGGGTTTGTGAATGACTTCCCAGTGCCCATGGAACTTCCACATGGACATGTCCACTAAGTTATAGAAAGCATGATGTCTGGGCTGTGGATAAATTTCCAGTGATTCTCAATTCCTAAAGGGTACTTAATACTCTGACTATGCATGAAATTATCTAGGATAGCCACGTGTAGATTTAAAGAGAAGAGAGCTCAAGGAATCTTCATATAAAACCTCTAATGGCAGGAGGTGTAGTGGTAAAGGCACTGGACTCCCACATGGTGGACTGGAGTTCAGGTCCTAGACCCAGTGGCCTAAAAATCATGTTGGGTGCATGTGCAAGCATGCCCAAAGTCTTAGGAGGAGAATGAAGGAGAAAGGATATGGCATGGCTATGCCCCATGAGAGGGTGATTTCTCACTTCTCTTTCTCTCATGCACTCTTTCTCTTGTGCTTTTGCACCTTGTGGCAAAAATTAAAAAAAAAACAACAACACCACCTTTAAAAGAATATAAACTTGTATTATTTCACCCCCACTCCGATTCCATCTCCCTTCTTAGTGACTTGGAAAAGTATCTGCAGTCAGTGTTACATCAATCTAGGGCAGGGCATGTCTTCTTGTTTTTTTTTTTTTTTTTTTTTTTTTTTTACACTAGAGCCCACTGGGGTGATCAATCAAAATACTATGAAGCAGTATGCAAATTACCATTACCATACTAATACATGTGAGGTAAATTGATAGCCAATAAGTTATTCTAAACTGCTGAATCACTTTATGTGCTATTTGTATTTCAAGGAAAAACATGGTTTAAAATGTGAATTGTATCACCAGTGACAGTAAACCTTGGATGAAGAGGAGGACTTTAGTGTTACATTATTTCTTTCCTAATTTAAGTACTGAAACTGTAACAAATCTACCTCTAACATCTGATTTAAAATAAGAACAAACATTCATTGGGACAGTGGCTTTACGTTACTAGATGAAGAGCCTAAGTACTACAGTTTTGCTTTTAATGTATTAATATATGTCAAGTATATAATACTGTGTGTGGCACATGGAAAATGTTCAGTACATTTCAGATAACTAAATTATTATTAAACTTTTCATTGAGTTTATATGTTCCTTCTATAAAGGATTGGTATTTCCCTACTGAAGAGATAGTAGGCAAGATATGACTCTTTAGTAGAATACGATGAAACTTTGAAAAAATTAAATTGTATGTAAGAGAATTAGAGATAATGGATGTTTATTTCATTCTTCATTGTAATTTACTTTGCTCATACTAATATAATTTTTATTATAAATTTGGGGCTTTTTACTTATTCACTTAGAAAACTAAACTAAGAATATTAAATTAGCCTTTAATTTTACAAATAAAAGCATTCTTTTTGGAACTGTTGTCTCACTAATCTCTGTGTTTAATTTTGGAGATTATTTCAGTGTTTATTTGAAGAGAAAACAATAAAAAATATCAGCATAGACAGCTAATGCTTGTATAGCTTATGTTAGACTCCTGGTTTAGTTTCTGACACTGGTATTTATTTTCCTTTTTTTTTTCACCCCTCTCTCTCCTCACTATTTTCTTTTTTGAAGTTATTCTTGAAGTAATATCACTGTACCTTCTGAAAATATTAACAAGAAATGGCCTCCTCGGGTCGAATGTTATATTTGCTTGAGGGAAAAGACTTACATTACTGATCACAGACTGCAAATTTATCACATATTTAGCTGACAAAAAGTAGGAAGGCTGAGTGACAGAAATGGTATTTCAGGTGATCTTGACAAGGTAGAATGGTAAGCTCAAACCAGTGAGACCAGGGGTAGCAAGAACACAGGGGTAGGAGGGTGACATGCTTGATGACACCTCATGTGAAAGGTCCCAAAGAGCCCTTGTGTTTTAATGGCCAGTATGAGCTTCTGAGAAAACAAAAGCAATCCTGGAATAGCTGCTTGAGTTCCTTGTGAATTCTGGTCCTATTAAAAGATAGGAGAATGAGTTGAAAAAGCCACTCTCTAAAGGTGACATAAGAATAGCTAAAAGGCATATGAAAAAAATGCTCAACATCCCTCATTGTAAGTGAAATGCAGATCAAAACACCAATGAGATACCACCTAACCCCAGTCAGAATGACTAAGATTTTAAAAAACAAAAAAATGATAAGTGCTGGTGGGGGTGTGGTGAAAGGGGAACTCTTACACTACTGGTGGGATGTAAATTGGTCCAGCCACTGTGGAGAACAATTTGGAGATTCCTCAAAAATCTACAAATAGAACTACCATATGATCCAGCAATTCCACTCCTTGGTATCTACCCAAAGGACAGAAGAAAACTTAATCAGAAAAGTGCTTGCACATCGATGTTTATTGTGGCACTATTCACAATTGCTAAGTCATGCAACCAACTGAAATGCCCACAAAGAGATGAATGGATAGAAAAACTGTGGCACATATACTCTATGGAATACTGTTCAGCCATAAAACAAAACAAAACAACACAAAACAAAAAAAAACCCTGCTTTTGATAGAAAGTAGAAAAATGTGGAAGATTTACTGCTGAGTGAAGCAAGCCAGGCTATGAAGAAGAGACATTGTATGTCCCCACTTAATATATACTGAGTGTCCACACTCTATGACTGAAACTGATTGACTTAAGGATATAGAATCACAGTATATGATTGTAAATGCCAGATACAGTGTGTGTGAAAGAGTAGGGTCTGAGGAAGGACATTTAGAAGAAAAATAGGGAGACAAAGCATTAATAGAACAAAAAATGTGGTATTATCTGTTGAATATATTTTATAGTTTTATCAACTGGACTAGGGAGAAATGTTCACCTGTTAGAATGTTCACCTTGTAAGCTAAATAATGTGATTAAATGTATAAAATAAAATAAAATAAAAAATGAAAAAAAAAAAGCAACCCTGGGTTGACTCTTAACATCAGGAGAGGACTGTAATCAAGGGCTATCATTACCCCAATGGCCAGATCACATCTGCATGATTGTGGGTGGCTCTCAGTGCCACATGTAGCCAACTGGCAAACTAGGGACCATCTAAGCACTGCATCCCTTTTGGAGTGAATGGCTCCTCTGTGAGCCCTTCAGGGGGTTGGAGAAGCACCTCAGAGGTTAAGGAGTTGGGTGAGATCTAAATATTGTAGAACCTGAGGCTTATTTATTTATTTAGAGAGAAAAGACAAAACAGGGACCCAGATGCAACCCTGGGCGAGTAAGGCATTTTGAAGCTTGAACTCTCTAAGTTTCATTATATACTTGTCTCTTCTGTAGAAGAATAGAGTTAATAAATACCAAAGTGGGTTTTGTTTTTGTTTTAAAGAAATTTAAAGGCAGAGGGAACTGCCTTTTAATTTTCTCCTGCTCTTGAGGGCAGAAATAGAACCAATGTATGTATCCACATTGAAGGAATATTCCTAAGGATTCAACAATGGAGTGAGCAGCACCTCACCTCCACAATGGAGTAAGCAACTCCACAATGGAGTAAGCACCTCACCTCCACAAATGTATCTAAGCAGAGTCTAGGTCTCTGTGGAGAAGTTCTCCACCTGGGTGAGGGCTTTGATTATATGAGGGATTTTAAATCATCGATACCCAGGTCCTGGGTATCCTTAGGAACTATAAGAGGAGTAACTGTTTCTTCAAGCAAAATATAGCTTACTGTATTTATTTTAGTTTTTAAGTTTTTGCAACACATTATTTGTACCCAAAATTCTACCTCTTAAAGAGAGAGTAAGGGAAGATGGAGGAAAATGGGAGGAAGCTGAGGAGAAGCTGTGAAAACAACCAGACTTGGGACCAGCAGATGGTGTAATGGTAACGTTGGACTCTCACGTAGTGGACTCCAATGTGGTTGATTGCATTTAGGGTCCTGGACCTGGCGGCCTAAAACTCACGCTGAGCGTGTGTGTGTGCATGCCCAAAATCCTGAGAAGAGAATGGAGGAGTTGTAATGTGGCCATCCCCGTGAGGGGTAATTTCTCTCTTTTTGTTTCTCTGTCTCTTTTTGTCTCTTTGGCAATCACATGTGCCCTATAGCATAAATCCCTCTCTAAATCAAAACAAAACAAACAAAAATCCCAACCAGACTGTGTGAGTTCGGCTGTCCTTTAGGCCCTGTACCTGTTGCTCTGAATTATTCTCATCTCATGTGACGCTGTCAGGAGCCTAGGGATCATGAAAGCAAAGCTATCATAAAAAAAATTCCTGCTCATAGTTTCAATGTGTATGTGTGTGCACACATGTAGTATTATAAATTTGATTCACTAGCACATGTGTAAATTCAATCTTGACATATGTCAAAACAAGTAATGAAGTTGTCTTCTTTTAATGTCCTCTGCATTGAGAGCTAGTTTTGAGAAAAACACAGGGTACACTCTGGGAGAGGAGAGACCAAGGAGTTTTAATCCCTACAAGACTCCGTAGCCATTCATATGGCAGGTTCTGTGGCAGACAAATGTCAGGACTAAGGGTGTAAAAATTTGCAGAAAGTGGTTGCTGAGGGTAAGGAGAGAAGACCAATTTCCAGTAGGGGCTATGAAAAACATCATCATGGAGGTAGGTTTGATCAGTTCTTGGAGTTTGGATTGTATTTCTCCAGATGCCTCTAGGAAAAGGCAGGATTTCAGAGAGTAGGGTATTTTAAAGACAATGGGATTAAGTAGCTTTATTATTACTATTATTATTATTATTAAAATAAGATTCTTAAAATTAAGAAACAATATATGTGCCAGCCATGGAAAATTTTAAATAGTGAGTGTTCAGTAGATGTTTGTCATGTTTTTCTAAGTGCCAGATACTGTGCTGTGTGTTTTACATGCATTATTTTATTTAAGTGTCATAACAATCCTATGAAGTAGGTACAAACTACTACCACCCCCATTTTACAAACTGAATTTTAGAGCGTTTAAATAACTGCCAAAGACTCCATGGTTAACAAGTAGAGGAATAAAACTCTTATTCATGGTGGTCTGATCTCAAAACCAATGCTTCTAAATATTACACTAATTTTTTAAAAAATGCAGTATTACTAATAATTCTACCATAAAGAACTACCATTAATTTGGTCCTGTCATTCATTCTAGTTTTTCACAATGCTTGTTTTAAAAGTGAAGGCATAGAATACATAACATTTTTAACTGTTTCATTTAACATTATTACATACAGATTATTCTGATGTGTGTTAGTCCAGGTCCTCTATGAAACAGGTGCAAAGATTAAATGTATAACAGTTTTACTAAAGAAAATAGAAACTTAATTAAGGGAAATTTCTTGAGAGAGAGAGTTAGAGAAGGTTACAAGGACTTTCAGACTGGGATGTAAGTCAAACCTCAAGGGAAAAAGATAGGGAAGAAAAGTTGGGTAGAAGCATCCTAGGTCTGCATGTATTTTAAGGAAAGTTTGGCAGGGCTATTGGGAGATTCTTGACCCAAAGTCAGCCATCAGAGGAGTCCCAGGTCATCCCAAAAGAGATGCCCTCAGACATTGGTAGAAATCACAATAGAAAGCATGGCTTTGGCAAAAGTGGCAATAGTTTCTAGAAGGCAGTAGCTGAGGCCATTGTTAATTCTTTCTGTGGTTAAGGTCAGTGAGACACATTCTCATGACTATTTCCTCATTAAAATGAATAAAATAGCATATGTAAAGGTTGCATAATACTCCATCTGTGGAAGTCCATGACTATTTCCATTTTGATGGTGTGAATGTGTTTTGGTTAGTATAAAGTATCCTACAATTAGCATCTTTTAATATATTTATTTTTATGTGCAGAATAGATGAGTCAATAGAATTTTGTTGCTGTTGTTTTACGTTCTTTGTAAACTTTACAAAATTGCTTTTTGGTAATGAATATACATTGCTGGACTATGGGATTTAGGAGGATGGGGGAATTATGGCAGGACGGTCAGGTTGGGGCCAAATTTTGAAGCATTTTGAATGTCAGATGGAAACCTTCCAAATTAATTTTGTTTCACTGAAGAGTTAAGGATGCAATGAAATTGAGTTGACATTTTTTTATTCCTTTTTGATACAGGAATGATATGGGCTGAATGTAAAGAAATTTGGGCTCAAGGCCCCAAGGAATACTTGTTTGAGTTGTGGAATATGCTTGATTTTGGTATGTTAGCAATTTTTGCAGCATCGTTCATTGCAAGATTCATGGCATTTTGGCATGCTTCCAAAGCTCAGAGCATCATTGATGCAAATGATACTTTGAAGGACTTGACCAAAGTTACATTGGGAGACAATGTGAAATACTACAATTTGGGTGAGTTTACGGTGTACAGTCAATGTAAATTAATAAAAATGCGACTCCCATTGTAAAATACATCAGCAGTACTTTGGTTTTGTTTAGTTCTCATAAAATTGTTGTTTAGTTTATAACATCTATATCTGAAGAATGAACATCTGCGTCTGAAGAAGTATGCCTACTGCTTCTTCATTTGATTTTTCTACTAGCTATAAGCCTCCTTTTTTAACATTTATTTATTTGATTTATGATAGAGAGCACATGCATGCATGAGAGGGAGGGAGAGAGAGAGAAAGATATGCACAACGGGGTCTCATTACACTGTGATCCCTTCGCCCAGTCTGCTATCTCATCAGGGTTTTAGGCACCCGTGCATGCCTGGTGCAGTCCAAGTTAACTGGGGATCCAAACAAGAGTCTCCATTGAGAATTGCCTATCATATTCTTAGAGTTACCTTTTTCCTCTTGTCTATTAAAAATAGGTTACATTTGAGTCATATTTTTTGATCAAAAACATATATAATAGAATACTGTCCAGTCTTACAAAAGAAGGAAATTCTGTCATTTCTAACAATACGGATTAACTTGGAGAATATTATGCAAAATGAAGTAACCCAGGCAAAGAAAGACAAATAGTGCACAATTTCACTTGTATGTGGAATCTTAAAAAAAAGGTCATACTCATAGATGTAGAGAGTCAGTGGGTGAAACATAGGGAGACAAGTGGGGAGAGGTTGGTCAAGGGTACAAAGTTTCAATTAAGTGGGAAGAATAAGTTCTGCAGCTCTATTGTAGAGCATAGTGACTATAGTTAATAATGTACCGATTGCACAATAGGGTCTCATCACACTGTGATCCCTTCGCCCAGTCTGCTAGCTCATCAGGGTTTTAGGCACCCATGCATGCCTGGTGAAGTCCAGGTTAACTGGGGATCCAAACCAGAATTGAAATTACTAAGAGAGTAGATTTTAAGTGCACCAAATTAAAAATATGCATATGTATGTATGTAAAGGGATGGATATATTAATTAGCTAGATTAAATCATTGCCCGATGTATACACATATCAAAACATCACATTCAATCCTGTAAATATATATAATAAAAAGTTACTATATATAACTTTTGGGCAAGCCTGTGGCCTGGTGGTTAAGGTGACTGGGTCCGACATGGCTTATCTCGTGGTTGGAGTCCTGGACCTGGTGGCTTTAGAAACATGCTAGGCATTTGTATAAGCATGCCCAAAATCCCCAAAGGAGGGAGAAATAGAAAAGAAGTGATTATAGTGTAAATGTTCCCCATGGGAGGAGGAAGGCTTTCTCCCCCACTACACCGGTTTTTACTCCAGTGAACACCTATGCCTTTTGGCAAAATTAAAAAACTAAATAAAAGTTTACATTCGAGTACCATTTTAACATCACATTTGAGACATGTAAACTATTTTAAAAGCAAAAGAATTGAGGTCTCTGAGAAAGCCCCCAATAAATAACACCATCATTTCTCAAACAGGCTTTTAACTAGTGAAGAAATGAAACAAAAAGTTAATAGGGTGGCCATCTCATCACTTCTAATACTGATAAAATCCAGGGTGGATGACGTAGGATTGAGTGTATTAGCCAATACAATTGGTAATATTGAAATCCTAGAATCAGATAGATGCATTCTCAAATTTCCAGGTAGCAATGGACCAGGGCAGTCCTCTCCACAAAGGGGAGATAGGAGCAAGTGTTTGATCATGTGAGGGTCCTCCACAGAGGAGCAGAGATTTCCCAAGAGAAAGGGGGTGATGCTGAGCCAAGTCTGCTGAGTTACCTCAATTTAGTAATCAGATAAGTCATTCCAGTTCCCCAGGAGGAAAGGATAAGAGTTGCAAATAGATGAATAATTGCTTAAGGAAAATTTGACCTCATAGAAACCTGGATTCAGAAAACATATTTCCTTTGAATACTTTTTTAAGCCCTTTGATAAGAAATTAGCATTCAGTTGGATCTCTACAGATGTATTGGCTATATCACATTTTCTTAATAATTTTTATTATTTATTGTTTAATTTAGCTATTTTAAGAATATACAGAATTGTTACAAGTCAAAGCTATCTATTTATAGATAATAATTATATTCAGGGTACCATTAAAAAGGGAACTGTTTCTATTAATTTCTTGTTAGTCTTAATTCCTCTTCTCAGCAAATAAGAAATACAAATTTATAATCACATTTTTTCTTTTTCAGTGTTATGCATTTTTCTTCATAATGGTTTCCTAATTGAGTTTTTGATGACCTGATATAATAATGCTAGAACAATTCATGAGTGAATAATTGCTACATTTTTATGGTAAAAATAGACTTGTTTGAGTGACCAATAAAATTACTTCTAGTGCGTTTAAGTAATGACAAGTATTCTACAAAGCTGAAATTACATTATAGGGTAATTAAGATTAAGATTAAATTAACTACTATTTATTTAGTGCCAGAAACTTTCTAAACACTGAACATACATTGACTTATTGACTCTTCACAGCAGATTAGAAGAAGTATTACCACATTTTTTTAAATGGGGAAATAAAACTAGGACAAATAATTTGCACAAGTTCTTTCAATTGATAAATTATATACATAGAGAGAGACCCGAATGGGAAATTGCTAGCTAGTAAAGTACACATCAAGAGGGTTGTCTTCTCAATAAATTCAGAAGTTCAAATACAGCTGACACCTTAGAAACCTTTTAAAATCAGAGACTTCTACTCAGGAACTGGGTTGCTATGTAATTATATGTCTTTCTCAGAAAAGAAATTACCTAAAACAAACAAAATTACCTAAAAAAAACCAAAGAAACTCACCATAACTCTTTTTTGCTTTTTTCCTAGCTAGGATAAAGTGGGACCCATCTGATCCTCAAATTATATCTGAAGGTCTCTATGCAATTGCTGTTGTTTTAAGTTTCTCCAGAATAGCTTATATTTTGCCAGCAAATGAAAGCTTTGGACCTCTGCAGATATCACTTGGAAGAACAGTAAAAGACATCTTCAAATTCATGGTCATATTCATCATGGTGTTTGTGGCCTTTATGATTGGAATGTTCAACCTCTACTCCTACTACATTGGTGCAAAACAAAATGAAGCCTTCACAACGTATGTGATCTCAGATGTGTTAATGATGGAGACTGCAGTTTACATAAATATTAGCTTATGTGATATTAGTGTTTATATATATCCATGGGAAAATAATGTTTTGGTAAAAAGTCATCTATAGTTCTTCTTCAGCAAGATGAGATTTTAAAATGAGTTAGAAGGGGGCCAGCAGGTGGCATGGAGGTTAAGGTGCTGGATTCCACATGACCAACTCAATGGTTTGAGTTCTGGATCCAGTGGCCTGAAAAACACACCAGGCTCGTGTGTGTAAGTGCCCCAAATCCTGAAAGAAAATGGAAGAGAAAGGACTGTGGTGTGGCCATCCCCCCTCATTGGGGGAGGGATGATTTCTCACTTTGGTTCTGTCTCTGCCTCTCTCTTTCAAGTGCATGTGCCCCATGGCAAAACAAACAAACTAACTAAACTAAAAAGAAAAAGAAAATGAGTTAGAAAAACTCTAAAATACAGGAACCTCCCCCATATTAAATAATAGTAGCTAATATTTTTAGAGCCAGGTATTGTAAATACCTCGGTGGATCACCTTATTATCTCCATTTCCCAAAACAAAGAAGAAAATTTTATTTGCTGAGTGTTCTGGAGCTGCTAGAATGTGGAAAAGCCAAGAAATATCCCCTTGTTTACTGATTCTAGCATCTAGTCCTCTAACCTCCTGCCCTCCTGCTTACTAGGTACTCCTGGAGCACTGATTATGAGAATAGCTGCTTTCCTATTTCAGTCTCTCAGGTACTGCCATTGAAAATAGTCAAGTTATCAATAATGACAAGAATTTATGACTTAGGATCACCATGGGCACATTGATTTTTTAATTATGTACATTAAGAATGGATTACTCAAAAGTTAGGTCTTCAGTGTTAAGAGGAGAAGCATCAACTGAAACATTACCTATTCCTTTCTAAGTATTCCTCTAAAGTGCAATTTTTCAGGGAAATAAACCACATGGGTTAAGCAGACAGGCTTAGCTTTGGTCAATAATTATGCCTAAAGCATTGAAATTCCTGCCTATGTTTATATTGTCATTTGTGTCCCCTTGAGACAAATACTATTATTTATTTATTAGATATTAATAGAAATGTAGAGAAGAAACCTAAAAATACTCTAATGAATATTATTATTTTTTTAAATACACTTTGGGTATTCTGACAGTCAAAACTATTAGTTATTTAAAGGTTAATATCTGTGGTTGTGAAGTTAAGCTATCTCCTTGTTTAGCTCTTATTATGTGCCAATTATTGAACTATGTGCTTCACATGCACAAAATCCCCTCCTTCGTGTTCATAACAACTATAAAAGAGGTGTTATTGTACCCACCTTACAAAGAGGAAAATAAAGGTTCAAAGAAGTTAAGAGTTTTCTCATAACTACCTAGCAATTTGCAAAGATGCTGAATTAACTCACTTTTAGTATGCTACTATCGTTACTTATTTATACACTTTCTTCTTTCTTTCCTTTTTCTTCAGAGTTGAGGAGAGTTTCAAGACATTGTTCTGGGCTATATTTGGACTTTCTGAAGTAAAATCTGTGGTCATCAACTACAATCACAAATTCATTGAAAACATCGGTTATGTTCTCTATGGAGTCTATAACGTTACAATGGTCATTGTCTTGCTAAATATGTTAATTGCAATGATCAACAGTTCATTCCAGGAAATTGAGGTACAATCATGATCACTATACATTTTTAGTCTGTGCCTACATGTTTTGACTATTCCAGGAACCAGTCAGCAATGGCGTCAGAGTAGGGACTGCTGTTCCACATTTGTTCTGTTTTATATGCTCATTTCAGCAATCAGTAATCTAGAATAATTTAACTCTGCTTTTGAATGCAACATCACTGTGGGGTGGGGGGGGGACAGTAAAGCCTAAGGAACAGAGATATTACTTTATTACTTAAAAAAGTTTAGAAGTACTGTATCACCATGAATTTACATTTTATTTGGAAAATATTGCTATGCATACCATTATTTTCTAAATTTTTTTGCTCAAAATTGATTCTTTTCCTAGTTAAAAGTGAGAGCATAATTTTTTATTTTAGAAATCTCAGTCTATATTCTGTATTAATGAAGGATCTATTGCAGAATAAAAGAGAATTTTCCTAGTGTTTTGTAGATTGTAGGAAAATAAATTTATATCTTTCAGTGTACTCATAAACACTGTGAGTTTTGAGATCTGTAGTTTAGTAAGTCTGATAAAATGATAGAAAGCTTGATATTTAGGGAAAAGTGTGTGAGTAGGCTATCAACATTTTGAAAAAATCTTGGAGCAGCCTTCAGTGTCTGGGAGTGTTTTTAGGCACTGTTACTTCCATGTAGTTACATAATATTAGAAGCATTCTGCCTTTCCTTGCTGAACTGTCACGTGTATTTCCATAGGATGATGCTGATGTGGAATGGAAATTTGCAAGAGCAAAACTCTGGTTTTCCTACTTTGAGGAGGGAAGAACACTTCCTGTTCCCTTCAACCTGGTGCCAAGTCCAAAGTCCCTGTTTTATCTCTTACTAAAGTTTAAAAAATGGATTTTTGAGTTGTTCCAGGGTCATAAAAAAGGTTTCCAGGAGGATGCAGAGATGAATAAGGTAACTTGGCTTCCTAATGTATAATTATCCTCTCAATGCTGGGACCACTGTAACCACTGAGACATATCCCTTAAAAAAGAAGCAGTCTAAGATGACTTGGCCATCCACTCTTGGTGCAGTCACCTACTGCAACACAGTCCTTAGGCTTGCGTTTGTTCAACATGCACACATTAGATACTTCCTCTTTAAAAGAATAGAAGACAAATTTGTGAAATGCAACTGAAATGATGTACTATGTTACCTGGAGTGGGTAGTGAAAAGGAGAGCTATTTTAGGCTCCATTTTTGCTGTTGTGGCTGCAAGCTCCTCATACCGCCATCAATTTTTAAAGCTAGGTAAAGCATCAGCAGCTGATTAAGTCTGGTGGGAACTTAGCAGACTCTTACATAACTTCTACATTGGAAACTTCAGAAAGCAATTGTTCACATGAACTATGGGAGATCAGGTTTGGCAGAAAGAAAGACCTAAGAATACCAACTGGAAAGAATAATTCCATAAGGCAATACAGTCTCAAGAAGTCACGAAAGAAGTAGAGTCCTTAGACAGGGGAAGAATGATCTCAGAATATTCCAATACGTTGTGTATAATTGGAGATGAGAGCAAGTGCTAACTCTGTACAAAGGTGTCAGCTGGGTATAGAGCGCTACACCCAGGAAGGGCACTGAGATCCTAGGTATGTTCAAATGGGGAGGACCTGGATAAGGATAGGTATGAATATAGTGTCACCAGGGGGGATTCAAATAACTAGCTGTTAATTTGCTGAAAGGAAGATTGGGAAGGGACAAGAATATCTTTAGAATTCCAATCTGTGATTAGCGAGAACACTTGTCTCCTCCCTTCAAAATTAGGAAAGAGACAATGGGCAAAAGTTACAAATATTCAGTTTTAGTTCTACATAGAAACAAACTTTTAACAATAAGCTCTGCCCAAGAGAGTGGCTGCCTTAGGAGGTAATGAGGCATCCACCACTGCAAATAACCAATAAATGCTAGATGACTGACATTAGGGATTTATAGATGTTCCTACCCTGGGTGAGCAAGTGTGCCAAATGATTATAGAGGTTACTTGCCATGCTAAGATTTTAATCATTGAAAAGGAAAACATGTTCTAAATCCTGCTCCATTTGCCACTTACCACCTGAGACTCTCAAGTAAAAAAAACTCTCTGAGTTTTAGTTTCTTCAATGGTAACATGGAGTAAAAATTGTATCTACATCATGAAGATTAAATAAAATCTGTAAAAGTACATTGAGAATTCTAGAGCCCTCTTTAAATGTAGAATTACTATGATTATTCTATGTAGGAATTTTGGGAAAATGTGTCATCTACGACTTTATTTCAGGTGTAGGACTTACAGACTCAGTGGATCAATGCAAACATTTTCCTATCTTTACTAAAGTAATTGTGAATTTTAGAGGTTTGATTAGAACTGTAACCTGAGAGAATTCAGTCTCCAAAGGAAATGTCCACACGTAAGAAGAACCCAAAAAGAATGTTTCTCTCATTAAAACTTGTTGGGAAATTAGACCAAATGGCTTCTGTAATACAGAATGAAGAGTGAAATTGGCTATAAATTGTACTCATTTCACTATCTATCTTTAAAAGAGAAATGAAGAAAAGAAATTTGGAATTTTAGGAAGTCATGACAACCTTCCAAAACTATCACTTGACAAAAAACAGGTAAGGTAATATTTGAAAATATGAAGTCATGTACATGATCAGGCTTATCTTTTCAGAGAAAGAAACAAATGTTCAAAAACAATTTTAAGAAATATCCAAGAAGTACATTAAGGAATTAATTTTAACAACTCTCAAATAATGAGTTCCTGAGAGATGGAAATAAGCCAATGTTTGATTAGCAAAAGGAATTGTGTATGTATTTAGGACATGTTTATGGTAGTCATGGGTGATGGAATATGGAAGTAGTAATGTAAAAAGGAAGAGATAAAATAAGAAAGGAATCCATGAGGGACTTGATGGCATTATGATAAACTTAACTCTGTAGCTCAGGCAGGGAGCAAGCATGACCAGCGATGCCTCCTTGTTTGTCAGCAATCAAGAAGTGGCTGAAAAGTCTCTGTGGGACTTCAATGGCTATTGTGATTGGTGTAGTCCATAATGAACAATGTGACTGAGAGAGGGATCACTTCCCTAATATGGGGAGCAAAATCCTCAGTGCTGAGGACATCTGCTTCCTTTTTTATAGCATGCACACAGTAGGGTACAATAAATGCTTGTTCCGAAAGGGAAATTATAAAATGAATGAATTAGGAAAAAAAAGGGAAAATAACAGGGAGGATTTGTATCCAACTGCACTAATAAAAATAGTCACATTGAGTTGTTTTTTCCCTTCTCATTTAACTCCTTGGATTGACTATTATCGGGGATGAGTCTCTGATTCTTCTGGACATTTTGTCACAGTCAGATGCAAAATGATAGCTTTATGTTCAACCATTACACCTGCTTTTTAGGCATAAAGAGGGAGTAAGCGCAAAGGAAAAGTGGAATTTGCTGCCACCCTCAGAAGGGCCTCCTAGCCTGCTGGCCCCAACATTAAACATGTATAATTTAGTGGTATTAAATACACTCACAATGCAGACAACAGGTTCTTTTATATTTTCTTTTAAAATTTGCCAGAAGGCATGTGTGCTTGCTAGAGAGAGACTGAGAAAGAGAGAAAGAGGGAGACAAAGAACCCCTCCCCATGGGGTAGGGCCATGCCATATTCCCTTTTCCTCTATTTCTCCCTCCTTTTGGGATTTTGGGCGCATGCTATGTTCTTGTGCCTGCCAGGTCTAGAACTCAAATCGTGCAGTCAGCTATGTGGGATCCAGCTGCCTTAAACACCACTCCACTGACTGGCCCACAGAGAATTCTTAATTGAATAATCCAGAAGGATGGCTCTTTCCCTTTCCACCTACCTTTCCTTTACGATCTACAAGATGTCTCATATAGCAAAAACTTTGATCATTTTGCAAAGAACATTTCAATTGAAAGTGCATATGTAACACATAATTGACTATATATTTTATATGTATAACGAATTCGTATGAATGTAAGAAATTCAGTGTGGTCAATATTGGTCAGTATTTTCAATTCTTTCCACTATTTTTATTTCCTTACTAAAATTTCATTTTGGAAATTGATATAGTAAAGCACTGAACCAAATATTCAGAAGACCAGGATCTCATCTGTGCCCCTTCAGCAATTATTTTAACATCTCTGAACCTCAGTTGTCTCATCTATAAAATAGAAATGATCATAACTCTTACGCAAGATTGTATAACTTATAACGGAAGATTATTGGTAGGATTAAACTGGTACTTCGTGAATTACAAAGTACTCTAAAAATTTTACAAATATAGATCAGTACAAATTGGACTATATAGTTTTCCAGTAATAAAATGCTTGTACTGAAAGGATTATGGTGATATAATAATGAATCATTGCATAAACATAAGAAAAATCCAAAGGAAACCAATATGCCTTTTTTTCTTTACATTAGAAACTATAAAAATCATTCAAATCAAATAATTTTCTTTGCATTTTCTCTAAAAATATAGAAAAGTTGAACTAGTTTTAATCATCTATAATATGTGTAACATATCTTTTAGCTGAGATTTAGATCATCATATATTATACCTTTTAATAGCATATATTTTAATAACTTAGATTAAAACAAACTCAGGGGCCAGCGGGTGTCAATAGTGGTTACGGTGCTGGACTCCCACATGGCCAACCACCATTTGAGTCTCAGACGTGGAGGCTTGAAAATCACTCTGGGCATGTGTGTGTGTGTGTGTGTGTGTGTGTGTGTGTGTGTGTGCCTAAAATCCCAGGAGGGGAATGGAGAAGGGATTGCAGTGTGGTCATCCCTTCTGGAGGGGGTTTCTCCCTTTCCCTCTCACTGTTTCTGTCTCTCTCTTATGACTATACATACTCTATGGCAAAAATCTTAAAAATAAACAAACAAAAAAACTCTAGGAGCAACACTAAGCCTAAGGTATTTGACTGTAGTTGTGGAGTTTAGAATGAAATGTTGAGTCTGATGCCATTGAAATCATCTAGACCTCTTTCTGTGTAAATGTATATTTTGGCAACCATGGAGATGTACTGTTGAGAGAAAGCCTGCTGCAAGGAGTTGTGGTCAGCTGGCAGCTCCAGCTGCAGCACCTGGAGACCCTCAGCCTTCTGACCATGGCTACGCTCTTCAGGTCCTGGATATTTTTTCTTCCAGCACGGTTCCCTCTGAGGGGTCTGTACGTTGATGCTCCCTATTAGGCTCTCTCAGACATTTTCTTATCTTCTTTTTTTCATACGCAAAGTGAGCCTCACAGTCTATAGGTTTTCTCTGCCTTCTCCTTCTCCCATGCTCCCTTACCTTGCATAGATAGGTATGATTCTGAATAAATTTCAGACTTCTAACTCTGTCTTAGCATTTGATTCCTGTCTTTCCCTTTCCACCTACCTTTCCTTTACGATCTACAAGATGTCTCATATAGCAAAAACTTTGATCATTTTGCAAAGAACATTTCAATTGAAAGTGCATATGTAACACATAATTGACTATATATTTTATATGTATAACGAATTCGTATGAATGTAAGAAATTCAGTGTGGTCAATATTGGTCAGTATTTTCAATTCTTTCCACTATTTTTATTTCCTTACTAAAATTTCATTTTGGAAATTGATATAGTAAAGCACTGAACCAAATATTCAGAAGACCAGGATCTCATCTGTGCCCCTTCAGCAATTATTTTAACATCTCTGAACCTCAGTTGTCTCATCTATAAAATAGAAATGATCATAACTCTTACGCAAGATTGTATAACTTATAACGGAAGATTATTGGTAGGATTAAACTGGTACTTCGTGAATTACAAAGTACTCTAAAAATTTTACAAATATAGATCAGTACAAATTGGACTATATAGTTTTCCAGTAATAAAATGCTTGTACTGAAAGGATTATGGTGATATAATAATGAATCATTGCATAAACATAAGAAAAATCCAAAGGAAACCAATATGCCTTTTTTTCTTTACATTAGAAACTATAAAAATCATTCAAATCAAATAATTTTCTTTGCATTTTCTCTAAAAATATAGAAAAGTTGAACTAGTTTTAATCATCTATAATATGTGTAACATATCTTTTAGCTGAGATTTAGATCATCATATATTATACCTTTTAATAGCATATATTTTAATAACTTAGATTAAAACAAACTCAGGGGCCAGCGGGTGTCAATAGTGGTTACGGTGCTGGACTCCCACATGGCCAACCACCATTTGAGTCTCAGACGTGGAGGCTTGAAAATCACTCTGGGCATGTGTGTGTGTGTGTGTGTGTGTGTGTGTGTGTGTGTGTGTGCCTAAAATCCCAGGAGGGGAATGGAGAAGGGATTGCAGTGTGGTCATCCCTTCTGGAGGGGGTTTCTCCCTTTCCCTCTCACTGTTTCTGTCTCTCTCTTATGACTATACATACTCTATGGCAAAAATCTTAAAAATAAACAAACAAAAAAACTCTAGGAGCAACACTAAGCCTAAGGTATTTGACTGTAGTTGTGGAGTTTAGAATGAAATGTTGAGTCTGATGCCATTGAAATCATCTAGACCTCTTTCTGTGTAAATGTATATTTTGGCAACCATGGAGATGTACTGTTGAGAGAAAGCCTGCTGCAAGGAGTTGTGGTCAGCTGGCAGCTCCAGCTGCAGCACCTGGAGACCCTCAGCCTTCTGACCATGGCTACGCTCTTCAGGTCCTGGATATTTTTTCTTCCAGCACGGTTCCCTCTGAGGGGTCTGTACGTTGATGCTCCCTATTAGGCTCTCTCAGACATTTTCTTATCTTCTTTTTTTCATACGCAAAGTGAGCCTCACAGTCTATAGGTTTTCTCTGCCTTCTCCTTCTCCCATGCTCCCTTACCTTGCATAGATAGGTATGATTCTGAATAAATTTCAGACTTCTAACTCTGTCTTAGCATTTGATTCCTGTAGGATCAAATCAACCCCCAAATCTATTTTCCCCATTCCCTTGAGCTTGGGGTAAACACAACTTGCACATTTCACGTAGTTTGGTTTTACTTGATCTCTTACTGTATTTTGGAGAAAATGGGTTTATTTGTTTATTTGCCAGAGGGCACATGCACTTGGCAGAAAGAAAAGCAGACAGAGGGAGAAAGATAAAGCACCCTTCATGGGGAGTGGTCATAATACAAAACCTTCTTCATCTCCCTCTTCTTTTAAGATTTTAGGCGCACATGGACATGTGCCTAGTGAGTTTTTCAAGTAACCCTGTCCAGGACTTGAACTGTGGATGGCCATGTGGGGTCTAGCTGCCTTAACTATCAGGCCATGAATCCAGAAGAAGAGAAATGTGTTTTTAAAGCAGCCATTCATATTTCAATTCATTTTTCCCCACTGTTACTGAGATGGTCTCTTACTGGAACACGTTTGGCCCTGATCCTTGCTTGGAAAGTTTCCTTTGGTTCATTCTTCCTGATCCAATTCACATTCTTGTACATAAGCCTACATCTGGGTAGCACAACTGGACCCCTTGAAGGTTAAAATATTTAGTTGGCTCTACAGATATGGCCTTATGGGCTCCAGGCATGTGAGAAATTAGCAAGAAAAGCTTTAAGAAACTGTTGTGTGAAAACCAGGTAAGCAGGCCTGTTTGTTAGCTTTGATCACAATCCTTCACCTCTAAAGGTCACTGACTTTGGTGAGTGCTAGCATTTGCTTTTCAGGTTTACAGTTGGAAAGGATAGCATACATTAAAAGTCTGTCTCTTCCCTACAATATGACATGTATAAACCTGAAAATGCCAATTAAGTCTTTTAAAAACTGTCCTGTTTCACCTTCAGGAAAGATCACACTGAAGTTGTGAGTTTTAGAGTAGCTTTTTTTATACCCTAGATAGTAAATCTATTCATTAGATTGAGTGAGATGTAGAATTTTTTTTTTCATTAGTTCTGTGTCCAAGAACTGTGTTCTTTAGCCTTTACTTATGGTACAAGCTGTCTTTTTCTAAAAAAAGTTCCTTTCTTTCTTGAGAGTAAGAGACAAAGAGAAAGACAGACAGAGAGCCAAGTACCCTTCACAGCATCTCATACCATGATTCCCAAGCTCCTACCCCCCAGCCTTCCTAGCTAGCTAGGATCACAGGTGTGTGTATCATGCATATACAGGTTAAGTGGGGAACTGAACCTCCCATTTGAATTCAGCTTCTCTTGAGCAGCACATGACCACTATGTCACTGAGCTACCTGAGGCTAGTTTTTAATCATCTGATGAAACAATCACATAAATTAGTAGTTACCAACCATGTCAATATCATGAGGGCAACTTCTCCAGTGACTTTGTACACATTCCCAAACTTCTCCAAATCTATCTAGTTCAAATCTCTGGCAATAGAACCTGGAAATGTGCATTTTAATATTGCTTAGGAGATTCTTAATGCTCATCTGACTGTAGGAATCACTGAATATTTTATTCCTTAATGATTTAGTCACAGGCATGGGCATATCATAAAAAACAGTATTTACTAAAATATCTCTGAAATAAATTCACTATATTTATGCTAACCATGAAAGAGACCCAAAGCCAAGTAGATGTTTGTTCTGTACAATAATAACAGCAATGAAAACTATAGAATGGCTACTGTATGTCAGTCTATGTATTCTACATACCTTCTCTCTTTAATCCTCACATTAGTTCTAGGAAGCAGGTAATATTATTTTCCCTTTGCTTTACCTGAGGAACCTGAGACTATAGAGGTGAAATGACTTGCTGAAAATTTCACTTCAGATAAATGAGAGTCAGAATTCAAATCCATATCTACTTAATTTCAAAGCAAGAAGTTTACAAGCACTCTTCCACATGGTTTCAATTCAACTCTATTCCCTGCTGACTGAATATATTACCTATACTTTTCAGTTCATTGCTTTGTCCCAGGCTTCAGGTCACGTAATGCTTGTGAGAAATGAAAGACTCCCAGAAATGACCATCCACGTAAGACTTTCCCTAAACTAAAGCTTTCTTATTTCTCTTAATGAACAATAAACAAATTATTAATATTTAGTCTTTTTGCCCTAACCCTGCAATAAACATATAAGATGAGACATACTATTATCAACTATTTGTTAGAAAATGAAAGGATGAGCAAATGCAGAAAAGGTGGTAGAAGGTTTAAAAAAAAAGGGAAGAGCAATCGTTCATTTGAAATTGGAAAGAGAATATATTTATTCGATGGTCATGAACAAAGCTTGCATACAGTCCTTTCTGCATTCAGTCATCAAGTCTGTCACTTCCCACCACTGTGGGTCAATCTATTCATCTATAAATACCCAAACCACTAAGGTTTAAATACTATTCATATTGCAAGTTGAATTCCCTTGTGATATGCAAGAGACATAACTGTCCAGACTTTAAAATATTTTAGTAGTTGAACATGGAAACAATTATATATTAGGGTTTTCTGCCACCAAGTGGTAATAATGCTTGTTTGCACCACTGGATAAATTTACTCTTACATTCTAATTCTCGGCATCATTTAACATTTAATAGTTTAATATTTCCTATGATGTATTAGAAACTGACTAGAAATTCATTTTGCTGAAAAGATATGTTATAACTGCATCTTAAGTTTATTATTTCAGACTTCGAGCAGAATCAGTCATTTGAATGGAATATATATATATATATATATATATATATATATATA
>NW_006159759.1:1479741-1495408 GCF_000334495.1 Tupaia belangeri chinensis
TATATATAGTCATATAGTATTTCACTCTGACATTTGTCTCCAACTTGGAGTGATTTTGCCTCCCACTCCTACACTCAAGGTGCATTTGGAATTATCTGGAGATATTTCTGGTTGTCACTCAGGGAAGGGGCCATTTTGGCATCTGGTGATTACAGCACAAGAATGCTGTTAAACATTCTACAATGCACAGGATACCCATGACACTGAAGAATTATCCATCCTCAAATTTCAATAGGGTCACAATAGAGAAATCCTAGATTCTACCCCTCTGAGTGGGTGCAGGGGAGAGCTAAGTGCTGTCAAACTGAATGAGCACACCACAGCTTCGCTCATTAATACCTCAGAGCTACACTCTGGAAAATTCCATACTCACATATATATTCAAATGGCAAGGATAATATTTTCTGCCTTTCTTGCCATTGTTACCTCTTCTGTGCAATTCTATGCCTCAAAACTAGCTTCCATATTTCAGGAGTAGCATTTAGCCATGAGCTCAGCAGCAACCAACCAGTTCGTGAACCCAGACTATATACATTTTCTGTAGCCACGGTGTCCAGAAACCATGTGAAGTTCACCACTAACCAAAGAACACTTCTTCCTCCATTCATTTTACCAATCAACAATTTTTGGGCACTTGCTACATGCCTGTATGGGTATTAGAAACACTGGGATAAACTAAATAAAGTCGCTCCTAGAGAGTCTAGGAGGATGTAGGCAAGAAATACATAACCAACCAGTGAATAAAATAATTGCCAGTCTTGATAGGTGTTATGAAGGAAACAAAATGCCTAGTATGCTCAAAATGCCTAGCTTGTAATGTTTTTGGGGTGAGCAAGGAAATCCTCTCTGAAGAGCTTATACTATAAGCTAAAACCCAAAGGAGGAGTTAGAGAAAGTCGGGCCATCAGCCAAGAAAACATTATGTTAGAAACTGGGAATGGCGAACTCAGAAACCATCAATTAGAAAAGAGCAAACGCCAGCAGGTGGCATGGTGGTTAAGGCACTGGACTCCCACATGGTTGACCGCAGTTTGAGTCCCATACCTAGAATTTGCACACTCTCTCTCATGCACATACCCTATAGAAAATTAAAAATAATAATAAATAAAATAAAAATAAGTTTTTTTAAAAATAGGAAATGGAAGAAGGCCTGTGCGACAGTAAGACATCATTTTTTTAAAAAAAGAATTAGTTAACTTTATTTATTTATTTTAATTTGACCAGAGAGGGACAGAACGAGAGACAGAGAGGAAAAGAGAGAGAGGGAGAGTTAGAAAGCAAGCTGCCAGGTCCAGGACTCAAACCATGGTCAACCATGTGGAGTTCAGTGCCCTTAACTACCACACCACCTGCCAGCCCCCATCAAGTTTTTGTTTTTTCCAAAGAGTTGCATTCATAGGCATGGTGTGTATTGTAAAACTGACTTAACTGGGGATGACTGGCACATCAAGTAGTAAGAACCAAAAATTTGCCTTGCAAAAAATTCCCAAGTGGGGGCCTGCAGTTAGCATAATGGCTATGTCTCTGAACCCCCATGTAGTTGACCGTGGTTTGAGTCCTGGACCCGGTGGCTTAAACTCACGCCGGGTGTATGTGCATGTGTGCCCAAGATAGAGAGAGGAGAATGGAGGAGAAGGGATTGCGGCGTGGCCATGCCCCCCCGGGGGTGATTTCTTGCTTTCTATCTCTCTGTCTCTCTGTCTTTCTGGCAAGCACATATGCCCTATAGCAAAAATCTCTCCAAACAAAAAAAAAGAAAAAAAAAAAAGAATTCCCAAGGAAGCATATTTTTTCACTGTCCTTTTTTTTTAAACACCTTGTAGATGTTCTCATGGCCTTTAATGAAAGGAAACGCCAGTTAATGAGTTGCAGTCATGAGGTTGTAAATTTATAAACAGAGAGTATATAAATCAAAGGCATGATCTACAAATATTCCCTCTGCCTGGACTTTTCTTCCCTGATTATGAACCTACCCTTCATCACCATGCTTTATTATAACTGGAAGAGGCAGGATGAATGTGAGCTTGAACCTGGTCCTCATGTTTAACGATGTCCCTAAGGCATAAATCACTGTCTAAAAGCCAGGGTTCCTGTTACATTATTAAAAATGCTATGTTGAAGTTTTTATACATTTCACAAATTCATAAAATTCATAAATTAATAGGGTTTGATGGACAAAAGTTCAACTAGACCACTCCCTCAGTGCCAGAAGAGCTTATAGAATTTATGCATCTTGCCTAGTGTTCCATAGACAGCTTGTGGCAGAGCTATCATATTGATAGATTGCAGTTAGTCTTCAGATTCCTGTCAAATGCTCTTTTTGAGAACTCAAGCTGTCTCTCTTTAGTCAATTTGGTGGACTGTATAATTTTTTTTAAGGTTTTGTAATAGGGTATGTGCACTTGCCAGAGAGAGAGACAGTGAGAAGGAAAGTGAGAAATTACTCCCTGGGAGCCACGTTGCAATCCTTTCTCCTCCATGGTCTTACAGGGATCGACATCTCTGGGAATCTCTCACTTCCTACAAGCATTATGTGACTTTAAGATGAGAAAGCAGGTCCAGGACTCAAACTGTAGTTGACCATGTGGGAGTCCAGTGCCTTTAACCACCACACCACCTGCTGACCCCAAGTACATTAGATTTTTAATTATCTTCTTAGCATGTTATCACTTTTATTACACATTGCTCTAATTTTTTGTTGTTATACATTATATTACTTGAGAAATGCTGACAGAATGAGATGCTAAGTAGACCCTAAAATTCACATAGAGTAAGTTTAGTGCTTTCTTGGCACTTGAATTCTGTCCCCTCCCCCCAGATCTTACCCTGGTGTTTCTTCAGTATCCCCAACAGAGCTTACTCCAGGTATGGATGCTGTAGTTAATCAGGTTGGCCTGTGATTCCTCATCAGGATTTCCGAGATCTCCATCATAATTTTCTCAACTTGTTTGCCTCTTCCTTTACCATAGATGTATCTGTGGGAAGGTTAAATCATGACTTTCATGACAACACGATTGAGAGCCTTAAAGTTTAAGCACCTCCAATAGCCATTGAAAGGCTGAACACAGCGAAGTGCCACTAGTTTGTCTTGGAAGACAGACTATTAAACAGGTTAAGTTAAAATGGCATGCTTTGGGCCAGCCGGTAACATAGTGGTTAAAGCAGCTAGATCCCACATGTCCAGCTGTGCAGTTTGAAACTTGGTGGCTTTAGAAACATACCAAGTATGTGTATGTGTACCAGATTCTGAAAAGAGAAAGAGATGGAAAAAGGATTGTCACATGATCATTTTCCCATGGGAGGTGTTCCTCACTTTCTCTCTCTATCTCACTTTAGGGAGCATGTGCACCCTGTGGGAAACTGAATATGAGACTATTAATTAGTTCAGGTATGGACTAAATAAGAATCACTTTATAATTCTTTTCAAACTGTAGCTTGGGCACAATAAACAATCAAGTATACGGAGCTCAGAAGATTTCCATTTAAACAGTTTCACAAATCCTCCAAGACAATATCAGGTAAGCATGAATTTTTAAATAAGCCTAGTTGTTTTATAATATTTAGATTTGGAAACTATATGATATGCAAAATGAAAATATTAGGATATTTTTCTCAATATCAAAAAAATACATTTAGTCAACAATTATTTATTGAGTAACTACCATGTACCAGCTACTTTCTAAGGGCTGGGTATATAAACAATAAAGTCTTGAAACATGAAGTACAGAATCTACATGTCTGTTGTAATGGGGCTAACTTTACAAAAAGTCATCTCAAATCCCACTGCCAAGAAATAATGATTGCTTACTTTTAGTGAATATTCTACCAGATGACATTTGTATGTGTGTATATAACCTTACATATGTATGTGTGTATATAACCTTACATATGTATGTATGTACATATGTATGTACATATTTATATAATAGCCCTTAAATAATGAGTAATTGTTTTATAACCTGTTTTTCACTCTAAGAAATAGATAACCCCACTAATATTATTGAATGTAGAATACTCTTCTGTATAAATATGTGGTAATTTATTAAAATAATCCCTTATTGATAGACATTTAAGGCTTTTATTCCCTGCTATTATAAGAAATACTACTATGAACATACTCATCTATGTACCAAAGCATTTCTTTAGAATAAGCTCTTGAATATTTTTATTGTCTACTCTTTAATTTGGGGCTTAAGTAGTAAGATTTGGTTTAGTTATATTTCTATCCAAGACTTTCCACAGATGTATATCTCCTGATTTTCATGCAAATCTCATAATTTTCATAAAAAATATATAGTAAAAGTAACATCCACATGACAGAAGCTCAGGTACTGGAGAAAATCTATTTCATTGAAACTAGCCATTTCTAATCTCAAAGCAAGTATAACATCAAAACTGGCTACACTCTTATTTAGTGAGGTGGTGGGAAGTGGAGACATAAACAAGTGGGCATTGGGCTGAGTCCCCATTTCTGAACTAAAAGCAAATATAACATAAAAACTGGCCACATTCTTAGTGAGGTCATGGGAAGTGGGGACATCTGGTTAATTCCCTATTTCCATATGCCATGCTGCGAAATTTTAACCTGTCAACTGAAAGGCTGTGCTTTAATACTTTTCAAATAACATACAAGCAATGGACATAAAGAATTAGATGTCTGTTCTAAACTTACTCTTTTCCTCAACTGTTAACTTTTGAGCCATTAGCCCAGGTAATTTGAAAATTCCTTTCTAAGACAAACCAGATTTGGAGATATCATACAACCCCTGCCAGTTAAATCACCATCACTTCTCAAGTGCTTACCAGAGGGAGGGATACTCAATCATTTATCCCAAAAGAGAGATTTATCACGAATATATAACTGAAATGGATTTTCCTTTCTCTGTGTAGAAAATAATGAAGAGGCTCATTAAAAGATATGTACTGAAAGCTCAGATAGATAAGGAGAGTGACGAAGTAAATGAAGGTGAGTTGAACACAGGGACAAGCTAGCTCTGAGCATGAGCCAGGCCACAGGGCATGATGCAGAGCAAACAGTGAGCTGGAGGGATGGGATGGGAAGTCTGAGCTTCAAGAAGAGTAGAACAGGGAGAGAGGTGTGGGGCAGAGGGCAGCAGGTGGTATAGTGGTTAAAGTGCTGGACTCCTACATGGCCAACTGCGGTTAGAGTCCTGGACCTAGATGCTTGAAAATCATGCTGGGCACATATGCATGCATGCCTAAAATGCCAGGAGAAGAGTGAATGAGAAGGGACTGTGGCATGGCATATTCCCCGGGAGGTGATTTATCACTTTTCCTCTCACTGTCTTTCTTCAGCAGCATGTACTCTATAGCAAAAACAAGAACAAAAACAAAGTAGAATAGGGTCTCTCTCACCAACCATCTTTTTCTCTAAACAGTGGGGAGCAGGCTATTTCTCCACAGCTGGGGACAGATGTCACTGCTAGATAAAAAGTTATTGTATTTATGCAAGAGTTAGAGGGAGGAGAAAGTGGCCATCGAAGGTGAGGGGTTGCTACCGTTTCCCTTTAATTGACTTTAGGAAGACTTTTGCTATCACTTGGTAATAATGTCTTTATTCACCAAAATACATAACTGACAAATTAGAAAATTGCTCCATTAGAAAGTTATTTCCTTTGAAAGGTTTAAAGAATACAGGTGTGTGAGAAATTAGGACTGATTTCATCCTATCCCAGACTCACTGCATTATTTATTTACCATTGACTTCTTATCACCCTTGCCTTTAAAAGGGGAGCTGAAGGAAATTAAGCAGGACATCTCAAGTCTCCGCTATGAACTCCTTGAAGAAAAATCTCACAATACAGAGGACCTAGCAGAACTTATTAGAAAACTTGGAGAGAAATTATCCATGGAACCAAATCAAGAGGAAAGCAATAGATAATACAAAGACTCCCTAGAATTTCATATTTATTTGTCCACTTGAAGCCATATTATTTCCTGATTTATTTTTTGAAGTGCCGATGTGCCCATGTAATGAACAAGAAAAACTTAAAGGATAACTTGGGTTATCCTATCATTGGGAACCCTAATGTCTGAAATTTTTTGGTGATTAAGATTTATTATTGATGCTGAAGTTCATGGATTATAATGAAAATTATACCCAGTTGTTTGGTGCTTGTTTTATAAACTGCTTTCTTGGGTATAATTATTGTGATGATGTGATTGCCATGTAATGTCTACCTGGGATCTGATCTCAGCTGTTGGGGACCAGACCTTGTTATTCCTGTGTGGTTTTTCCTCTGATTTCAGGCACCTTCTTGCCTGCTTGGTAGATCCCCCTCTGGTGACATGCAGCTGTGAAATATGGAAAAGAAATCATCTACGGCTATTGAAAGAATGCTCTTTAATCATCATCTACACCTACTTATCCCCCAAAGAATGTGATCATTAGTGTCTGTGTAAAATGGGCTTATGTCTATGTTAAATTTGTTGATTCATCTCTTTGAAAATGTTATACTTAACAATGAAAAAGTGTTTCCTCCACCAAATCCTGGAAGGTGGTCCTGTTGTATGTGTGACTGTGTGTGTAAGAGTATGTGACTATGCAGACTCATTCACATTTCTTTGCTAGCTAATGTGAATACTCAAAAGCTCTTACATTTTTTTTATTGTGACTGAAAAATTACTATCCAAATAAGAACTTTTTATTGGAGAAGTATCAAAGCCACAAACAATGTGGTAATTTTGTTCAATTATAGCACAATTTTGTGCCATTTCTGAGGGCATGTACAGGTCAATTCCCACATTTGGCCACTGACTGTAAAAAAAAAAAAAAGTGATGTAGAATTTTGCAAATATTTATCTATTATTCTTAGTACCTTCTATCCTTCTCCCCAAATACATAAGACAGAAATTTGCATTTGTGTGCATTCACAAAGGAAAGGTTGTTCTTACTTACTAATGATGTGGGACAGTATCTCAAACAACTGAAGAGAGAAATGCAGATTCATCTGTTTGCCTAAAGACTATTGACACTGAGATGATACTGGGCATTAACTGGAAATGCTGCTTTGAATTTAATGGAGGAGAGCTTCAAATGCAAATCTTGAACTTTTTTCATAGATGAAGTGGTCACGCAAAATCTGTTTAACTCCAACTTGGGGTTCATAAATTTAAATCAAAGAACCTTTATGTAACCATACTAGAAAACGCTAAAAATGTATCTTTAGTGATTTTGTATTTGTGGATATTACTTATTAAGAAGTTACTTAGTGATACAAGAGAGGTCTATTTTCAAATGTTTTGTGACAATATTTGAATCAGCAGTTGTGAAAAATCAACCTCATACCAAATGCACCATCAGCAAATTAAAATAATCTAACATCCACAACGTTTGTGTGTCGTGCCATGCAAGAGATTGGCCTCTGTACCAAGGACTGCACTGTGACAGCGCATGAACTTGACTCCAGAAGACTCTACCAAAGATATTCAGAATCCTCAAAGTTCTTTTTGTTTGTTTGCTTTTTTCTTCTTTCAAGTTGGAATGACTTGACAAGATACAAGTCTGAGAAACGCAATAGACACAACTGTGAGTTCTTTCATAAAAGGCACTACCTCCGAAGGCATGTATTATAGCTTAAAATTAACATCCTAGACTCAGAAGATTTTCCTCAAAGTGCAGCTGAACTGGCACTTCTAATTTCCCGTAAATTAGAAGATGAAAAGAGAACCAACCATATGTATTAGGGCGTTGGGAACGTCATGGTGTATTTTTCTATGCAAAAATGTGTCATGACTTTCCTGACAACCCAGTATTTCTAATGTTTATTAATTTCCTCCATGAGTGAGAGAGGAAAAGAAAAACAGACAGACAGAGAGAAAGAGTGAAAGAGAGAAGCAACATCCCTAACAGGGCTTCGAAACTGTGACCCACCCCTAGCCAGCCCTGGATCAGGGCAAGCATGTCTGTGGGGTATTCAGGGAGGTCTTCAGATGAGAGACTGGAGCCTTTCTACATGGGACTGCATATATTACCGCCGTACTACTGACTGGCCTCCGCAATAAGGAAGATTTTTAAAATTCCAACAAGAACTTAATTAAAGGCATATTACCAGGATGATCATAAACATGCCAAAAATCTCAAGCCCACTGGCTTTAAATCCTCTGTTTAGGATACAGTTTCACCTTTTAAAATAAGATAAATAGTAAGTTTGAAGTGTATTTATCCCAGTTTTTTGGCCATATTTCTTTCCTGTAAGGTGATGCTTTCTGGAGATTAGGGCACCAGGAGGATAGAGCAGTGATACTTTTCATTCTGATCACACAGCTGCTCCCCACGGGCTGACCCTTGCCCACCCTTCATTTCCTTATTGTCAGGCCCACCACCAATGAACAGAACCAGATCCTTACTTCTGTACATCAACAGCTGCTTTCACTCTCTGCTTTTACTACTTCCAAACCGAGAAAGAGTACAAACTCAGCATGAGTTTTACTAGGCACATAAAATAAATGACCAAAATCTACTATCGACGAAAAACAACCAGGGATTGAAAGGAATTGTAAACAGTGTCTCACTTCAAGGTACTCCCAGCCAAATAGAGAAATGGTTCTGAATACAACTACGAGAAATATTTACTGAACACCTACCATGTGCCAGGCACTGAGATTATATTTTCCTTGCATTATCGAATTTACTCTAGCTGTATGCTTACAATAACTGCATGAGGTAAATACTATTATTTCGTAAATGAGACAACTGAGGCATTTAGAAGCCAAGAAACTTGGACATAGAATAAGTGTTAGAGCTAGGAACAAAATTTATACTCACTTGACACTTTTCAGTGGCTTTGATCAGTCATACTGGCATGTGGTTACCTCACTGAGAGTCTTCTACTTAAGACTCTTAGTGAGGAAAAAAAGGGCTATAGTTGAACACCCCAACTTCCACCATATGTCCAGTCTAGAGATAAACAATAATGTTAACTGAGAAAGATTAAAAGTAAAGAGATTTGTACTTAAAAGAATTGTAGAGGAAGAGAAGGAAAAATATCTTTTTCTTAGAAGAGAAGGAGAAATCTCTTGTTCTTACCCATCCTAGGTTCATGGCTGAGGCCTCCATAACAAAAGACAGATTTACCAAAAAAAAAAGGGGGGGGGATTTATCAAATATAAGTTCTATGTGACATGAGGATCTTTAGACCCAAACAAACTTTTGCATCTCTGCTAACTTTGATGAAGAATGGACAGTTGGGGGAAAATAAAACTGGGGGAAACTTAACACAGCCCTTTCTGATTATCTGTCTTCAGGGACAAGAAGCTTCCTTTTTTTTTAAGCATATGGAGGGCACTTCTCAAATGAGGGTCTTTTAACTAGTTTCAGGGGAGAGGGGTCAAGGCGATATGAGGGTAACCTTCCTGCTTCTCGAATTCCTATAGCTTAACCTATTCAATATACCAATGAGTAATATTTTAGAGTAGTATATCCTGAACCACATTGTAGTTAAAAGAATTTTAAAATTTTCAAAAAGCAATGTAAGATGGGGCCAGCAGATGGTGTAATACTTGTATTGCTAGACTCTCACATAGTCAATGGCAGTTTGCGTCCAGGATTCAGTGACTTAAAACTCATGCCAAGCACATGTGCTTTGTGTGTTCAAGATCCCTGGAGGAGAATGGAGGAGAAGGGATTGCGTTGTAGCCATCCTCCCTGGGTGGTGATTTCTCATGTTCTGTCTGTGTCTCTGGCAAGTGTATGTGCCCTGTAGTAAAAATCTTTCTCTAATAATAATAATAATAATAATAATAATAATAGAATACAAGATGAAGATATATGTTCAGGGTGGAGACAGTGTGAACAAGAACAAAAGACCAAGAGTTGGGTGTGAATATGGGGTAATGAGGGAGTTATTCAGAGAGTAATAGTTAATACAATGACTGTGAGTCAGTGGGGAGAATGAGGTGACTCTGAACCAGACACTTTGACTTTATTTGGGCAAACTATCTCACCTTCTAGGACTATTTCAGTATGAAAGAATCTCATTGCCATGTCAATAATAAGAACAAAGCAAACTTCCAATTAAAATGGAGAAACCATATGTCAGTGTTTGCCAACCTGGGAAATTGCCCAATCAGTCCTCTAATAGAATCGCTGTTGGGACTTATTACCAGTTCAGGCTAAGGAATAAAGAACCCACGACACAGGTGGTGTTTCCTCATGTGGCACATTCAGTATACCCTGCATTAGTTCTGATTCTAACAAGCAAATACAGCCTCTGTCTTCTCTAAAACCTTTCGTCATCACCTTGTGCCACATAGGCTTACAAAAGTCATGCTAGTCAGCTTGACAGCTCTGTTGAATGGTGTCTGATATGGTTCCTACACTGGAGGGTCTCTGCTCTTTGATGTAGATGGTACAGGTTTCCAAGTATGTAAGTTAAACAAAGGTTGTGCAGGAGAGTAGCTTCACATCCTAAAATGGATGAAGTTGAAAATTCAGCTGAATATGTTATTCTGCAAAACACTGACTCATAGTCTGGGTCTTTACTTTTATATGTGGGTGACTGAAGTGAGAAATACACCCTGAACATGCTGAAAGACCTGGGTAATTAAGGCAAATGTATTCTTTTCTTCGTTATTCATTATAATGCTTGCTTTCTCCCCTACTCTGTATTTATACCTATAGCTACAAACATTTCCAGAGGCATTAAAAACAAAACAAAACAAAAACAAAAAAAATCTTCTGCAGGATAAATTTGATGATAACACCTGTTGAAACACCTTTCATTTTGGAATGGATTTTTGTACAACTGTGTAAAGAGCTAGAGACATGACTGACTGTATGATAATTTTTTTCAAAATATTAATGCAATTTGATAGTCTATTTATCCAGTATAGGTAGACTATGGGAATAGTGACTCATATTTTTCAAACTCTAATGAAAGAAGCCATCTTATTTGATGGTAAACATGATTATATTTACTAAAGAAATCATGTATTCACAATAAGCATAATACTTCCTAAGTAAGTATAATGTTATCTGCGGCATTAAATAAAAGCCAGGAGAAAGATTTATTTGTTTGGGCTGCTTTATGAAAACACTATAAACTGAGTAGCTTATAAACAGAAGTTTATTTCTCACTATTCTAAAGGCTAGGAATTCCAAGAACAAGACAGTAACTGATTCAGGAACTGCACCCCAACTCATAGATGGCATCTCTGGGTCCTCACATGGTACCAAGGGGAAGGGCACTCTCCGGGTCCTTTTTTAATAAGGACTAAAGCCATTCATGAGAGCTTAGGCCCCATTAAATAATACCTTTCAAAGGCCCACCTCCAAATACCACTATGTTGGGGAATACGATTTTAACACATGGAAGGAGGGGTACCACAAATGTCCAGACCATGGCAACTGGTATTCACAGTAGCTAAAAAATTTTCACCTGTCTACTTTTTCTAATCTCCACCCTGCAAGTCAGAAGACTCATCATCATCCACTGATAATCTAGTAAGTTGTATAAAAGGTAGGTAGACATGCCCATTCTCTGGGAAATACACAGAACATGATGAACTATATTTTTAGTCATAAAAATGTTTTTAATCATAAATTGTATTTTAAATTTCCCTTTTGACATTCAGGAAGTGAGTCTTGAACTTCACTACCCTGCATTTTTTTCCTCATCATAGTCCATGAAAATAGACTCTCATCTCACCATAAGAACAATCTTTTCAGAATAGAGTTTACTTATTATGTTCCTGACTGAAGGGACTATGGCAATGCTCTGCTGCTTTTGCCTTAACCTTTGCAGGATTCCGTGATTCAGCCATATGACATTTACCCTTCACTCATCTTCAGAGAGTGGACTTGCATCGGAATAATTGGAAAAGGTCAAATTTTGCAGCATTTCCTTGTATTTCAGAAAAAGTTAGCATGTTGTCATGTTGTTGCTACCATTTGTTAACACACAGGAAAATATACCTATACCTCCCCCCCACACACATATATGACATATATATAGTCTGTCATGATGTGTAATAGATAACCATCTAATACTATACAGACACACACACACGGAATACGATTTTAACACATGGAAGGAGGGGTACCACAAATGTCCAGACCATGGCAACTGGTATTCACAGTAGCTAAAAAATTTTCACCTGTCTACTTTTTCTAATCTCCACCCTGCAAGTCAGAAGACTCATCATCATCCACTGATAATCTAGTAAGTTGTATAAAAGGTAGGTAGACATGCCCATTCTCTGGGAAATACACAGAACATGATGAACTATATTTTTAGTCATAAAAATGTTTTTAATCATAAATTGTATTTTAAATTTCCCTTTTGACATTCAGGAAGTGAGTCTTGAACTTCACTACCCTGCATTTTTTTCCTCATCATAGTCCATGAAAATAGACTCTCATCTCACCATAAGAACAATCTTTTCAGAATAGAGTTTACTTATTATGTTCCTGACTGAAGGGACTATGGCAATGCTCTGCTGCTTTTGCCTTAACCTTTGCAGGATTCCGTGATTCAGCCATATGACATTTACCCTTCACTCATCTTCAGAGAGTGGACTTGCATCGGAATAATTGGAAAAGGTCAAATTTTGCAGCATTTCCTTGTATTTCAGAAAAAGTTAGCATGTTGTCATGTTGTTGCTACCATTTGTTAACACACAGGAAAATATACCTATACCTCCCCCCCACACACATATATGACATATATATAGTCTGTCATGATGTGTAATAGATAACCATCTAATACTATACAGACACACACACACACACACACACACACACACACATATGATTAAACACATTTTTCAAAGCATAGCTATCTATGAGACTAGAAAAAATATTATGCTTATAAATAAGGATTCTTTTTGTTTCTTGTCTTCTCATTTTGTTTTTTCCACATTTTAATGGTTTTGGCCCTCATCGAGTCTCTGTATGTTATCTGCCTCTTCTGAATTCCCTTCAGCATAGTGGCTCAGAGCATAGGCTATAGAGTCACAATAAGTGGCCTTGAATCCCAGCTCTGACAATTACTGGCTGTGTATTCTTCTCTTTTATTTTTTACAGGGTTTCGCTGATACAATCTTCCTGCCTCGGCCTGTCAGCAGGGACTACAGGAGCACATCACTGTGCCTGGCTCTAGGTTGCAAAAGCTAGCCTTGAGTTCACGATTCTCCTGCCTGAGCTCCCCAAGCTGAGGCACTGGGAATACAAAATGCACGGCAACTCTTGGCCTTTACACTGGACTGGCAATCAAACTTGGGCCTCTCATGTGGTCCAGCCTATAGAGAACAACATTTTATTAGGTTGTTGGTAAAATTCTGATGCATTTTCCCATGTAATTTTAATGCAAAAATGCAGGACTTTCCCAACGACCCAATAGCGGCACACCACTGTAGCTAAGTATTTTTCACCCAATTTCTTAAGCTTTCTGGGCTTCATTATCCAAATTATACTGATGAAAACCCTCACATCCCCTGACTTTTTTTTGTGAGAATGAAATAAGTTAATACATTTTAGGCTAAAAGAATAGTACTTGGCACACAGGAGGCATTCAGTTAGCATTAGCAATTGTAGAGAAAGAATGTGGCTCCAGAATTTTCTTTACATTCTCTTTTAAACCACCACTTCTTACACCTTAAAAACCTAATGAAATTTGCATTCTAACTCATGCCTCTGATCACCTGGTATACAGTACATGTATACAGCATTATGCTAAGAAGGATGCTGAGGCTCCCCCCTAGAATCGCTTGGAAAGAAGAGTATAGAGACACTTAGTAATTCTTGCCATTCTTGGTCCTCACACTACATATATTCCACCTTTAAAAGCAGTGAATCATAGTAGAGCAATATTTGGGAAACTTCCAAGGCATTTTTACGACTTTTGATCATAATAATTTTGCGTCATTTTCAATGTAGCACTGAAAGTTTTATAGGGCAGGTACTATATTAGGACCTACTCATAAAACTTTTATTTAAAACCTGTTATACACACTTGATAATGTGCTGGGTGCCACTGCCAGTAGCAGTACTAGAAATTCTACAACATAAGTAGTCTATGAGCAAAAGACTGAATTAATACAAGCTAGTTCCATATGGCCTATTTTAATTCATTCATCCTAGGTCTCTACACAGCACTTGAGGAGAAGCTCTTCAACACCTTCAGAAGTAGAAAATGCAGCCTGGGCTGGTTCGTGTTACGTTGAACTTACCTGCTACAATTTGTGGTTTCATCTTAATTTCTTAGAGGACATATTAAACTCGAGTAAGAAAACCTTGACATTGTCCAGTCATTGATGACAGAATTACAAATTGATTCCTATCTCCCTCCTAGAGGGTAAGCAACCAGACCCATTCACTTTACTTGTTTAATAAGAAAGTTATTCTTTGGCTCAGGGATACAAGTGAAGGTAAATTGATCACATGCCCGCTTTCTTGTTAATTCATTTAAGGGTCTAGCCTATCTAGTTGCATCAGAGCCACAGTCTGGTTGTCTTTCTTGACTGACAAATAGAATACCTCTAACCCTTGACTTGTGTCATCAGTTCAACAGTTAGCCTCACTAATGAGTGGAACACAGACTGCCTCAGTTTGTCACTTCTGCCTGATACTGTCTATTCTGGGACCTAATTACCGTTTCTCACAAATCCCCAATCTAGTTAGGTCTGACCTCAGGATATGTTTAAGCTTTTGTCTATCACACCACTGGCATCTGGATGATGGTTTGAAAGCTCAGGGGGGCTTTACAAAGAAAAAACTTCGGCGTGAGGAGCAGATAAGACCCTCTATGGCCTTTTGAAAGGCAGTAAGTCAGGACATAAGTTCTCCAATGTTGTTTGGGGTTATTAAAAACATTCACTATGTTATAGGATCAGCAGATATTTTTTTCACATAAACTTTTCCCTCGAATCAGCCTGACTTGGGGTTGTGACATTATAAGGATATAATGATTTTTTCCCAGTAATTCATTTATGTCTAGTGTTAGAATCTAAACATTAATTGTAACATACCTGAAGCTGATTATAACCAAGGAGATAACCCACATCACTCCCAATTCCTTCTCCAGGCAGGCAGGTCTCAGGCTTGTAGCCTGGTGTTTTACAACACGTCAGGAGAACTGCAAAGATATCCATAAGCAATGCATTATCAGAATATTACAATACTGCAGTGCTAAGAACATCTTCACCTGTGCTTTGCAAGAGGAGTATCTAATGCACTTTCATTCTGATGACATTTATGCATCTCCATGCTTAGCAGGGCTCCTGGAATGCTGAGGGTACTCAGCAATATGTGGTCTATTCTATTGTATCACTTAAAATGTGAAAACCATGATAATGGTTTCTGCCTTCAAAGAGTTCTGAGTCAGACATGCGGCCTGTTAAATGCTGCTGTTAAATGCTGTAAAGGCTCTCAGGAAGAGTGTGTGTGTGTTTGTGTGTGTGTGTTGGTAGGGTTCACATTGAAGAGGCTTCTGGGTTGGCACTAACATACATGCAGAAGCTTGTATTTAGACTGAGGCATTGTTACTTCCATTCCCCGGGGACAGTGGTCTTGGAAATAGATCTTGCTTGGCGTCCTGCTTATCTTCCTATACTCTGTTTACACACATTCTCCCAGAATGAGGAGTTATATGCAAGTGGTTTATGAAGAAATGCTTTCAGAAAAAAAGTGGTAAAGAGGTAGGAAAAG
>NW_006159759.1:1495746-1497443 GCF_000334495.1 Tupaia belangeri chinensis
GGAAAGAGAAAGCCAAGTGACTGTGCAATACAGGCAAAATTCTGCCAAGGGCTATTGCAACTTGATCCTGCAGGGGAAATTCTGAAGTTGTGGCTCTGAGCTGGACTTTTATTCCCCCTGCCCATCAGTTAGTGGCTAAAGGCTGCCTTCAGGGTATGTAAACTCCAGGTACATTTCAACAAAGGCTTTAGTAGCCTTAGGGCCGGCCTCCAGAGAGAGCAACAGGTGCAGGCAGTTAGAAGCAAAAATACACAGACATCAGGGAAAGGATCCATGAAAAAGGGAAGGAACACCAACATCATCTACTCCACAATTTCAGTATGGCACCAAGGACAGTGTACTTTGTAGCTATAGATAACATGAAAATTCTTTTTTTTTTTTTTTTTTTAAGAAATTTTTGCTACAGGGCACGTACGCTCACCAGAGAGACAGAGAGACAGAAAGTAATAAGTCACCCCCCATGGGGGATGGCCACACTGTAATCCCTTCTCCTCTATTCTCCTTTCGGGATCTTAGGCACACATGCACACATGGCCGGCATGAGGTTTCTGGGAGTCCAGTGTCATAAGTATTAAACCATCTGCTGGTCCAAGTGGCATCAGAATTTTAAAATGCTTGTTGGTTTTTCACAGAGCTTTGGGAAATTGACAAATAGTATTGGTTTTTGAGTTTGTAAAGGAGATAAACTGGTTGAAATCAAAGAACACTTGGGCGACCTGAAGTTAAACCAGATAAGGTCTGTACTCTCTAGAGTACATGCCACATCAGTTTTTTTTTTTTTTAAAGAGTTTTTTGTTATAGGGCGCGTGTACTCGCCAGAGAGACAGAGAGACAGAAAGTGAGAAATCACACCACAGGGGATGGTCACGCTGCAATCCCTTCTCCTCCATTCTCCTCTTGGGATCTTGGGCACACACACACACACACACACACACCTGGCGTGAGTTTAAGCCACTGGGTCTGGGACTCGAACTGCGGTCGACTACATGGGAGTCCAGTGACATAGCCATTACGCTAACTGCTGGTCCCAGGGACATGGCTGTTCACTCAACTAAACTAAAAGATAAGATTTGAAAGTTATAAGGATATCCCAGACCCACATAATTCCTCATGAGGAGGGCAGCTAGGCCCTTCAAATTGCCCATCAGTTGTTATTCCCTTAAAGAGAAGCATAGTATGTTCCTTTGAAATGCAACTCTAATGATGGTTATACATTAATCAATTGTTCACATTAACCTGGAATAAACTGATCTGGACCGCTAAAGAATGAGGCCTAGAACTAGTGATTTTAGATGAGGGTAGGTCTAAGAAAAAGATCTGGAATACGGGTGGTTTTATTAAGACACTTTATAACCAAGAACACAGCGGTGTCCTTACCTTCCGGGGCTGCAGGAATAATATTAGATAGTTGCTGGGAATGCAAGAGTCAAGTGCAGCCTTAATGAAGGGCAGCTAGGTCAACCATGACTGGTTTTCCCTTGGGTGGCCTTATTCACGGTCCTAATGTCCCTGTTGCCACCCAGAAAGATCTTTTACAAACTGCAGAGATCCATAACCTATGCACTTAATTCAGTCACTTTCAGAGGTTCTGAAACCTATTGGGTACCTCAAAAGTATTTTCTGAATAAATACAGTTGTTGAATGAACTGTTTGGTGCCACTTGTAATCTCAGTAGAGTTGGCAGCCACTGGGGGGGG
>NW_006159759.1:1498237-1500189 GCF_000334495.1 Tupaia belangeri chinensis
GAGCAACAGGTCCCAGGCAGAGAAAACTTCCAAGGAAGGTCATTTCAAGGCTTGCTGGCCACTGAGTTGGCCCCTTTCCTGGCTCCTTCTCCAGGCTCAGTCAGCATTGAGTCGGAGTAAAGGACATGAGTCTCCAGTGCTTGAGGGGAGCCATCTTGGTCTGGCTGCCTGAGCATCTCTCCACAGACTGCCAGAAAGAACACACAAACCTGGCCAGATTCGGCCTCTCTGTTTCTTTTATACCTGGCTGCTGGCCAAACCACACAGTATTCTATCCAGCCCAGGAGGTCACTTTGACACAGTTCAGGCAGGCTGGTGACAAGGCTTGTGAGGAACCAGGCAAAAAGCAGTCTGATCTGTTGGTGCTGATGTCATGCGGCCGTGCCCTCTGCTGCCACTTACCAGCTCCCCTGTGAGCCTGGCAGATTTGAACCTTTCTGAGGCCCCTTTCCCCAAATGTTTACCAATGTCTGTTTGATGAGATCAAAATGATGATTAAGTAGGAAAATGAACATGGAGTACTTTCTTTGAGGATTTTACAATTGAGCATCTCTGTCAGAAAACAGCAAGTACACTGACTTATATATTTCCCCCATTATGTCTGCCCCAGACACCCAACAAAAATAATTCCAGGACAAGCCTCCGGATGTGCATCTGGGCTAATAAACGCGAGGCTGGGATGTGAATAAGCCACTCGGGGAGATGGGCTGGGAGGCAGGAGAGCATGATGGGAGGTAGGGAGGTCAGGTCCAGAGTCGCAGCAAGTCAAGCACACCTCTTCCTGTGTGCAACCTACGGTTAACCTAGGTCCTAACTAAATTTCACCTTCAAACTTCATACAGGTCTTGCCTTCCCTGTATGACTGCTCTCTCTAAGGGGGCACAGTTTTATCCTGGGTTTTATTTTCTGACATTTCCAGGGTCTTGGTGGCAGCTGCTTAGTCTTTGGTGGCTCCAGTTTTATACCTAATCCTAAGTGAACTGGGTTACCTTCCACAAACTGGCAAGGCTCTACAGCTTAGTCTTTAACTTCCAGACATGCCTCTGCCCTGCTCAGTTTCAGGACCTAAGCTTCCTGGAGCTTCTGTACCCAGCAGAGATATGGTGCTGAGAAGAGCAGGCCCCAGATTCATTTGGTGTGCAAGAAAGATGCCATGAGTGTTGTTCTGGGTGATGAAGACAACAGGGAAAATCTTTACTTCCCCACAGCATTTGTATTCCACAAGCAGAAAACAGACTTTAAAAAAACATGTAAAATAGAGTGTGTGTTAAAAAGTGATATATGCCATGAAGAAAAATAGAGGTGAGAACACTGCAGCTTAAAATGGGGTGGCCAGAAAAGGCTTCACTAGGAAAGATCTGAAGGAGATAGAGGACGCTCAGCAAATATTAATGTGTGGGAAGAACATTCTAGGTGGGGCCACCTGAATATAGTGTCACTGCTGCCAAGACAGGAGCATGTCTGGAATGTGTGAGGAACAGCAAGGGGCGGGGGCGGCTGGAGCAGAATGAGACAGGCAGCAGGAGCAAATGGAATCAGAGCAAATGGGGACAAGAGCTGGCCAGGTCCTGGGAGCCCTGAAGGCCACAGGAAGGTCCTGGTTTTCCTCTGAGTGAAATAGAAACCAGGAAACTGCAGACAGAAGCAACATTGTTCTCTTGCCATCTAAATGGGTCCTGTTTCTTACCCTCATTTCTAGAAACTGAGCTCTGTCTTTCGTCATCTCATGTTCCCATCATTGTCTGAATGGCAGTTCCATGGGATGCTGGGAACATCAGAACCATGAGGGTCAAAGACCCACGTGGATCTCTGAGGTCCTTTGTTGTGACACACCGGTAGGGACTGAGCTGGATCAGTCATGGCCCTGTTCAGTCCTGTTCTGACTTTAGCCTCCCCTTTCAGGCTTATCTAGCCCTGCAGGCTTCTAGCCGAATCTCTCTGTCTCCCTTTCT
>NW_006159759.1:1500474-1542121 GCF_000334495.1 Tupaia belangeri chinensis
CTCATTATTTCCTTGACATGGGCTCTTTTGCTCTAACTTGCCACAAAACTAGTGCTAACCTTAGGGTTTTTGAATAGGCTATTAGAAGCTGGTGCTGACACAGTTACTAGGCTATATAATATTTAACTAGAAGCGTCCATACATTCATCCTCCTACCCATTTTTGTCCAGGAAAAATGGCAGTAAAATCAACACAGTCTTTGTCTCAGAAATTATAGGCCAAGAGGAAAATTGATTATCAAAAATTTTTCTTTGGGAAATTGACTTGACAAGCATTCAGGTTTGTCAGTGAAGCAAGCATGGACTAATATGAGCCATAGCCCTTTAGTCACTTTCTAGTGCCACCCTGTGGCAAAGAGGGGGTGGTGTGTGCAGGTCTTTGGCTGGCCTGGCCTGGAAGCAAGGAGCAGACAGCCTGGGGCAGTGTGTGCTCGACTGTAGCAGCCAGGCAGGTGGCCTGGCACACACTGACACAGACGGGTTTGATGGCTTTATGAAGTCACTAGTAGGCACTAATAACTAAGTTCATAACCACAGTGTTTGAGATGGGCCCCTGAAGACAATCCAGTGAGCCAATGCAATTGTCTTGTACAAACCATTTGTTGACATTACCTTCTCCAGCAATTCAGTACAGGACTTGAATGTTAGGGGTTTGCCAGTAAATGTGTTCAGATATAACATGAACCACATTCAAAAACAAAAAGAATTTTTAATTCTTATCTTCAATTTTTCCCACTTTAAAGTCTTTTTTTTTTTTTTTTTGAAAGGTTTTTGCCATAGGGCGCGTGCACTCGCCAGAAAGTCAGAGAGAGACAGAGAGACAGAAAATGAGAAATCACTCCCAGGGGAGATGGCCACACCGCAATCCCTTCTCCTTTCTCCTCTCAGGATCTTGGGTATGCACGCACACGCGCTCGGTGTGAGTTTTAAGCCATGAGGTCCAGGACTCGAACTGCGGTCGATTACATGGGAGTCCAGCAACATAGCCATTATGCCAACTGCTGGTCCCTAAAAGTCTTTATTATTTGTAGAATATTCAGTAATATTAATCAGCAATAGCTGTCATCTATTAAACACACATAAATGCCAGATTCAACACTAGGTCTTCTATCTGCATTATCTCATCAAATGTTCATAATATGCCTATGGCATAGTTATCATTGTTCTATTAGAGATGAGAACACCCAAGATCAGTCAGATAACAATTTGTGCAAAGACATACAGGTAATATGTGGTAGAATCAGAATTTAAATACTGGACTTTTTTAAAGCAATAGTGAACTGGAAGGAGTGCAGGCATTGGCAGTAAAGTGCCTTCATTCACATGGCTGTGGTTGCCTTTGTGGGTGAAGGATGGGTTGCATATGTTTAATGGTGCTGCACTGGGTCTGTTACAGCATTGCAGAAGTGGAAGAATATATTTTCAGCTCCTACTTTAGTTCTCTCTCAGAGAAGAAAAAAACAACTCAACTCACACACTATCACAGCCCATCAAGAAAACTGGTCATTCAGAGGAGCTGGGCCAGGAGCTGCAAAGTTCAGGTCATGGGGAGAACTCCCATTTCACACTGCCATGTCTAGAGTGAACAAAGACAAAATATTTACTTTGATTGGTCCCAAAAGTCCAAAAGCATGAAGCTGAAACACAAAAAAAGGATATGTTCTAGGGAAATGTTTAGTATTGTTGCTAGTCTATTCTGAATTCTTTTCTATTCCCTCATCACATGGGGTAAAACGAACACCAGCTCTTCAGTATGAACAGTTTGGAGTCTGAACTGTACAAGTGATCAAGAATGTATACACAAGGTTCTGTTAAGTACCAAAAAGTTTTGGTAATGCCAAAAGTTTTGTTTAATTCTCTTTGAAAAGTATTTAACTCAATACTTTATAAAGATGAAAACTTGGAGCCAGCATGTGGCATAGTAGTTAAGGCACTGGACTCCCATGTGGTGGACCACGGTTCGTGTCCTGGACCCAGCAGCTTGACACTCATGCTAGGCATATGTGTGTGAATGCCCAAAGTCCTGAGAGGAGAATGGAGGAAAGGGATTGCAATATGGCCACCCTGCCCTCAGGGGATGATTTCTCATTTTCTGTCTCTCTATCTCTCTTTGTCTCTCCAGTGAGCTTATTGCAAAAATTTCTCTCAAAAAAAAAAAAAAGACTTGGTCTTTGATTTAAGACTTCAAACTATAAAACTATTGGTGGAAAACACTGGGAAAACTCTGGGAGACATTGGGATAGGCAAAGACTTCTTAAATAAGACCTCCCCCAAAGCACAGGCAATAATCCCCCAAATAGACAAGTGAAATTAAATCAGATCAAGAAGTTTCTGCACAGGCAAGGACACAGTATTTAATGTGAATTGACAACCCTTGGAATGGAAGAATATTTTTATAAACTATACCTCAGATAAGGGGCTGATCAACAGAATACACATGAAACTCAAGTGGCTTACACCCCAAAAATGATGAACCCAATAAAAAATGGGAAGATAAGATGAACAAAATACTCTCTAAAGAAGACATGTGAACAGCCAACAGGTTGCTCAATAACATGAAGAAATGCTCAACATCCCTCATCATAAGGGAGATGCAGATCAAAACCACAATGAGATACCACCGAAGCCCTGTCAGAATGGTGAAGATTAACAATACAAAAAATGATAAGTGTTGACGAGGTTGTGGTGAAAGGGGAACTCTCCGGTACTGTTGGTGGGAGTGTAGATTAGTTTAGCCACTGCAGAAAACAATATGGAGGTTTCTCAAAGACCTACAAATAGAACTACCATATGATTCAGCAATTCCACTTCTAGGTATCTACCCAAAGGACAGGAGAATGCTTAGTCGGAAAAGCACTTGCACATCAATGTTTATTGTGGCACTATTCACGATTGCTAAGACATGGAACCAACCCAAATGTCCATGAACAGATGAATGGGTTGAAAAAGTGTGGTACATATACTCTATGCAATACTATTCAGCTGTAAAAAACAAGACCCTGGCATTTGATAGAAAGTGGATGAATATGAAAGATTTATTGCTGAGTGAAGCTGTGAAGGAAAGATATTGTATGTCTCCATTTAATATAAACCAACTATCCAAACTGTACAGTAGAGACTGAAAGATTGGAAGACACAGAAGCATTGAAAATAGTTACAGACACTGGAGACAGAGAGGAAGGAGGGTAGGAGAGGTAAAGAGAATAGGGAAGGAAATTAGGGAGAAAAAGAGAAAGGCAAAGCATTTGTGGGACACAGTAATAGTTTATTATTTGTTGATAATATCATGTATAGTATTCTCAACAGGACTGGTCTGAGATGTATCTCATGTTGGGTAAATTCTCTTTGCAAGCCAAATGATGTATAGCGCTTGAATGTATAAAATCATAAATAATAACATACTAAAAATTTATAAAAAAGGGAAAGAAACCTTTTTAAAAAGACTTGGTAAGAATCACTGTGCCTTTCTGGTTATTTGAATATATTTAGATCCCATCTGATAAGCAGACTAAGGAAAAAAAGATGAGTAGTTCTTTTACAGAAGATATATTTATTTTAAATTTATTATTAATTTTTAAAAAATTGGCCAGAGGGCACTTGCACTTGCTGGAGACATAATAAGGGGTGGTTGAGGGGTAAGAAAGCACCCCTCATGGCCACACTGCAATTTCTTCTCTTTCATTTCTCCTTCTAGGATTTTGGGCATGCATGAACACGCTTTCAGGATGTTTTTCAAGCTGCAGGGTCTAGGATTAGAACCAGGTAGTCATGTGGGATCCAGAAGCCTTAGCCACCATGCTATGGGCTAGCCCCAGAAGGCTTATTAATATGTCCTATTTTTCTTTAGGTGTGCTTCATGTGATATGAAGGGGGAGAGGTCTTCAAAATGTTCATGGAAAATGTGAATTATAAAAAAATCTTCATGGATCTCAAAACTCTTTTACACCAAAATGAACTTTTTGAAGTTCCTTCATATCTTAACACATTTGCTTACTTAATTCTCATAGCAATGGCTCATATTGAGGCTTACAGAGAAAAAGTGGCAGCCATTGTTCTTGCTTGAGATGAGGATTTGAATTCTAGGTCTTTTAGGGCCAAGGTCAGTACTTGATGCACGTAAGCCTGTAATGACAAAAGAAGAGACTCTGCAAGAGGAAAAGTGTAGAAGTAATCTGGAAACTCAGGTCAAGTTGCTCCTGTCTGTCAGCAGTGAAGTTAGGAAAAGTACAAACTGTCTTTCAATTTGCCAAGCGGGAGTAGATGCAAAAAGTATCCTGATAAAAGTAGCCACTAGAGGGTGCCATTACCCCTCCCTGTAGCTAAGACATGTACACTACAGATGCTCGCTCAGGTAATGGAAGAGGTCCAGGAGAATCTTAGACTTCCAGGGTTATAAAGTTCCTGTATCTGCTTTCTATAAAATTTAGGAGGGCAGTAATAAAAATTTCCTATCAGCAAACAGGGAGCTGAGCTTGACAGGTACAGACAACTAGATATCTTTGAAATGGTCCTTGAAGGACTTATTTATTTATTTTTAAACTCATTACAAAGTGTTTTAAAAATGACTAAATGAGGAGGTCAAACAAGAGCTATACTCTTTCCTGGAATAGCTTTAATTTCACCCTTTTGGAAGAAAGGATTAGTCTGAATCATCAGTTTTGCCCAGTTCTGCCAGAAGTTCACACTTATATATGTATAAAAATCATATGTATAGGGGACAGCAGATGGTGTGGTGATTAAGGTTCTGGACTCGCACATGGCCGGCTGTGGCTCAAGTTCTAGACCCGGTGGCTTGAAAATCACACCAGACACATGTGCATGGGTGCCCAAAGTCCCAGGAGGGGAATGGAAGAGAAGGGACTGCAGCATGGCTATCCACCCTGGGGTATGCCTTCTTGATTTCCCTCTCACTATCTCTTTGATGAGCACACATGCCCGATGGCAAAACCTAAAAAAGAAAATTAAAAGACCATATATATATATATACACACACATATACTATACATATATTTAATATTTTTAAGAGAGATTTTTGCTATAGGGCATGTGTGCTCCCCAGAGAGACAGAAAGTGAGAAATCCCCCCCCCCCCCAAGGAAGGAATGGCCATGCCACAATCCTTTCTCCTCTTGGGATCTTGGCCACATAAGCACACGTCCCATTGTGAGTTTTAAGTCACTAGGTCTGAGATTCAAACTGTGGTCAACTATGTGAGAGTCCAGCGACATAACCACTATGCCACCTGCTGGTCTCTATAACATATATATCATATGTATGTATGTGTGTGTGTATGTATGTGTGTGTGTTTGTGTGTGTGTATATATATATACACATATATGTGTGTGTATATATATATATATACATATATATATGTGTATGTATGTATATATATATATATATATATATATATATATATAGAGAGAGAGAGAGAGAGAGAGAGAGAGAAGGTCATTGGGAAAGTCATGATGCATTTTTGCATAGAAAAACAGAAAAAAATATGTCATGACTTTTCTGATGACCCAATATATGATCATATATATATATAACCACATTCTCTAACCACTACCACCACCACCAGTACTGTAATAAAATCTTATCCAGTCACCTTAGAAGACAATGCATTGACTTCTGTCCACGGGGAGCACTTACAAGTGGTTGGATGGATGAGTGAGTGAGTGAAGTCTCTGTTTATGTAACTCCAAGGGCAACAAGGTGATCTCCATATTCCCCTGCTCTTTGCCTGCTATGATCTTGAGTTGTCCTGATTTTGTATATCAGGAGTGATTAAATTGAAAACCAAGCAGACAGGATGTTTAGATTTTTCCTTTCCTGCCAATGATTATAGACTCAGTCTTACCTATTCTCATGATAAATGTTTCATAAATATCTGATGAATTGAGTGAGTAGAAACACAGAAAACTGAGTATGAAACAGTTTAAGGGGGAGAGATTAATGCTGAAAGCTGCTCATGTGTGTAATCAACTCCCATCACCAACAATGGCTGTCCTCTGCATTAATTAAATTAGAAAGAAAATTAGTTAGACCTTGAGGTTTTCCTGCAGGGTTACAATGAGAGGATGAAGGAGGCAGGGGAAAGCACCGCAAAGATGCCCTAATGGGCTTTCCACATCTAGGTTGATTGTTGAGAAAAGAACAGCTTGTACTATTCTGGGTAGTATGAGCACTGTCATTTGTGACAGCTATAGGTCATGTATCTATTTTTTTGTCTGACAAGAACCAGGAGCATCTAGTGGCTGGTACAGACCCAGACTGGCTCGTTCAGACTGTAAACTAACAGGATAGGGTCTTGGTTTCCAGTCTGAGCTATAAAGGAGGTAGGTGTGTGGTGAGTGTCTGTGAAACCTTAACTGAGGTTAATGGATATCTGATTATGGGTAGGAAGATGAAGCTTTAATGGTTCTAAGAACTCTGTCCTTAATTTACCTTCCAAGTAAGAAAAGTAGCTAGATTTCACACCTCTCTGACCTTCCTACACTCCCACTGCAGCCACCTGCAATTTAAGTAAGTTGAACAAATATCATTTGAATTATGAGATATCTGGCAAGCTGTTAGACACTGAAGAAGTGAGATGCATGTGAGACACTCCATGTCCATCCAGAATTAGTTTACTAAAGAAGACAGACAAGTAACTGAACAGGGTGGTAATTGTGATCACAGTTCTATGCATAAAAGCTACAAAAATGCAGCACAGATAATAGAGCGATATACTTTTGCTGTAGAAGAACTGCAGAAAACTCAATTTATAGAATGCAAACACAATATGACGTAACACAAATGGCTTTCCAGCACATACTCCTAATTCTTCCCTCCTGATTGACTTTAGGGGCTGTGTATGCAACTTCATTTTATTTCATTTTAAAAAATTTGCTATAGGGTGCATAAGCTCACTGGAGAGAGAAAGGGAAAAAGAGAGAGAGAAAGACAGAGAGGGAAAGCACTTTCTCAGAGGCAGATGAGTAGGCAGTAACCCCTTCTCTTCCATTCTCCTCTCAGAATTATGGGCATGCATGTACACATGTCTAGCACGTTTCTCAAGCTGTCACAGGTCTGGAACTTGAACCATGTAGCTGGCTATTTGGGATCCAGCTGCCTTTATCACCATGCCACTTAGCTGGACTATTTCATTATTTTTTTTATCTTTGCAAAATTATTGGTGGTTTTTATTTCATTTCCTTCAGATATAAAAAGAAGATCCTGGAAAATGTATTTGGCTAGAGTGTTCTTGTCTTTGCAGGCCAGAAATGTCAATGTTTCCTTTAGAAAAAGGGTATTGTCAAAGTGTGTGATATTATGATGTGTGTATTTTGGTTTTTGTCCATGGTTCCTAATTCATAACTATCTGACCCTTTGTCTTGGTTCCTGAAGCTCCCCAAGGCAAGGTCACTGAACTTGTCATAAAGAAATTAAGACTCTCCTTCCAGAGGGGTTCTGCCCTATACCCAGGAGGAAGAAATGCTGTACAGAGAGGACAAGAATATCAACAGACAGGCCTTGATGGGTTTTCCTGCCCAGTCTATTAGCACTTTATGCCTATGCAATGAAGTTTTCACAAAAAACCAATGGACAGGGTTCAAAGAGCTTCCTGATAGCTAAACATGTGGAGATTCCTATAGAGAGGTGCTCCCACAGAGGGCATAGAAGCTCCATACCTCTTCTCACAGAACTTGCTTGATGCATCTGTGTGCTTGTATCCTTTGAAATACCCTTTATAATAAACCAATAACCATAAGCAAGTGTAAATAAGTATTTCCCTGAGTTCTGTAAGTCACCCTAGCAAATTAATCAAACTCAAGAAGGGGAGGGTGTGGTGGAAATCTTATAGTTGGTTGATTAGAGGAATTTCAACAGGCATCTGAAATAGAGGTGATCTTATGGGATTAAGCTCAACCTGTGGGGTTCTGAGAACACAGTGTTGCACATTGCACAATCCCTTCTGTCTTCCTCACTTGAATTTCAGGAGCTCAGTCCCAGGACATCTGTTCTCTAGAAACTGGGATGACTTTGAATCATCCAAGTCCAGTGACAACAGTGTAGGTTGCTGGTGAATATCAGGGAGGTAGAACAGCTGAGATATTGCCAATAATCTACTCCCACATACCTTTAAATGCTCAGGATTAGCTGAAAGAATTTAGGAAGAAAAATACAAACCACCAGATGACTAGAAACCATCAAAGAAGCACAAGGAATATGAGTAACCAAGAAAATATCTCTCCCCCAAGAGAAAACATCAATACCTCATCATCCACAGACAACACAAAAGAACTCATGGAAACGTCAGATAAACAATTCAGAATATTTATAAGGATAAAACTTAATGAGATACAAGAGAAAAGAGACAATTAATTCCAGGAGATAAAGAAGTCCTTTCGTGATTTGAAAGAAGAAATAGACATCATAAAAAAAGAATCAAATGAAATTGTTAGAGATGAAGACTGTAACATGGGAAATCAAAACCTCCCTTGAAAGTATTAAAAACAGATCAGATGATACAGAAGATAAATCTTGAATGTAGGAGACAAAACCTCTAATCTAGAAAAAAATAATCGAAAAGACTGAGAAAAATAACCAAGAAAAATGAGGACAACACACAAGAAACTCTAGATACCATTAAATGCCCAAACATTTGGATAGTTGGTATGCCAGAAAGTGAAGAAGATAATAAGGACACTGATAATCCAGTCTGTGAAAATCTGGAAGAAATTTTTCCAAACCTAGAGAGACATGCAAAGACCCAGGCCCAAGAAATACCAAGGACCCCAAATAAAATCAAACCAAGAAAATCTTCTTCAAGACATATCTGTGGCCAAAACCACAAAGGTAAGATACTAAAACTAGCAAGAGAGAAATGTGAAGTTACTTACAAAGGTTATTCCATCAGGTTAACATAGGACCTCTCATTGGAAACAATGTGGGCAAAGAAAGAATGGGGAAATATACTCAAAGTGTTAAATGAAAAACAATTTCAACTAAGATTATGATACCTGGCAAGATTATACCTCATATAAGAAAAAAAGATTTAAAACATTCTCAGATAAACAAAACCTGAAAGAATTCACCAGCTCCAGATGAGCTCTTCAAGTTCTGAAGGGAGTGCTATACCAAGAAAACTAAAGTCAGACAGACAGATACAAGAGAATATACAACAGCCAAGAAAATGTCTCGCTTAATGATAGGAACATGTCCAGAAATATTGATAGGAACACTGAATGTTAATGGATTAAATTTGCTGATCAAGAGATTGACTGAATGGATTAAAAAACAGAAACCCTCTATTGGTTGCCTACAAGAAATGCACCTTATGGATAAAGACATAGGCAGAATAAAATTAAAGGGCTGGAAAAAGGTATTCCATGTGAACAGAAATAAAAAAGGGAGTCATGGAGTCATGATACTGACTTCTGACAAAATAAGCTTTAAGATAAAAACTGTAAGAAGAGACAAAGAAGGGCATTAAATAGTAGGAAAACGGCTAATTCATCAAGAAGACATAAGCCTTATAAATTATCTATGCACCCAACTCTGGAGCACCTAAATATGTGAAGGAAAGACTCCTAGAACTAAAAGGAGAGATAGGTTGTAACACTATAATTATTGGAGATCTCAATACCCCATTATCTCCTTTAGACAGATCTTCTAGACAAAAACATAAACAGAGAGATACAGGACCTAAACGATACTATAAATCAAATGGGCTTGACAGATATCTAAAAACTTTCTACCCTAAGACCACAAAATGTACATTTTTCTCACTCCCACATGGAACCTTTTCAAAGATTGACCATATGATAAAGCACAAATCAAGCCTTTACAGATTAAAAAGCATAGAAACTATATCTGGCATCTTCTCTGACCATGATGGAATTAAACTTGGTATTAACTTCACAAAAACTCTTCAAAAATATACAAACACATGGAAAACTAACAACCTACTCCTGAATGACTTCTAAACTATTGAAGATATTAAGTCTGAAATCAAAAGATTTATGGAAACAAATGATAATGACTACACAAGTTTCCATAATCTATGGGGCACTGCAAAAGCAATCATAAGTGGGAAATTCATAGCAATTAGTCCACATAAGAAGATGGAAAGGTAGAAAATAGACAACCTAACATCATGCTCCAGGAAATTGGAAAAACAACAATGAAAAATGCCAGGAGAAAAGAAATAATAAAGATTTGCGCATAAATAAATGAAATAGAAAATAAATGAACTATGCAGAAAATAAATGAAAGCAACAGCTGGTTCTCTGAAAAGATTAACAAGATTGACATACCATTAGCTAGAATAATTATAAAGAAGAGACAAAGAAACCAGATAAATCAAATATGTAATGATCCAGGCAATATTATAATAGACACAATAGAAATACAAAACACCATTAGAAGATTCTATGAGTGACTCTATGCCAAAAACAAGAGAATATGGATGAGATGGACAAATTTCTAGATGCATATAATTGACAAGATTAAATAAGGACATAGAAAACCCGAAAAGACCCATAACAAACCATGAGATGGAATCAGTTATAAATAAGCTCCCAAGAAAGAAAAGTCCAGGTCCTGATGGCTTCACTTCTGAATTCTAAAAAACTTGTTGTTGTTGTTGTTGTTATTATTACTATTATTATTATTTGAGAGAGACTGTTGTTATAGGGTACATGCATTCACTAGACAGAGAGAGATAGAGACAGAAAGTGGGAAATCAACCCCTCCCTCAGGGGGGTTGGCCACACCACAATCACTTCTATTCCATTCATTCTCCTCTTGGGATTCTAGGCACATATGCACACACACTCAGTGTGAGTTTTAAGCCACCAAGTCTGGGAATAGAATCATGGTCAACTACATGGATGTCCAGTGATACAATCATTATGCAATCTGCTGATCCCCTCTACAAAACTTTTAAAAAAGAGTTAGCCCCATTCTACCCAAATTATTTCTAAAGATTCAAAAGGAAGGAATCCTCCCAAATTCATTTTATGAAGCCTCCATCATCCTCATTCCCAAAATAGATAAGACATGATAAAAAGAGAAAATTACAGACCAATACCTCTGAAGAATATAGATGCAAAAATTCTCAACAAGATACTTGCAAATTGTATCCAGCAACATATAAAAAATACTATTCATCATGACCAGGTAGGCTCTATTCCAGAGATGCAAAGGTGGTTTAATGTATGCAAAACCATAAACATAATACACCATATTAGCAGAAAGAAAGATAAAAACCATATGATCATTTCTTTTTTTTAAAAAAAAAGTTTTCATTTAACTTTATTCATTTATTCATATATTTATTTCAATTTGACTAGAGAGGGACAGAGAGAGAAAGAGAGAGAAAGAGAAAGTGAGAAAGCAAGCTGCCAGGTCCAGGACTTGAACTGTGGTTGGCCATGTGGGAATCCAGCATCTTTAACCACCAAGCTACCTGCTGACCCCATATTATCATTTCAATTGATGCAGAAAGAGAATTAGAAAAAAACACAACATCCCTTCATGATTAAGACTTAGCAAAAATGGCATAAAAGGATAATTTTTTTCAACATAATAAGAGCAATATATGAAAAATCTATAGTTAAAATTATATTGAATGGGGAAAAATGCAAGCTTTTCCACTAAACACTGGCACAAGACAAGGTTTCCCACTTTCTCCATTCCTTTTCAATATAGTACTGAAGTCCTAGCCAATGCAATATGACAAGATAATGAAATAAAAGGCATTCAAATAGAGAAAGAAGAGTTGAAAAAATATCTTTATTTGCAGATGACATGATGGCATACATAGAAGACCCAAAGGTATTCATAAAAATAAATAAATAAAAACTTCTCAAAGTAATAAATGAATACAGTATAGTGGCAGGATACAAAATCAACATCCAAAAAATCAATAGTATTTCTATATACAAACAGCAAGCTGGTGGAGGTAGAACTGAGGAAAGGAATCCCTTTTACCATATCCACAAAATGTAAAAAATACCTAGGGATGAACCTAACCAAAGAAGTCAAAGACTTTTACAAGGAAAATTATGAAAATATTTTTTTAAATATTGAAAAAGACACAAAAAAGTGAAGACTTCCCATGTTCCTGGACTGAAAAAATTAACATAATCAAAATGGCAATTCTATCCAAATTAATCTACAGATTTAAAGCAATTCCAGTCAAATTAGCAGAGACATTCTTCACAGATCTAGAAAAGACAATTGTAGACTTTGTCTGGAATCATAAAAGACCGCAGATTGTCAAAGCAACCCTGAGCAAGAAGAGTTGAGTGAGAGGCATCTCACTCCCTGACCCCAAAATATAATCTAAACAGCATGGTACTGGCACAAAAATAGAGAGGTGTACCAATGTAATTGAATAGAGATCCCAGAAACAAACCCCAAAACATACAGCCAACTGATTTTTTGACAAAGTATACCAGTCAATCCAGTGGGAAAAGGAAAACCTCTTTAGCAAATGGTGCTGGAAAAATTGGGTATCCATCTGCAGAAAGATGACACTGGGGACCAGCAGATGGTGTAATGGTTATGTCACTGGACTCCCACGTTGTCAAATGAAGTTTGAATCCCAGACCCAGAAACTTAAAACTCATGCTGGGAGTGTGTGTTTGCATGCCCAAAATCCTGAGAAGGGCATAGAGGAGAAGGGATTGTGATGTGGCCACAACACCCCCTGGGAGAGGGGTGTTTCTTAATTTCTGTCTCTCTGTCTCTTTCTGTCTCTCTGGTGAGCACATGTACCATATAACAAAACTCTCTCTAAAAATAAAAAAAAAAGATAAAACTGGATCCCTATCTTTCACCATTATCAAAAATCAATTGAAAATAGATCAAAGATCTAAACCTAATAACTCAAACTATAAAACTACTGATGGAAAACACGGGGGAAACTCTGGGAGACATTGGGGTAGGCAAAGACTTCTTAAATAAGACCCCCAAAGCACAGGCAATAATCCCCAAAATAGACAAGTGGGATTACATCAGATTAAGAAGTTTCTGCACGCTTTCGGCTTTCGGCTCAGAGAAGGCTTCGGTGCAACTTTTTTCAGTCGTCCCAAATCCGGGTTCATCTGACACCAGCCTCCTTCATCATGCCACCCAAGTTTGACCCCAATAGGATCAAAGTCATGTACCTGAGGTGCACCGGTGGTGAAGTCAGTGCCACGTCTGCCCTGACCCCCAAGATTGACCCCCTGGGTCAGTCTCCAAAAAAAGTTGGTGATGACATCGCCAAGGCAACTGGTGACTGGAAGGGCCTGAGGATTACCATGAAGCTGACCAGTCAGAATAGACAGGCCCAGATTGAAGTGGTACCTTCTGCCTCTGCGCTCATCATCAAAGCCCTCAAAGAACCACCAAGAGACAGAAAGAAGCAGAGGAATATTAAACATAGTGGAAACATCACTTTTAACGAGATGGTTAGCATTTCCCGACAGATGAGGCACCGGTCTTTGGCCAGAGAACTCTCTGGAACCATTAAAGAGATCCTGGGGACAGCCCAGGCTGCAATGTCGATGGCCACCTCCCTCATGACATCATCGATGACATCAACGGTGGTGCAGTGGAATGCCCAGCGAGTTAAGAAGTACACAAGAAAACAACTCAATAAAGGATCATGTGACAACCAGGAAAAAAAAAAGTTTCAGCACAGCCAAAGACACAGTAATTCGTGTGAATCAACAACCTTCAGAATGGGAGAATATTTTTATAAACTATGCCTCAGATAAGGGACTGATAAACATAATACATAAGGAATTCAAGAGGCTTACCTGAAAAATAAAAATGATGAACCTAATTAAAACTGGGAAAATGAGGGACCAGCAGTTAGCATAATGGCTATGTCCCTGGATTCCCACATAGTCAACTGCGGTTCGTGTCCCAGACCTGGTAGTTTAAACCGTTCAGACCGTAAACTAACAGGATAGGGTCTTGGTTTCCAGTCTGAGCTATAAAGGAGGTAGGTGTGTGGTGAGTGTCTGTGAAACCTTAACTGAGGTTAATGGATATCTGATTATGGGTAGGAAGATGAAGCTTTAATGGTTCTAAGAACTCTGTCCTTAATTTACCTTCCAAGTAAGAAAAGTAGCTAGATTTCACACCTCTCTGACCTTCCTACACTCCCACTGCAGCCACCTGCAATTTAAGTAAGTTGAACAAATATCATTTGAATTATGAGATATCTGGCAAGCTGTTAGACACTGAAGAAGTGAGATGCATGTGAGACACTCCATGTCCATCCAGAATTAGTTTACTAAAGAAGACAGACAAGTAACTGAACAGGGTGGTAATTGTGATCACAGTTCTATGCATAAAAGCTACAAAAATGCAGCACAGATAATAGAGCGATATACTTTTGCTGTAGAAGAACTGCAGAAAACTCAATTTATAGAATGCAAACACAATATGACGTAACACAAATGGCTTTCCAGCACATACTCCTAATTCTTCCCTCCTGATTGACTTTAGGGGCTGTGTATGCAACTTCATTTTATTTCATTTTAAAAAATTTGCTATAGGGTGCATAAGCTCACTGGAGAGAGAAAGGGAAAAAGAGAGAGAGAAAGACAGAGAGGGAAAGCACTTTCTCAGAGGCAGATGAGTAGGCAGTAACCCCTTCTCTTCCATTCTCCTCTCAGAATTATGGGCATGCATGTACACATGTCTAGCACGTTTCTCAAGCTGTCACAGGTCTGGAACTTGAACCATGTAGCTGGCTATTTGGGATCCAGCTGCCTTTATCACCATGCCACTTAGCTGGACTATTTCATTATTTTTTTTATCTTTGCAAAATTATTGGTGGTTTTTATTTCATTTCCTTCAGATATAAAAAGAAGATCCTGGAAAATGTATTTGGCTAGAGTGTTCTTGTCTTTGCAGGCCAGAAATGTCAATGTTTCCTTTAGAAAAAGGGTATTGTCAAAGTGTGTGATATTATGATGTGTGTATTTTGGTTTTTGTCCATGGTTCCTAATTCATAACTATCTGACCCTTTGTCTTGGTTCCTGAAGCTCCCCAAGGCAAGGTCACTGAACTTGTCATAAAGAAATTAAGACTCTCCTTCCAGAGGGGTTCTGCCCTATACCCAGGAGGAAGAAATGCTGTACAGAGAGGACAAGAATATCAACAGACAGGCCTTGATGGGTTTTCCTGCCCAGTCTATTAGCACTTTATGCCTATGCAATGAAGTTTTCACAAAAAACCAATGGACAGGGTTCAAAGAGCTTCCTGATAGCTAAACATGTGGAGATTCCTATAGAGAGGTGCTCCCACAGAGGGCATAGAAGCTCCATACCTCTTCTCACAGAACTTGCTTGATGCATCTGTGTGCTTGTATCCTTTGAAATACCCTTTATAATAAACCAATAACCATAAGCAAGTGTAAATAAGTATTTCCCTGAGTTCTGTAAGTCACCCTAGCAAATTAATCAAACTCAAGAAGGGGAGGGTGTGGTGGAAATCTTATAGTTGGTTGATTAGAGGAATTTCAACAGGCATCTGAAATAGAGGTGATCTTATGGGATTAAGCTCAACCTGTGGGGTTCTGAGAACACAGTGTTGCACATTGCACAATCCCTTCTGTCTTCCTCACTTGAATTTCAGGAGCTCAGTCCCAGGACATCTGTTCTCTAGAAACTGGGATGACTTTGAATCATCCAAGTCCAGTGACAACAGTGTAGGTTGCTGGTGAATATCAGGGAGGTAGAACAGCTGAGATATTGCCAATAATCTACTCCCACATACCTTTAAATGCTCAGGATTAGCTGAAAGAATTTAGGAAGAAAAATACAAACCACCAGATGACTAGAAACCATCAAAGAAGCACAAGGAATATGAGTAACCAAGAAAATATCTCTCCCCCAAGAGAAAACATCAATACCTCATCATCCACAGACAACACAAAAGAACTCATGGAAACGTCAGATAAACAATTCAGAATATTTATAAGGATAAAACTTAATGAGATACAAGAGAAAAGAGACAATTAATTCCAGGAGATAAAGAAGTCCTTTCGTGATTTGAAAGAAGAAATAGACATCATAAAAAAAGAATCAAATGAAATTGTTAGAGATGAAGACTGTAACATGGGAAATCAAAACCTCCCTTGAAAGTATTAAAAACAGATCAGATGATACAGAAGATAAATCTTGAATGTAGGAGACAAAACCTCTAATCTAGAAAAAAATAATCGAAAAGACTGAGAAAAATAACCAAGAAAAATGAGGACAACACACAAGAAACTCTAGATACCATTAAATGCCCAAACATTTGGATAGTTGGTATGCCAGAAAGTGAAGAAGATAATAAGGACACTGATAATCCAGTCTGTGAAAATCTGGAAGAAATTTTTCCAAACCTAGAGAGACATGCAAAGACCCAGGCCCAAGAAATACCAAGGACCCCAAATAAAATCAAACCAAGAAAATCTTCTTCAAGACATATCTGTGGCCAAAACCACAAAGGTAAGATACTAAAACTAGCAAGAGAGAAATGTGAAGTTACTTACAAAGGTTATTCCATCAGGTTAACATAGGACCTCTCATTGGAAACAATGTGGGCAAAGAAAGAATGGGGAAATATACTCAAAGTGTTAAATGAAAAACAATTTCAACTAAGATTATGATACCTGGCAAGATTATACCTCATATAAGAAAAAAAGATTTAAAACATTCTCAGATAAACAAAACCTGAAAGAATTCACCAGCTCCAGATGAGCTCTTCAAGTTCTGAAGGGAGTGCTATACCAAGAAAACTAAAGTCAGACAGACAGATACAAGAGAATATACAACAGCCAAGAAAATGTCTCGCTTAATGATAGGAACATGTCCAGAAATATTGATAGGAACACTGAATGTTAATGGATTAAATTTGCTGATCAAGAGATTGACTGAATGGATTAAAAAACAGAAACCCTCTATTGGTTGCCTACAAGAAATGCACCTTATGGATAAAGACATAGGCAGAATAAAATTAAAGGGCTGGAAAAAGGTATTCCATGTGAACAGAAATAAAAAAGGGAGTCATGGAGTCATGATACTGACTTCTGACAAAATAAGCTTTAAGATAAAAACTGTAAGAAGAGACAAAGAAGGGCATTAAATAGTAGGAAAACGGCTAATTCATCAAGAAGACATAAGCCTTATAAATTATCTATGCACCCAACTCTGGAGCACCTAAATATGTGAAGGAAAGACTCCTAGAACTAAAAGGAGAGATAGGTTGTAACACTATAATTATTGGAGATCTCAATACCCCATTATCTCCTTTAGACAGATCTTCTAGACAAAAACATAAACAGAGAGATACAGGACCTAAACGATACTATAAATCAAATGGGCTTGACAGATATCTAAAAACTTTCTACCCTAAGACCACAAAATGTACATTTTTCTCACTCCCACATGGAACCTTTTCAAAGATTGACCATATGATAAAGCACAAATCAAGCCTTTACAGATTAAAAAGCATAGAAACTATATCTGGCATCTTCTCTGACCATGATGGAATTAAACTTGGTATTAACTTCACAAAAACTCTTCAAAAATATACAAACACATGGAAAACTAACAACCTACTCCTGAATGACTTCTAAACTATTGAAGATATTAAGTCTGAAATCAAAAGATTTATGGAAACAAATGATAATGACTACACAAGTTTCCATAATCTATGGGGCACTGCAAAAGCAATCATAAGTGGGAAATTCATAGCAATTAGTCCACATAAGAAGATGGAAAGGTAGAAAATAGACAACCTAACATCATGCTCCAGGAAATTGGAAAAACAACAATGAAAAATGCCAGGAGAAAAGAAATAATAAAGATTTGCGCATAAATAAATGAAATAGAAAATAAATGAACTATGCAGAAAATAAATGAAAGCAACAGCTGGTTCTCTGAAAAGATTAACAAGATTGACATACCATTAGCTAGAATAATTATAAAGAAGAGACAAAGAAACCAGATAAATCAAATATGTAATGATCCAGGCAATATTATAATAGACACAATAGAAATACAAAACACCATTAGAAGATTCTATGAGTGACTCTATGCCAAAAACAAGAGAATATGGATGAGATGGACAAATTTCTAGATGCATATAATTGACAAGATTAAATAAGGACATAGAAAACCCGAAAAGACCCATAACAAACCATGAGATGGAATCAGTTATAAATAAGCTCCCAAGAAAGAAAAGTCCAGGTCCTGATGGCTTCACTTCTGAATTCTAAAAAACTTGTTGTTGTTGTTGTTGTTATTATTACTATTATTATTATTTGAGAGAGACTGTTGTTATAGGGTACATGCATTCACTAGACAGAGAGAGATAGAGACAGAAAGTGGGAAATCAACCCCTCCCTCAGGGGGGTTGGCCACACCACAATCACTTCTATTCCATTCATTCTCCTCTTGGGATTCTAGGCACATATGCACACACACTCAGTGTGAGTTTTAAGCCACCAAGTCTGGGAATAGAATCATGGTCAACTACATGGATGTCCAGTGATACAATCATTATGCAATCTGCTGATCCCCTCTACAAAACTTTTAAAAAAGAGTTAGCCCCTTTCTACCCAAATTATTTCTAAAGATTCAAAAGGAAGGAATCCTCCCAAATTCATTTTATGAAGCCTCCATCATCCTCATTCCCAAAATAGATAAGACATGATAAAAAGAGAAAATTACAGACCAATACCTCTGAAGAATATAGATGCAAAAATTCTCAACAAGATACTTGCAAATTGTATCCAGCAACATATAAAAAATACTATTCATCATGACCAGGTAGGCTCTATTCCAGAGATGCAAAGGTGGTTTAATGTATGCAAAACCATAAACATAATACACCATATTAGCAGAAAGAAAGATAAAAACCATATGATCATTTCTTTTTTTTAAAAAAAAAGTTTTCATTTAACTTTATTCATTTATTCATATATTTATTTCAATTTGACTAGAGAGGGACAGAGAGAGAAAGAGAGAGAAAGAGAAAGTGAGAAAGCAAGCTGCCAGGTCCAGGACTTGAACTGTGGTTGGCCATGTGGGAATCCAGCATCTTTAACCACCAAGCTACCTGCTGACCCCATATTATCATTTCAATTGATGCAGAAAGAGAATTAGAAAAAAACACAACATCCCTTCATGATTAAGACTTAGCAAAAATGGCATAAAAGGATAATTTTTTTCAACATAATAAGAGCAATATATGAAAAATCTATAGTTAAAATTATATTGAATGGGGAAAAATGCAAGCTTTTCCACTAAACACTGGCACAAGACAAGGTTTCCCACTTTCTCCATTCCTTTTCAATATAGTACTGAAGTCCTAGCCAATGCAATATGACAAGATAATGAAATAAAAGGCATTCAAATAGAGAAAGAAGAGTTGAAAAAATATCTTTATTTGCAGATGACATGATGGCATACATAGAAGACCCAAAGGTATTCATAAAAATAAATAAATAAAAACTTCTCAAAGTAATAAATGAATACAGTATAGTGGCAGGATACAAAATCAACATCCAAAAAATCAATAGTATTTCTATATACAAACAGCAAGCTGGTGGAGGTAGAACTGAGGAAAGGAATCCCTTTTACCATATCCACAAAATGTAAAAAATACCTAGGGATGAACCTAACCAAAGAAGTCAAAGACTTTTACAAGGAAAATTATGAAAATATTTTTTTAAATATTGAAAAAGACACAAAAAAGTGAAGACTTCCCATGTTCCTGGACTGAAAAAATTAACATAATCAAAATGGCAATTCTATCCAAATTAATCTACAGATTTAAAGCAATTCCAGTCAAATTAGCAGAGACATTCTTCACAGATCTAGAAAAGACAATTGTAGACTTTGTCTGGAATCATAAAAGACCGCAGATTGTCAAAGCAACCCTGAGCAAGAAGAGTTGAGTGAGAGGCATCTCACTCCCTGACCCCAAAATATAATCTAAACAGCATGGTACTGGCACAAAAATAGAGAGGTGTACCAATGTAATTGAATAGAGATCCCAGAAACAAACCCCAAAACATACAGCCAACTGATTTTTTGACAAAGTATACCAGTCAATCCAGTGGGAAAAGGAAAACCTCTTTAGCAAATGGTGCTGGAAAAATTGGGTATCCATCTGCAGAAAGATGACACTGGGGACCAGCAGATGGTGTAATGGTTATGTCACTGGACTCCCACGTTGTCAAATGAAGTTTGAATCCCAGACCCAGAAACTTAAAACTCATGCTGGGAGTGTGTGTTTGCATGCCCAAAATCCTGAGAAGGGCATAGAGGAGAAGGGATTGTGATGTGGCCACAACACCCCCTGGGAGAGGGGTGTTTCTTAATTTCTGTCTCTCTGTCTCTTTCTGTCTCTCTGGTGAGCACATGTACCATATAACAAAACTCTCTCTAAAAATAAAAAAAAAAGATAAAACTGGATCCCTATCTTTCACCATTATCAAAAATCAATTGAAAATAGATCAAAGATCTAAACCTAATAACTCAAACTATAAAACTACTGATGGAAAACACGGGGGAAACTCTGGGAGACATTGGGGTAGGCAAAGACTTCTTAAATAAGACCCCCAAAGCACAGGCAATAATCCCCAAAATAGACAAGTGGGATTACATCAGATTAAGAAGTTTCTGCACGCTTTCGGCTTTCGGCTCAGAGAAGGCTTCGGTGCAACTTTTTTCAGTCGTCCCAAATCCGGGTTCATCTGACACCAGCCTCCTTCATCATGCCACCCAAGTTTGACCCCAATAGGATCAAAGTCATGTACCTGAGGTGCACCGGTGGTGAAGTCAGTGCCACGTCTGCCCTGACCCCCAAGATTGACCCCCTGGGTCAGTCTCCAAAAAAAGTTGGTGATGACATCGCCAAGGCAACTGGTGACTGGAAGGGCCTGAGGATTACCATGAAGCTGACCAGTCAGAATAGACAGGCCCAGATTGAAGTGGTACCTTCTGCCTCTGCGCTCATCATCAAAGCCCTCAAAGAACCACCAAGAGACAGAAAGAAGCAGAGGAATATTAAACATAGTGGAAACATCACTTTTAACGAGATGGTTAGCATTTCCCGACAGATGAGGCACCGGTCTTTGGCCAGAGAACTCTCTGGAACCATTAAAGAGATCCTGGGGACAGCCCAGGCTGCAATGTCGATGGCCACCTCCCTCATGACATCATCGATGACATCAACGGTGGTGCAGTGGAATGCCCAGCGAGTTAAGAAGTACACAAGAAAACAACTCAATAAAGGATCATGTGACAACCAGGAAAAAAAAAAGTTTCAGCACAGCCAAAGACACAGTAATTCGTGTGAATCAACAACCTTCAGAATGGGAGAATATTTTTATAAACTATGCCTCAGATAAGGGACTGATAAACATAATACATAAGGAATTCAAGAGGCTTACCTGAAAAATAAAAATGATGAACCTAATTAAAACTGGGAAAATGAGGGACCAGCAGTTAGCATAATGGCTATGTCCCTGGATTCCCACATAGTCAACTGCGGTTCGTGTCCCAGACCTGGTAGTTTAAACTCACACTGGGCGCATGTGTGTGTATGACCAAGATCCTGAGAGGAGAATGGAGGAGAAGGGACTGCGGCGTGGCCATCACCCCTGGGGGTGATTTCTCGCTTTCTATTTCTCTCTCTCTCTCTCTGTCTGTCTGGCGAGCGCACATGCCCTATAGCAAAAACCTGTCAAAAAAAAAAAGTGGGAAAATGAGCTGAACAAAAAACTCTCTAAGGAAGACATACAGATAGCCAAAAAGCATGTGAAGAAATGCTCAAGAATATCATAAGGAAGATGCAAATCAAAACCACAATGAGGTACCACCTAACTCCTGTCAGAATAGTGAAGATTAACAATACAAAAAATGGTAAGTGTTATAAGTGTTGGCAAGGCTGTGGGGAAAGGAAAGTCTCCTGCACTGTTGGTGGGAGTGTAGATTGGTCCAGCCACTGCGGAAAACAATATGGAGGTTCCTCAAAGACCTACAAATAGAACTACCATATGATTCAGCAATTCTACTCCAAGGTATCTACCCAAAGGACAGGAGGATGCTCACTCAGAAAAGTGCTCACATGTCAAAGTTGATTGAGGCATTATGCACAACTGCAAAAACATGGAATCAACCCAAATGTCCACAAACAGATGAATGGATTGAAAAAGTGTGGCACGTATACTCTATGAAATACTATTCAGCCATAAAAATGAGACAAGACCCTGGTACTTGATAGAAAGTGGATGAATATGGATTTATTGCTGAGTGAAGTAAGCCAGGCTATGAAAGAAAGATATTACATGTCTCCACTTAATATGAACTGACTTTCCACACTCTGTGGTAGAGACTGAAATATTGGAGCACATAAAAAGCATTGAAAATAGTTATAGACACTGGAGACAGTGTGGAAGGAGGGTGGGAGAGGGGTAGAGAATAGAGAAGGAAATTAGGGGGGAAAATAGAGAGGCAAGACACTCATGAGATACAGTAATTGTTTGTTTATTTATTTATTGGAGAGGTTTTTGCTATAGGGCATGTGCACTCGCCAGAAAAACAGATAGAGACAGAGAGACAGAAAGCGAGAAATCACCCCAAACCCCCCCCCCGGGAGGTGGGCATGGATGGCCATGTCACAATTCCTTCTCCATTCTCCTCTTGGGATCTTGGGCATGCATGCATGTGCGCCTGGAGTGAGTTTAAATTACTGGGTTCAGGACTCAAAACGCAGTCAACTACATGGGAGTCCAGTGACCAAGCCATTACGCCATCTACTGGTCCCCAGTAATGGTTTATTACCTGTTGAAGATAGCATCTATAGTATTCTCAACTGGACTGGTCTAAAGTGTATTTCATGTTGGGTAACTTATTTTTGCAAGTCAAATAATGTATAACAATTGAATGTGTGTGTGTACATATATATATGTACACACACACACTCAACCTGTGGGATCTGATGTCATTTCCAGATAGTTTCAGAACTGAATCGAATTAGAAGGCAGCAGGGGGTGGGGGATGTGTGTCCACTGCAGAACTGATTGCTTGTTGGTGTGGGAGAAGAAATTCCCACACACATTCTGGGGTCACAGAAGTGATCTGTGTTCTAAGAGTGGAAGAAAAAAAAATTATTTATTTGAAGTGTCATGTAGCTAAGCCATGAGTAAATGTATATATGTACACTGGACACATTAAAAGACAAATGCACAAGATTTCTTAGCACCTTCTGGTTCTTAATATGCTCATTAATTTGGTCCTCATTTTCCTCTGATCTCTTTTTCGCCAGACCTTCTGTCGACTCTCATTTTACAAACTTCCTTTCTGCCTACTTGTCCTACCACAGTAACTAGCCCTCCTTTTTAGACCCTATCACACTTCTCTAGGGGAAAGAAATAACACAGAGGAAAGCTGTGATGTCTTACCACTACAAGAGTGGCATGTGGTTTTCTTTTAAGATATGATGCAGAATAAGCAACATACAGAGAGAAACCAAGTCTTGTGCAATTGAGAGCATCTCATATATTGGAATAAATCCATGCCCTTAGATCCTTAGTGGAAGGAAATGGGTGATAAATACATAAATACTGAAATGATCCTCAGTGGTATTGGAGGAAACTTTTAAAGAAATTGCTTGTGATATCTGACTATACCACAATGCAAAATCAGTCTCCTTTATTTTTAAAAAATAATTATCTATTTAATTTAATATTTTTTATTTATTATTTTTTTTATTTGACCAGAAAGTGAGAAAGCAAGCCACCAGTTCTAGGACTCAAACTATAGTCACTCATGTGGGAGTTCACCATCTTAACCACCACCTGCTGGCCCATCAGTGTCATTTAAATTCCCGGACAGTCCCTGGAAGCTAGCCTCACAGAGCTAGGCCTAGAGTATTTAAAAGTTGAATTATGCCCAACATTCCAACTAAGCTTCAAAACCATAAGAAAACCAACAAGAGTTCAGCTTCCAAATCCCAGACCCGCAGGACTTGCTGTATCAGCTAAGTATTTAAAAATTTATAATTCAGTTTAGGTTTTTTCCCTGCTTTGTTTTCATAATCTCCAATTGAAAACTGATTTGGAATGAGTAGCCTGGGTCTGTCGGTCAGATCAGCACGGAAATGACTTGTCTCTGTGTCCTAATTCCAGAAAGTAATTGGCAAAAATGTCCACCCTAAAGTAATCCCAGCTGTTTAGACCATGGTATATATACCAGGAAGCCTCTGAAAGTATGAGGGTACTTTAAGAAAATCTGTGGAAAAGTGGAATTAAAGTATGAGATTATTTTGGTGAAAAACTTTTTTTTTTAATCCACACATAGATTTTTCAAAATAAGCATTTTTCATGAACATTTAGAAGATCCCCCTCATATACATATTATGTTTAGCACCTTCAGTGCTATGCATATAATATAAATATGAATATAAGCTACAACTTAGGAGGCCTTCAAAAAGAAGGGCAGTCTGAACTCAGGGCTTATGGTGTGCCACATAAATAGGAACAGTTTATTTAGCAAAAGCTTGAAAGTTTTAATGTTGCCAGAAGAGATATGCAGGGACATAACCCAATACCCTCCATTGCCAAATGAATTCAAGCTGTGACCTGTTTTACTCAACCACAATGAGTTTTGCTTTTTGATGGGACCTCACTGAATCCGGGTAAAAAGGAACTAAAATAATTAACCACACACCTCACAGTCTGGATCTGGCAACTCTTAAAAGTGAAGGCCAGAACTAGAGTTAAATAATCTTATGTTGCCTTAGAAGCATCCAGAACCTTAAAGTCAAGTTACTTCCAGTCTTGATGGCTCTCGCTGCAGGAAGCTCCACAGAGGGAAGTTATTCCAGCTGAGACTCCTCATTAGACAGAGGAAGGTACCATGCTTCCTTCTCATCGATCAGCCTTAAATTTCATGCCAGTCCCTGAGGGACTATTTGTGGGAAGTTGCCCTGCAGAAATCAGAATGGGCTCCATGGTGGTGAATAATTTGGAGAATTGTTATATACTCTGTCTCCCTCTGGAAGATTCACAATATTCCTAGTCATCTTAAAGACCCCGAGGAATGCTGAAGTCAACATGCTTTTTTAAATCTATATTCCTTTACATATATATTTTTAACCCAGCATTTTCTAAATGTATTTGACCATGAAGCCATTTTTGCAGAACAATGATAAACATCTCAAAGAATGAGCATTTCACGATACGCATTTCAGGATGAGCATACCAAAGTTAGGCGCACTCACAGAACAGATTAATGTGATACCTACTACTCATAGGTGAGGAAAGATGCTGAGGAACAGCATTGATCCATTTATCAACCGCACCTTAATAACTACATGATACAGGAGTCTCATGAGAAAGCCAATCAACGTCGACCAGATGATTCTTTGCTTTAAAGTGAGGGTGTGTTTGATGGAAGTGATTACTAATTTCAGCTAAAATGGGAGGTGGCTATTCCAGTAGAGGCTCTCAGTTCTAGAGATTTCCATGAAACTCCAAAGCAGCTTTTTCCAGCAAATCATATGAGCCCTGAGTTGGGTGGAGAAAATTAATCCAAACCACACAGGGATTCATCTAGGGTGGGGTTTGCATGGGAACAGGACTTATTGCTCCCTGAAGGGTCACTTACAACCCTACAGAGGTTGAAAGTAAAGGGCTGAGCGAGTAAAGAGACCGCACGAGCTATGATCGGCAAGCTTCCTTTTGTTTTCATAATCTCCATTTGAAAATGGATTTGGAATGGGTGTCTTGAAGATAGAATCAGAGAGCTCTGGCTTCAGAAGTTTACATTGGTGATTCCATTCTTCAATCCCTGCTGTGTTCAGTGTTAAAATTTATACTGCTGAGTAGGACAGTAGCCTTGGAAAATAGAATTCAAAATCTGAGAGTATAAGGGATCATTTGGGGACAAACAACTCATTAGTTTAGCAGAGACCTGGGGGAGATAAATCTGGGGGAGTAGGGAAGAGAGTTATTTCTCAAGAAAAATAAGTCCTTGTGGAGTTTCTTACTTTGCTCTTTTCTTCATAGACTAATATCAGAGGCTCCCTGTGTTCATTGGAACTCACCTAAGATGAGATTTTACATACAAGAGATTTGTTGGAGAAAATGCCTGTAAGGATAGGGGAGGGAAACTAACAGGGTGGCAGGATCTGGTAGCTGGAGGGAGGGGAAAGGGAATATGTAGCAGGGAGCCTCAACATGAGCAAACTGAGGTGTGGTTCTAAGGAAGTTCAGCCAGGGCAGTGGCAAGTGCTCTAGCCAAAACTCCCATTTCTCACAGGAATAAGCCAGCAATTTACCCCCATTGTGCTCAGTCATTTGCTGGGACAGCCAGATCAAGTGTGGCCTGTCTGACTGTACTGGGCAGTAGGTGCACCCCTAACCACCATGCCATGCCACCTGCTGCTCCATAGTAGTTGATTTTGAATGCATGGTCCTTGGTGCCTACCGGTCAGGCACTCCACATCAGAAGCCTTTTCTCAAAAGCTATATACTCAATTCTTCACTAGAGAAGCAATAGTCTCGCTCCAGGTCACCAAGGGGCCTGGATTGCAATTCTCCCACGGCGGATTATCACAAGTTCCATCCTGAGATGTTCCCACCACTGGCCAGAATATGTGAGGTCAGATAGCTGGATTGTGTTGCCCCATGGGCAGGGAGGCTTGCTCAGTAGCCTGGACCTGCTGCAGAAGTTCCTCCTGCTCTGGCCCGTCTAAAAGCTGGCAGTCTGCTATGTCACAGGTCTATGGGCCAAATCAGCCCTCCAGGGGTGGAACGTGTTACCTGTAGATTTTAAAAGACTTACCAAGTACCATGCTTCCTTCTTTGTAATAGGACATACAGGATCTAGCAGTTTGTCTTACACTCTGAAAGGGATATTCTAGCACACCCCGACCACCAGACCTTTTTTCTGTCAGGTTTCAAAAATAACCTTTATTTTTTAAAAGGTTAATATATGCGGGACCAGCAGTTGGTGTAATGGTTATGTCACTTGACTCCCATGTAATCGACCGCAGTTCGAGTCCCAGACATGGTGGCTTAAACTCACGCTGGGCGCATGTGCGTGTGTGCCCAAGATCCTGAGAGGAGAATGGAGAAGAAAGGATTGTGGCATGGCCATCTCTCCTGGGGGGGTGATTTCTCGCTTCTGTCTCTCTGTATCTCTCCATCTTTCTGGTGAGTGCGCGTGCCCTATAGCAAATACCTCTCAAGAAAAATTGATAAAATTAAAAATTAAAGATAATATGCATTATAGAAAACTGAAAAACACAAGAAGCAAAGAACAAAGCCATCCACAGTCACAAACAGCTTAAGGTGGGATGTGTCCTTCTAGGTCTTGTTTGTATACATAACATCCAATTCTATATGACTGAATCATACAGCATAGTATGTATTGTGCTCTTTCTCACATCATGAATATTTACCAATTCAAAGTCTCAAAGATCTGAAGGATAGCCTTCCAGAAGTGACATTTATTAATCCACCTCTTGGAACTAGACATACAGTCCTGTATTTAGTCACCAGCCTTTAAAACACATCACTGACATGATGGGTCCCTGAATCACCTTAGATTTTGTCTCCTGCCCACTATAGTGCCTCCAGTGTATGGCCTTGTCTTTCTTGTCCTGTCCAGTCACTCTGATGTTCTTTGGATGTCTAGGTGGTACAGAATTCTTGTATTGTGTTATAACAGAGGCTGGGGGATCAGTATTGCTTTGAGATCAGACCATTAGTGAATATTAGCCCTTCCATGGGAGCACAGTTTCTGACCATTGCTTTTAACTGGAATTAAAATTTTTACTTTCCAAATAAGTAACTGCATACTGTATACTGGAGGACTTACGAATCTCATCCTATACGGATAGCACACTTGGTCCAGTAGCTGGCAGCAGAGCTAGTGCTCAGCTGGACTTGCAGTCTCCTGCAGTCTATCCCAGGATCCATGTAGAGGCTCTGAATGTAATTTTCATATTTTCAGTCTGCTAGTTGGCTGCGTCAACTTTTTTCACTGCAGGAGATAAGATATAAATTCCAAAGCCTCTGGCTTTCACACTTAAACCTTTAAACGCTTGTTAATTGTCTTCAGTTTTTCATTGTTCATCTGTAGGCACCAATAGAGCTTAGCAATTGCACAGTTTTATAGGCATTATGATCTCATATCTTCCAAAATCTGGGATCATTGTGCCTACAACAATGTTCCTTTCCACTGGCGCATTTCTCCAGGTTACCACTTGTGAAATCTTTAGCATTTGGGCTGTTTTCTTGTGCTAGAGACTACCCATGCCCTGTATACCACTCAGGACTACATTCTTCACTAGAAAATGAGTAAGCCAATGCCAAAATGCATCTTACTGCCTTTTTTTCTTGGACCATTCCTGGCTCCACTCATTTAGTTCAATTCCTCTGAGTAGCAGATGTCGAGATGATACAAGACTTATTAGGGGAGGCTCAATTAAGAATTAAGGGGAGGCTGGCCAGCTGCAGTACTACAGTGGCAATGCAATGGTCCACAATGCTGAAGTCACACGGGAAGGTCTTGGGTTCTAATCTTATGGCTTCCCTGTTCACAATGGGCACAAGTGTGCATGCCTGTGATCTTGGCTGGCTAAGACTGGGAGTATATTGTGGTGTAAGGATTCTGTTGGGGGTTCCTGTCTCTGCTATTCTCTCTTTATGCTCATGGAAGAAGTAAATAAACTCTCCCACTCCCTCACCCCCAAGAAAAAATGAATAAAGGGGAGGTAACCAGAGAAGGCAGAGAGATCCTTCAATTAATGATGCAGGTCTTATTTATTTATTTATTTTTAAAATTTATTTCTAATTGTCACATGATGCAGGTATTAAACCTGTATGGCAAGGAGAAAGTAGGAGGGGGTGAGTATTAAGGCTCCCAGACTGCAGTACATCTCTAAGAAAGTTTTAGCTAAATTGAAGTCCTCAAACAAGATCTTTTATTAAAGGAGTCCTGTGTTTTTCAGGAAGAGGTCTGAGTTTAGTACTCCCGCCATGCTCCTTTGTTAGTTGCAAAGAACCTATGAGAAGCATGGCTCTAGTACAAACAAACATTGGGATTCGGGGTTGGACCCAGAAGGACAATAGTGAAGACCATCAGTCAGTTACACTTCCTGAAGCAGGAGATCTGAGAGGCACATTTTCATGGTCATGATGCCCCTGGTACTGTGTGGTTGCCCTGAGGACCTGCCCAGCCTTGAAGAGACATTCTGGGAAAGTCTATCCACAATGTGAAGAGGCAAGTTGTTTAGGTAACAAACTAGCTCTATGGCTGACTATTCTCCAAATGAAAGATGAGGGAGAGACAAGAGGCAGAAGAATCCCCTCCTACTTCCTCCTTGCCATATAAAGTTGTAACAGAAGATGAAAACGGAAACTGAAGCCTAGAGCAATGCCTATTCTCTGTCAAAATGAAAAGTCAAAAATAAAGTAGCAGCTAGAAAATGAAGAACAAAAACAACCACTACATAATTCAAGAAACGTAACTGGGGAGATAACTGCATCTCTGCAGGACTGAGTCCTGCACTCAGAGACAAAGAGAATCCCTAAGAGACTGCCTTGCCCTTCCTTCTACCCTAGTAACAGCAGCTGATTGGTTGACTGCCATGAGAGTTTTGCAACCAATTAGCTCTCCTTTACTGAAAGGTACTACACTGGAGTTTCTTCTTTAATCAAATGATTTACTGGAAATTAAATGAGGAAGAAATTCTCAGTTAATATATTAATTATATCTTGTTTCTCAACTATAGGTTTATTACCAAAAAATGAAAATGTTTTTCTTCCTCATGTTATCAAAAGGATATTTAAACCTTTGTATTCTAGAAATCTTGGCTCTCTTTTCCCAGAAAATGGTTACAGACTTTTATTTTTTAAAATGTGGGCTAGAGAAGGTGATGAAGTTGGAATGCCTATGAAAAGGAGGTGTTGATGGTATAGAGATTCAGGTACAAAGGAGAAGGGCTTAAGCCACAGTGGAGAGCTTCCTCCTCTGAAAGAATGAAGTAAAACCCTACCTCTGTGGTAGCATAGTCAGGCTGCTCTCTGTGACAGACACCTTTAAGGGTGTCTTAAAACTTAATCTAGGGGTTGGCAGGTGGTGTGGTGGATAAGGGTGTTGCACTCTCACATGGCCAGATGTGGCTCGAGTCCTGGACCTGGCAGATTGCTTTCTCACTTTCTTTCTCTCTCTCTTTCACTTTCTCACTCTCTTGCTTTCTCACTCAGTCTCTCTCTGGTCAAATTAAAATAAATAAATAAAGTTATATAAAAAAAAATTCTTTAAAAGAAAAATACTTCATCTAGTTAAATGGGCCACATTAGGAATGAGTAGAATTTCAGAAAGATAGCATAGGGAAGATATCATAGAAAATAAAACCTACTGCTTAGGTGATTTGCAGGGGGAATCATTTGTACAGTCCCTAGCTGGGCATCTGCTTAAGCAGCCAACTGCAGATCCTCCCTGGTCCTACTGAAATAGGGCAGAGTCCACTGGAGGGAACTGTCAGAGAAAAAGGCTTTGTTGGAGTATCCTGTACCTGACCACAGTCACATGACTCTATGTTTTGTACTTTTCCCAGTCTTCTTTTAATGACCTACTCACAAAGGTTGGCCATTCTAGTAAAAAAAACCTAACAGGAAGTTGCTCAGTGGTTATAACTCAGTGGGGCAGAAGAGATGAATGGAGAGCCAGATCTCTCACATTAGGGAACTGTTATAATGCTTGCCCCTGCCAAGCTAAAGGGATCCTCAAAAGAATGCACATGACCTTCCTCCTTCCCCAATAGAAGAGCCAGCCTTTCAATGGGACAGAAAGAGGTAAAGTGAGAAACCACCCTCCCTGATCCCCCAAAGAGGATGGCCATTCTGCAATCCCTCTCCTCACTCTCCTCTTGGGAATTTTTTGGGCACTCATGCACATGTGCCTGGAGTGTTTTTCAAGTTACCAGGTCTGTGACTCGAACTGCAGAGTTAGCATGTGCGACCCAGCACCCCAACCACCACACCACTCACTGGACTGATACGTTATTACTTTAAGATAGAAAACATTTGGGACCAGCAGTTGGCATAATGGCTATGTTGCTGGATTCCCAAGTAGTTGATCGCAGTTCGAGACTCGGACCCAGTGACTTAAACTCATGCTGGGCATGTGTCCGTGCGTGCCCAAGATCCCATGAGCAGAATGGAGGAGAAGGGATTGTGGTGTGGCCACTCCCCTGGGGGGTGATTTCTCACTTTCTGTCTCTCTGGCTCTCTGTATCTACCTGGCAAGTGTGTGCTCCCTATAGCAAAACCCTCTCAGAAAAAAAAAAATATATATATATATATAGAAGACATTTAAGCACATTTAAGTGTTGGTGAGCCAGAGACTGGAGAGACCAGGAACTGGTAATGTAAGAGTATGCAGGAGTTTAGATGGAGAGCTATGCTTAGGTAGGAAGACAACGCCTCTTTATTTAATGAGCAGAGAGAGGAAAGAATGCAGGTGTGGATTCCACAGTTTTGAGTCTGGTGGGAGAATATTTAAGAAGTTACCATCAGCTGGCTTTAATTTTCTCCTTAAAGTTGGAGATAAGAGAAAATTATTTCAAATCATTCTGTGCTTTGATCATTACTCTTTCATCACATTTCTTTTTACCAATATTTACATGAGTCCTTTATGATTTTATATGGATTTCAAAAATAATATTTACTTTTTCCTAGGGTAATCATATAATTTGATCTCCCAAACTAAGGAAATTTACAGATGAAAGGAAACACTATTAGTGTTGAAAGGAGATGCTATTAATGCTTAAATCAGGTAACAGATTTTGACTTGGGTCTGCACTGGCAAAACAGGAATACAGAGACAATTCTATCTTATATGATCACTGTTTTAAAAGAATTTTCCCTAAACCTCATGACCTAAATAAATTAAAACTATTACAACGAATACTTCTTCTGAAGGCTTTTCATGAGGGCTATTCATTCTCTTACATTCTACTAGGTCGTCCGGAAAGTTGGGAGTTATTTTTTAAGTTTTTTTCTGTGCAAAAAATGCATCATGACTTTCCTGATGACCCAATACATAAAAGTCAAGGTATAGTTAGAAACCTCCTCATTCTTCAGTGATGTTTTTATGTATACTTCCATTACTGCTTGAGGCTCACATATCTGGCTTTTCATCATCTTCCTGTCACTAATTACTCCCATGGTGATACATTAAAACTTGATATATCAGAAACTGTTCCACTCAGAAATTTTAAACCCTAATTATTCTCTAATATGTCAGTCATTTTAACAATCATCTCATAACCTTACAACTATGATATCTTCTTTTCATTGCTATGACTTAATGTCCTTTGACAGAATAGACCTTTTCATCAGAATGATGGTTGAGTGTTCAGAAACATTCTATAAAAACTGATCCAATATTAAGTCATTAAATAAAAAACTCAGTAAGTTTACCAAATTTAAAGTTATTTGACCAAAATGCAATATAGTTGGAAAATAATTTCAAAGGAGAGTATAAAACCACCCACAAACTTCCCATTACTTCAATTTAAAAAAATCTCCTAAATAACTGCTTCAAAGAAATAAAAAACAAAATTTTAGAATATCCAGGATACACTAATATACACATACATGAAATGTGAATTTTTCTAGAAATGTGGTATTATCTGTTGAAGATAATTTGCAGTTTTATCATCTGGGCTAGGGAGTAATGTTCACCTGTTGAAATATTCACTTTGTAAGCTAAATAATGTGATTGAATGTATAAAAGAAAATGAAATTTTAAAATGTAAATAAAAAATAAAAATATTTTAAAAAATGTGTATTTTTCTAATACATATATATATAATATACAAATCTACTAAATATGACTAAATCTATGACCAGAAGAAAATTTATAGCTTAAATTTGAATATTTACATAACTAGAGTAAGTCAAGTGTTTACATAATTTTTAGTAATATAAGTACTAAACTCAAGAAGCCAGAAAAAGCAATGCAATGAGGTTAAGTAGTAAGATGGGAAATAATGACAACATATTAGAGGCTAATGAGTTAGAAAAAAGAAAAATAGCAGGATGAATGTATGATCAGTTTTAAAGGTACACAGAATAAAATAGATAAGACATTAAATAATTTAATCAATTCAAAAAAGAAACAGAGGCACAGACACAAAAAATATCAGAAAACTAAAAGATAGAGTGGATTCTATCAGAAATTAGTGAAAGTACTTCATACAATATTCAAAAGATTTGAATATCTTAATGTGATGAACAGATTTATAGGAACATACAAATTATATATCTTTTATAAGGTCATTTTGATAGTTTTTTGATTTTCTGCAAGGTCATTGGTCTGTTTAAGTTTTACAGAGTTAATTCTTCATGGGAGATTGATTTAGTCTTTGAAGGGTCTTGAGCAGAGGAGTGAAGTGATCAAATCGACTTTTAAGAGATCACTCCCACCCTCCATCAGCGCCATTCCTTCCTCTGGAGCCAGAGAAAATGTTAGACCAGTTAAGAAGCCATTGCAAAGTACCCAAAAAGTATGGTGGTAGGTTTGACTAGAGTAGTGGCTGAGCAGTTATAGACATTAACTTGGACTAAGGTAGTAGCTATGAAATTAGAGATGTACACAGATTCAAAATGTATCCAGCAGAGTCAGCATGATTTGAAGAGAGGATAGGGATTGCACAGGGCAAAGTGATCATATCCACTCCTTCCTTTGTTTGTCCCCTTTAATTGTCTTCATAGTTCAGCCTCTAGTATAACATCTGTCACATAATAGGTAGTCTGTGAACTGTTCATCAACACATACTTATTTCAAAATGACACTGAAGGGATCTTGATTTATTTTTGAGGGCTGCTATTTAGACAGTAAAGGTTATAAAAAATTACCTAGATGTAAAAATTGCTAATGAAATAAAGAGATTTGAATAAACAGACCATGACTCTTGATTTGCATTAAAAAAGATTGTAGGTAGGTGCATTGCAGAATTCTCAGAATTAGCTGGTGTGGGTGAAGTTGGGGTGGTCATTTTTCTCAGAAAAACACTATTAACTTAGAATTATGACACTGTTCACAAAGACTTAAGAGAACATCTTTTAGTTTGTCCATGTTTGATAGAAGCATGCACTCATATGAATGAATTTGAAATGAATTCTGGGATTTTTAAAAGCATATTAGAAAGTACATAATGACTAAGCACATTAAAAATCCAGTAGATTGAAATTCTCCAGCATATTATAAATTCAAATTGTAGTCAAACTTCCTAAATATTTTTTTTTTCAGTTTTCATAACTGAAAGCTTCTTTGACCCAGACAGAATTTCTTGGCTCTGTCATGTGAGACTAGCAGATTAGAGTTTTGGTTAGCATTTCATTTGAATTTGAACTTCCTAAGGATAGCAACCACATGAACTATTTATTTTTATGTCCTCATGCATGATATTTGGCACAAGTCAATGTTTAATAAATATTGAATATGAAAAAATCTGTGTTCACTGCCCCTGAAAAGAAACAAAAACCTTAGATTGTAAAATATATATATATATATATATATATGGATTATATATATATATATATATATGGATGAGTGAAATTGATATACAGTTTAAAAATGCTTCTGTTCTTTTACTTTAATTGTGCTCATGTTTACTGCCAACTTAAGACTTACTTTTGGTGGTTTTGCTCTCTAGTTTACTCTCATCTAATGTTTCTCAGCCTTGGCACTGTTAACGGTTGGATATGGATAATTCTTTGCTGGAAGGGAAGAGCTTCCTACAGGATACTGCTAAATCAGTAGCACCTTCATGACTGTGACAATATGAAGGTCTCAAAACATTGTCAAATAGCTCCTCTGGGCATTTATAATGTAGAATGAGAACTATTGCTCACAGCTGCCTGAGATTTTCTTAGTACCAATGAGTAAGGAAAACCAGGTCAATTGGCACAATTATGTCACTTAAAAAGGAGAGAGCCAGAACCCAATCATGGGTTGGATACCCTGGGAAGAAAGCCTACTCTACAAATCTGTGGTGGGAATTACACATGATATGTAAGTACCCTCACATATTTCCTACCATATACTTGGTCCTGAGAACACTGTTGAATCTGATTGTTAGTGTGGGATGACTTTGAAAAAATGTAGAATTTATGGGGCTAGCAGGTGGTATGGTGGTTAAGGTGCTGGACTCCCGCATGGCCAACAATGGTTTAAATCCTGGATGTGATGGCTTGAAACTCACGCCAGGCATGTGTGTGTGCCCAAAATCTAACTGGCAACAGCACACGTCTTGGTTTTGCTGTCAGTGTGGTCAGTTGCTTTTGTGGTACTTTCCATGCTCCAATAATCCATTCCAACCCTTTGCATTCTTTGTCAGATGCCCTACTCCAGTTCCTGCAACAATAGCTCATGCAGAAAACTGCAGTTATCTATCAGTGCACCTAGGCAAACTTCCTGCTTGTAGTGAGGGAGAGATTCCTGTTAGCAATTTAAGCACCTAATTATAGCTCATAATGTCTACAATAATATGGTTTCATCAACATATGAATAGCTTTTTGTTTGTTTGTTTAGTTTTGGCTATAGGGCACTCACAATTGTGAGAAAATGAGAAATCACCCCCTAAGAGATGGCTTCTCCTCCATTCTCCCTTCAGGATTTTAGCCACACATTCACAGGCACCTGGCATGATTTTCAAGCCACTGGGCCAGGGACCTGAACCAGCCAGCCAGCTATGTGGAATCTAGTGTCTTAACCTCCACACCACCTGCTTGTCCATGATTAATGTTCTTTTAAGTTTCCTCTGAGAAATAAAGTAAGACCAGAGGATACAGAGTGAATGAAAAGCTCTGAGGGCCTATTTCTAGTTTGAGGATTCCGTCCCTTCTTTAACATTTTTACAATTTATGGCAAGCAAAATGACAGCCCTTATTATTTTTAATTAAATTGTTCACTTTGGTCAAACTTTTATTTAGTCACTGTTCTTCTAAATTTCATTTTGACATACATGGGACCTCACTATCACCAACGTGAACATTTAACAAAAACTTCATTACATGAACCAAAATACATCGCATCTTGTAGAATGCTCAGCCATCTTTAGTTTTGACTTTGACATGTCAAAGGAATAGGGAGGGGAATTAAACCTGCATTTACTATATGTTTGTTCATTAAGTAATCAAAGGAGTCATTATTGGGTTGTTGGGAAAGTCATGATGCATTTTTGCTTAATAAAACATAGAAATAAGAGTCATGGCTTTCCCGACGACCAAATAAATTATCAAACAAAGAATATTGTTCTCTAATTTTCATGTTTTAAAAATCTATTTATTAAAATTTCATACCCAAGGGACCAGCAGTTGGTGTAATGGCTATGTCACTGGACTCCCATGCAGTCAACCGCGGTTCAAGTCCCAGACCCGGTGGCTTAAACTCACACTGGGCGCATGTGTGCGTGTGCCCAAGACCCCAAGAGGAGAATGGAGGAGAAAGAATTGCTGCATGGCCATACCCCTGGGGGGTGATTTCTCTCTTTTTGTCTATCTGTCTCTCTCTGTCTTTCTGGTAAGCACACATGCCCTATAGCAAAGACTTCTGAAAAACAAAAAAACAAAAAACAAAAACCAATTTATACCCAAATATTTCATTAATAAACTTTTACACAAAGAAAAGCTGTTTTTATAGTGTAGGAATATAACACAGCATTTTCTAAATGCAAAGCATTTCACAAACTACATATAGAGCTTATGTGGCAGACTCTGCCCCTATCCTGGCTCAGACTGGAATACGAAGGGTCACAGTGTCCTGGAGAATAGGTCTCTGTGGCCTGGGATATGCTTTCATTTTGCTGTAGAAGAAAGAAAGAATAAAGAACACTTCTGCTCTCATCTCAGGCAGGGGCAGCTCATCCCTTGGCAAGCCTACTGCATTCCTCCTGATTTTGGAAGCAGCCCAAACACGGTGCTGGAAGTGTTACCACTCTCAGAGTTCTCAAAGTTTTAGAAGATTTTGAGATATTTTAGACAGATGCTGTACATAGGCTAAAAGGTAGCTGCCTTTCCTGCAGAAGTATCATCTGTTCAGGCCTTGACACTTTATGTTATAAATTGAATGTTTATGTACTCCTTAATTCACATACTGAAAATCTAACCTTCAAGGTGATGGTATTAGGAGGCAGAGACTTTGGACAGTGTTTAGGTGATGAGGTGGATCCCTCCTGATTGGGATTAGTGGAGGGCCCAGGGTCTTTCCTTGCCCTTTCCATCATGTGAGGACATAGAAGGGGGAACATTCTATCATATATAAACTAGAAAGTAGGCCTTCTCCAGACACCCAATCTGCCAGTGCTTTGATGTTGGACTTCCCAGCCTTCAGAACTGTGAGAAGTAAATTTCCATTTATGTTTATGAGTGACCAAGTTTATGGTATTTTGGTATAGCCTCCAAAATGGACTAAGACTCTACATCACCACCACTGTGCTCCTGTCCTCTCAAGCCCTCAAAACGCATCCCTCACATTTCACCTTCATGTAGGTGCTTTAAAAATGGCTCCCTCTTCCTTCTTCAGGGCTGTGTTAGGGACCTTCCACGAGTCCTGCTTTTAAGTCCCACCACTGCTTCAGACATTGCTTCTGATCTGGTCCCTGCTTCAGTCAGCCCCGTGACTTCTTGCTTCTCATGGACACCCTGATCAAGAAGCCTACTTTCCTTTTATTTCTTCATGTACAGGGACCAGAATTGCTTGTGGTTAAAGTGTTACTCCTTTGGAAGGGGCTGTTATAAGAATCTGTGAGGGAACAATCCAGGTAGCCTTGTAGATTTAAGGAATATATCTTCCTTAACAAATAGTGGGACCTAGTACCTTGACTTTACAGTACTCCATACTGGAAGTTGTATCCACATTGGTCTAAACTCAAAGGCAAAACCAAGTATCATTCTCACTTTGAGACACAGTTCTAGAGAAAAACTACTGTTCCTTGTCAGTGTGCTCTGCAGTAACAATAAAGATGTCTACACAAGGCACTGTCTTTCCAGCAGCTGGACTGGAACAACTCTCTACTGCAGGATTGTTTGCTTGTAGCTGAAATGAACTGACAAGAATAATGAATCTGAAGACAGGCTAATAACAATGAATAATCTCCATAGATAATGACTTTTTGAATTCTTGCATAATCTTTTAAAATAAGTGTAATAATTATCTCTATTTCAACCAAAGCATAGAGTGGTTAAAAAACTTGCTGACTCTCTAATAGCTAAGAAATAATGGACATGACTTAAATGTAACTCTGATTCCACTGTCTGTGTTCTCCACCATGAGGCTGTGTTATCCACTGTAAGGATGTCTTGCTTCAGACCACCTAAGTTCATTTAAGCCCTGGTTATGGAATTTAGCTGGTACTTCATATTGCTTTACCTTAATTACTTCACTCATTTACAGAGTATGAAATTTACTAAGAGAGTAGATCTGAAGTGTCTTGACCATACAGACACACACACACATACACACACACACACACAACGTAAAACTATGGGTGGTGGTGATGGATATATTAATTAATTGTGGTAATTATTTCACACTGTGTATCATGTTAAGCCATCATACTATAATCTTATTAAGAATTATTTATTAATTTTATTTGATATTATTATATTTTATTTTGATGAGAGAGAGAGGAAAGTGAGAAAGAAAGCTGCAAAGATCCAGGATTCAAACTGCAGTCAGTCATGTGGGAATCCAGTGCTTTAACCACCACACCACCTGCTGCCCCACTCCATATGGTATATCTTAGATATATACAATTCTTATTTGTCAACTATACATCAGAGAAGCTGGAAATAAATTTCAAAATAAATAAAGAGTGTGCCAACATCAACCTGAGGGGACCATTGTGGAAATGAGAAATAGTGGGTGTGGAATGAAATATTCTAGGATATATACCATTATGACGAGATGTGGTACACTGTTCTGCTTATGACAATACCATGAAGTGGCTTCCACGAGTTGCTTTTCTGACTGAATTTAAGAAGTATGGCTCTATCTTTGTGCCCTGATCTTTTTGGAAACTCAATTTGGGTTATATATTATCTTGTGACAGAACTGAATTTGAAACAAAACACTTTGACATGAGCTTTACCAGCTGGATTCATAGTGAGTTTGTCACTCTGATCCTCTAAGAGGAAACAGCAAAGGTTGTATTAACATCTGGCATGCTTATCATGACAGTATTATGGCAAAAGCAAACTCAGAGCTTTAGTCAAGGTTTGTAGTTGCAGAAAGAATCAAACTAATGTTATTTAGTAGTTTTTCCTGACATTAGATATTAGTGTTTTATAAATACTACAGTAATATAGCAAAAGCCACGAGGTATTGAAAAATACAGGGTGATCAATCCTCAAAGGATATAAAATATAGAATAAGAGTGACTGGAAAGAAATGATGATGCTTAATGGCCCATGTAAAGATTAAGTGAGTACATTTTTTTTTAAATTTTTGCCATAGGATGTGTGTACTTGTGGGAGAGAGGCAGAGAGAGTCAAAGAGAGAGGGAAAGTAAGAAATCACCCCTCCCTCCAGGGGGGGATGGCCACTCCATAATCCTTTCTCCATTCTCCTCTCAGGAATTTGATATGCACCCTTATGTGACCAATGTATTTTTCACTGAGCTGCTGGGCCCAGGATTGAAATTACAGAATTGAATTGACTATGTGGGATCCAGTACCTTCACTACCACATCATCTTCTGGCTCATGAATACCATTTTTAAAGGCACAGAAGGTTTTCCTTCCAAACATCTGTCCAGGAGTTATTACAAAGCCTAAGATTCTACTATTAGAGAGCTCTTCTTTTGCCTAAGTATTAAAGCATTTAAGGTTTTTTTTTGGTAGGTTTTTACCACTCACCAAAGAGAGGTGGAGAGAGACAAAGAGAGGGAAAGTAAGAAAGTCCCCCCAACCCCATTGCTCCATGGGGGAAAGGCCACACTGTAATCCCTTTTCCTCCATTCTCCTCCTAGGATTTTTGGCAGGCATGCATAAGCCTGGCATCATTTTTAAGCCACCAAGTCTGGGACGCAAACTTCAGCCGGACTTAACCTCCATGCAACCTGCTAGCCCCTTTATCCTTTCATGTAAAAAGGATACAATATGACTCCCCTCTTAAGGAGGGGAGCTGCAGGGTTCTAATAGTGTGAAAGTGATTTATTCTGTTTCTAGATCAACTTCTAGAAAAATGCCTTGTAATGGACAAAGGACTTGTTTCTAAGTCAAGCATACTGGGCTTCCTTTTGAATGTCAGCCTTGTCACTCTCTAGTTTTGTGAGTGTAAACAAGTTTCACAAGCATTCTGGGTCCCAATGTGTTTCCCAATATAACACTAAAAATTATAACTGTATTGTATATACTATTTAATTTAATTCTCACAATCCACTTCAGGAAATGCATGTAGACCTGGATTTGCAATAAAAGAGACACTTGATAAATATCACCTTCATGCTCCTCCCCCTCCACTCACTCTCCATTATTACCTAATTTCAATGTCAGGGGAAAGCAAGGAGCTACAAATGGAAGTCATCTTAAGAGTCGAGTGGAGAATATCCAAACTTAACCAACATATTCTCCCTTGGGTAGTTATTCCAACTACTGGAAGTTCTGGTAGTTTTCCCACGCTGAAGGGCTTGTCTTGAAAGCAGCTATTATAGTATTTTTTGAAGGATGAATCACTTTGTGTTTGTTTGTTGAAGGCTTTGTTCTATAGAGATGAATGAGGCAGATTCTCTTTTTTTCAAGGACATTATAGTCTTGAGGTGGTAATTTTTTAAATGTCAGGTTTCACATAGGCTATACAAGGTTTCTTGTTTGTTGAGTTACTTATTAACATTTTCTGTACATAATCAGTAGGTAATATTTGATCAAACTATGTCTTTTTCCATTTTTCAGACTAAAATCCCTCATGCCACAAAGTGGAAAATTCCAGAGCCTCCACACAGGCCTTGTAAAATGCTAGAGAAGAGATAAAATCCCTTCCTGAGGAAACTGCTGGTTCCTCCCACTATAGCACAGTTCAGCTTCCCTCCACCTCAGGCAACCACGGGGTGTCCCTCTATGAAGTCAACACTACAGATCCTGCTCTTGACCTTCCACAGCTCTAGGGCAGCCTGGTCTTTCTCAGAGTGGAGCGCTACATAATTTAGGGCCATCTAAGGAATTCAGCCATGTAGAAGGGGCTGCTGTAGAATAGTAGTAAGAAAGCTTGTAGTTGAGGTAACCCGAGTTCTAGAGAGAGGAAAAGGTCAAGAAGTAAACAAACAAACTAAAAAGTCAGAGCCTCAAATTGTTTCAATTAAGTCCTTTAAATAATTTGGTGGGTGGTGGAAGAGAGAGAGTAGAAGAGAAGACATCTCCTAAATGGGACAATCAAATAAAAAGATATTGTGACCTAAAAATAGCAAGTTATGCAAAGGGCTGATGAAAGAGCAGTGCAGGGAAAGGCCAATGAGAACAGTTGGGTACCTTCAGAGGAGACCCCCAGGGACTGTGGGTAGTCTGACGGACTGGCATTTGAGGAAGGAGTCTGAGAGGTGGCGTGGAAATGGAAGCCAAAGGGAACAAAAATGTACCTTG